>NW_012111142.1:2118386-2147976 GCF_000951035.1 Colobus angolensis palliatus
CTGTAGTCCCAGCTACTCCGGAAGCTGAGGCAGGAGAATGGCATGAACCCAGGAGGTGGAGCTTGCAGTGAGCCGAGATTGCGCCACTGCACTCCAGCCTTGGTGAGAGAGCAAGACTCCGTCTCAAAGAAAAAAGATAAAGGATTTGGTCCAATTTAATCTAGTCAGAGGCAAATCTATTTGAGAAAAAAATAGTATTCTGTAAAATATGAATGGCACCAGTGATGATACTTTTACTCACCAACTTGAAAGAGCCACAATAACTTTGAAATTTTGTAATTTCATAATGAACTTGAGAAATATATTTTTCAGGCAGCTTGAAAAAAATGAAAGATTGTTGGTTTTCAGGAATACATAAATTAGTAAAGGAACATCAAGATGATATTAAAAACTAAGGGACTGTACACAAACCATAATGCTATGTTAGGGCAACAAAGTGGAATTTGAACCATGTATTGAAAATACAGAAAAGGGCTCTCAATAGCAATGCAAATCTACTTTTCAGCACAAGTAGGATGTTTATGAGAATTCCATTTTGTCTAGGATGAAGAAAGTGGTAGAATTATTTCTCCCAAAATCTGCTCAGCAAATAGTTTATCTCCAAAGATTATGAAGGCTTCTTCAGTGACTCGGAAGATGTGGAAAAGAATGCCTTGAAAAAAAAGGATTTTTCAGGATTTAACAGTTGTATAACACTTAAAAAAACCATTCATGGGGATTTGGTTGCCTTCAAGGTGGGAAAAAGGTGATTTCGTCTAGGGAGAAGAAAAAGGAGGAGGAGAGGAAAGGGAATCAGAATAATAATGAGAAGAGCAATGGCATGTCTACTAGTCTACTTGATCCTGCAGTGGATACAAGTGTCCTTGAGAAAGCACCTTCAGCATATCAAAGATGTTTTGAAAACAACTTCCCCAGATAATTGATATTTAATCCATACAAGTCTCCAAGATTGTTAAAACAGTTTGTTTTAGCTTAGCCCCTCAATTACTATCTTAATGTAGGAGAGCTGCTAGTAGGTCCTTTGGGGATGCTACATTATACAACTTTTGGGGGCACCATTTACATCTAACTCCATGTAAACAGAGTCACTCAGAGACATTCAAGATGGCAGCCCTGCCACAGCCTTCCCACACAATTCCCTATAGGTGAACAGGGAGTACCATCAACTCTTTAAGATATGGAAGTCAGTTTGAAAAGACTCTAGTATTCCAGTTCTCCCAGGAAAGGGATGCAAGTTACAAGGCAATAAGCCCCTCAGATTCCTTCTTATAGCAAAGTAACTTAATTTGCCTCTACTTTGTACTCCTATGGCACTCAGTAGGCTTTGGCATCATATGTGAGAAGCTAGAGGATCCAGCCTGGGTGGGAGTCCCTTAAGTCCTTGTTTCTTCAGGTTTTTGGATCCAATTTGAAAGAAAAGGAATTCCTTTATGATACCATCTCTCAAACTGAGATTCTTCTGTTTAGCAGTCAGGGCTTCAGACCGATGACTTCTGATTGAAAATACATAATAAAGGAAAACTTTTAAAGAAAAGAATTCACCCAAAATTCCACTGTCCTCATAATTTTTAGCTTTTGAATAATGCTATCAAGTCTCCATTTCTTGTTTGCATACTTAGATAACATTTTACTTAATTGAAACTTACTGTACATACACATATATAAAAATTTTAACATATTGGTCTTATTTTTAATAGCACAAAAATGTCAATGAATGACACTGATGTAATCTTGAAAAAGCATTTAAATAGAATTTCTGGTTTCTCTCATAAAATCTATATGGATTTATGCTGTTTGAAACAGTACTCACTAGCCATACATGGCTAATGAGCACTTGAAATATGGCTAGTATGAAATGAGATGTTCTGTTAATATGTAAAGTATACCTGGATTTGAAAAAAGCATAAAATATCTCAATTTTATATTCATTATATGTTGAAATAATATTTTGAATATATTGAGTTAAATATTTAAACATTATTAAAATTATTAAAGTTTACCTTTTTTATTCCTTTTAATGTGGCTACTAAAAATTTTAAATTACATACATGGCTTACATTATTTTTCTGTCAGACTGTGTTAATATAGATTATCACAAACAGCTATGGGGTCTTAAAATTTGAAAAGAAACTAAAATTTTAACAGTAAGGGAATAGTTAAATCATTTTTAGCATGTTTACTAAATAGAATATTGTGCAGCCTTTAATATGTGGCCCCCCAAAATGTATATAATGTTATATTAAGTAAAGAAAGCACAGCCAGACACCATGGCTCACACCTGTAATCACAGTGCTTTGGGAGGACAAGGTAAGAGGATCTATTGAATCCAGGAGGTTGAGGCTGCAGTGAGCCACGATCATACCACTGCACTTCAGCCTGGGCAACAGAGGTAAACCCCATTTCTTTATAAAAAGGAGGAAAAAAAAGCATGATATCAAAGTTACACAATTTTTTTTTTTTAAACTAGGAGAATTTTTCCAAAAAGCTAACTGGAAATATATTGAATTCCAAGTGATATATATTGAATTCCAAGTGATGTTTTCCTCTTTTCCTTTTCTTTATTTTCAAATTTAAAATAAAGTCATGAAACTTTTTTTATTTTAAAAAAAGTTACTAGGTGATACTGATTCATAGACTCAGATCAAGGGAAATGAAGGAATGGTGGTGTACTAGTGTTCTCATTGTGGCATCGTGGAGAAAGGAACAGCCAACTATGTCTTCCATTCCACTGCTCAGTGGGAATCGGAAAGTAAAACTCCAAAAGAGGGGACAGTTGATAATATATATATTGTGTTTATAAAGAATGAAAGAACCTAAGTCAAAGGTCCTTTGAAAAGAGTTAAAGCTCTGAAAATGACTTGCCATGTTTAAATGCTTCCCCTTGCTAAGTACTATGTTTTTCTTTGTTACTAGATTGATGATGTTGCTATCTAAAGTTGAGAAATTGTCAGAAGAAACCATGACGATAATGCAAAATTTAAGTAGTATACAGGTTTGTATTTTTTCATACTTCTACCCTGTTTGAAAAGGATAAAAGGAAAGAGTGTCCCAGATTGGAGAATCCAATCCAGGAAAGAGTTTGCACAGAGTATGTTTGATTTACTTTTCATGGGAATTTTTTAATAGGAGAACACTATTTAACCATAATATTTTAGTAATATCTGGCTTTTCACGTTTAAATATAAATTTGTAGATTATGTTTCGTCTTTTTAGTTAATTATAAATTGTTTTTATTCAGGCATTTTAGGGCTTGAAATAGTTGGCCTGCCAGAAAAAGTTAAATATCCTAACATAGAGTTTAAGTTTTTCAAATGAAGGAAACAGTATACTGTATTTTCACTAGACATGTCAGTAATCTCATATGTGTAGAGAACTTAACTCATTCAAGATGGCTTTCTTGTAGGCTTTGGAGGGCAGTAGAGAGCTTGAAAATCTCATTGGCATCTCCTGTGCATCACGTTTCTTAAAAAAAGAAATGCAGAAAACCAAAGAGCTAAGTAAGAATTTATGAGTTTTCAATGACAGTAATTTTAAAGATAAACCTATTAATTTGTTTCAAATTTAAATTTGATAGATTTCTGTATATATACCATTACTGGACATGTGATAAAAATACTATTACCTTCTTTAAATAAGAAGCCACATGTCTTTTATCAGGATGTGTTATTTTGGGGATTCTTCTTGAATGTGAATGAAAAGAATGCACCTTGGAAACTGGTAGCAGGCATTTCAAATGTAATGCCCATTTTTATAATATATAATAAGGCATTATATTTTATACTTGGTACTTATAAATATGTATTATTTTGGATTTTTTTTTTCTCATGAAGTTGTTTGTTCCAAGTAATGAGAAATTCTCTATATTCTATGTTAATTCTTGACATGGGATTTTTACTTCTTTTAGTGACAAAAGTAATTAAACAAAAACTGTTTGAAAAGAGTTCAGGACTTCCTCACAAACGTAAGTAGTTGTGTTTTAGTTTATTACATAAAAAGATGCTTTCATCCCATTTTGCCAATTAAAACTAATCATCATGAGTCCTTTTTAGTGATTTTCTTTTTTCCTCAGAGATCCCTGTTCTGAAGTGTGTTCTTTTAAAAGATCATGAATCTCATTTGAAAAGCTTTATATTGCATTTAGCAGATGATACCTGATGAGATCAACTTCTCTGATTGAACTTTTTAAATGTCTTTTGAAATGCAATCTTCAACATAAGATTTAAATTTTGTCTTTTTATTAAAATTTATTTTTGAGAATACAGACGAATATGAGCAACAATGCATTAATATACTGCAGTTTTTAGTGTTGCACTAGAACCATTAAAAGTTACTTTCTAACCAGTATTCTGGAAACTTTCAGATCATTAATGGGCTTTGTTCTACTATGAACTCTTATGCCTCTGATCATTTCACGGTATGGAAAACTAAATAAACAGTGTTTAAGTTTCCATAGGAAGTACACATTCATACCTTCACACCTCAATAAGCAAAGTAATCATGAACTGTAAAATACTAAAACCTTTAGACTAATGTAAGACTGATTAATAGTACCTACATGAATGCCATTTAGCAATTTCTGCAGGTGGAATTAGGCCTTAAAATGGGTAGCCGTGTTTTTAGCCTACCACTTTTAAATACCGATGACTGCCATTTATTGAGTACCTATAATTACTATATTCTCGATACTAGGATCAGCAGATCTTTACAGCATTGTGGAAAGATAGCTACACTGTATTATCATTGTCATTATAGACAAGGAACGAAGATACAAAAAATGTTAAGTAACTTGCCCAAGACTTCTACTTAGGTAACAGAGCAAGGATTCCAAGCAAAGACCAGTCTGGCCTCAAAAACTCTGGTTATTTCATTATTCTTTGTTGTCCCTTCCTAAAACAAATGAAATCATCCAGTCATCCCAGCTTTCAGACTCAAACATGGCACATAATTGAAACTGCTTCAGCCAATCTGGTATGTTAGCCTGGGTTTAGAACCTTTAATAAGCCAGTGATGGGTTGGCAATGGGAAGTGCTGGGATTGCCAGCCAGTCAGATCTAAAGGCCAGCTGGGTCATGGCAGGGCTGCAGCCATGGCAAGACTCCTCCAAAGTTCATGTGGGAAGGGAGCTGAATAGACTTCCTGAGCTTTTCAGTTGAACAACTAACGTCTACTGTGATGCCAAGAATTTAAGAACATGAAAGGTAGCTCTTTCTTGGAAATGGCTTGGGATCTCTTCTTTAAAAAAAAAAAAAAAAAAAAAAAGGGCCGGGCGCGGTGGCTCAAGCCTGTAATCCCAGCACTTTGGGAGGCCGAGACGGGCGGATCACGAGGTCAGCAGATCGAGACCATCCTGGCTAACACGGTGAAACCCCGTCTCTACTAAAAACTACAAAAAACTAGCCGGGCGAGGTGGCGGCGCCTGTAGTCCCAGCTACTTGGGAGGCTGAGGCAGGAGAATGGCGTGAACCCGGGAGGCGGAGCTTGCAGTCAGCTGAGATCCGACCACAGCACTCCAGCCTGGGTGACAGAGCGAGACTCCGTCTCAAAAAAAAAACATAAAAAAAAAAAAGAAAAAGAAAAATTTAGAGACAAGATTGTACCCTGTCACCCAGGCTGAAGTGATGATTAGTGAAGTGGGATTACAGGCATGAGCCAACACGCCTGGCCTCTTGTGTCTTTAGTTGTGTAACTTGATTAGAATGTGTAACTGGGTTTCAGTGGTTTCAATCTCTCCTAACTGACAAGTTTTAAAGGATCACAGTAGGAAAGCAAAATGTTTATTATTTCCCAATTGGAAGAAATCTTGCTTCTACATATTCTACACCAATAGTGTGATTTCTTTAAAAATCTGTAACTTCCTAGAACTAATTAGAATTAGGCTTAACATAGTTTACTTTTGCAAACAGCTTTGAGAAATACGGAAGAGGAAAACTCTGGAATAAATAAGTGAACTGTCAATGCTAATAATGTAAAAAATTTGTTTAAATTTTTATTTTATTAAAATATTTTTCCTTCCAGGGGATACTTTTTTCATTTCCTTATGGCCATCTAAAATACATGAATTCATTGTGTATTTATACATGATCAGCCTTAAAACTCTTTTCTATTATTTTAGGCATTAAGGCTGACTTGCCCATGACCAGATTTTCCCAAAGGACTGAGTTCCTGCATAGAGGAGACTGTATGACTAAACCATGTTTGTAAATTTCTAATAATCATTGATTTAAATGAAAACTCAGTTTAAAAATATATAATACATAGTATCTATATAAGTATGTTATATATCAATGTGTATTCTATATAGTCATCGTCCAATTCTTTTTTTTGGCAGGAGCTACATTAGCTCTTTATATTTCCCAAGGTATTAAAAACTTCATTAGCTTTTCAACTAATTTGGGAAATTCATATTGCCTAAAAAATAGATTAAAGCTTATTTTTGTTGTAATTTGAGTTTGAGCTATATCCTGAGTGCTTTTCCTACCTCTTTCTCTGGTTCCTAACATACATATTAGTTTTCAGGGTTTTTTGTTTGGTTTTTTTTTTTTTTTGGTTAATGATTATGTTCACACACAAACATGCACACACATGTAAATTTTTGTAGTAAGCTAACAGCTTTTACCCTTTTCTGCTCATACATTCATTTTAAGAGGATTTTGCTAATTCTTTTGACATCTCAAACTAATTTGCTTTATATGTTCCTTATTTTGCTTTATTCTGGCCTTGAAATTTCCACTTTCTTTTATTTATTTATTTATTTATTTATTTATTTATTTTTACTATGCTATTACACAGAATTGTTTAAATTTTAAAATGTTTTGGGAGTTTCTCATAATATTAGAAAATAAGTAAAATAAAAATCATCCCTATAATATGTATAGGATTTATTAATTATGAAAATGAGAATAAGCCAATTACTTGTTTCACTATCAAAAGAATGTCCTTCAGATTCTTCTGGGTTTTTGGTGGGGTTTTTTTGTTTTTTGTTTGTTTGTTTTTTGGTCTTTCAGATTCTTACAAAATTTTCCTGGAATAGTTAAAGCAGACAATACCATGAGAATTTAAATATTTATGCCATCATTGCCTCTTCTAATTGGTCTTTTAGTTCTACTAATATTTAGTTTTTCATTTCAGTGAGAATTTCAGTTAACTTCAGTTACAGTCTTTATTACAGGAAGAGTATAATTGTAAAAATAACACTCTAGTATTTTAAATAAATAGACATGTGACACAGATTCTTAAGGCTTTATATAACTTATTCAAGAGAAATTTAAAACATACACAATAAAATTAAAAGGCACACTGAGATTTGCATAGTGTCATAAGAACTGGACCTGGTAAATCAGGGGATGCCTTGATGAGAGTATATGAATAAAAGAGGATCTCGTCTGCTATACACAGATTTCTTAAACAAAGGAAGGCTTCTTTCTTTCTTCAGTTACTTAGGAAATAAGCCTGATTTTGCTTTCTTCAATAACACTGGCTTTATGACTATTAGGAAAATAATGAAATGAAAGGTTCTTTTTGTGTTAGATTTGGATGTGAATTTTCATAATTATTTTAAATTTGTTATGCTGAAGATTTAAAACATATGACCATTCAGTGGGCCGATACAGATGGAATGTCACATTATCATCACATGGTGAGGCATGAAATTTATTTATTTTACATAATCAGCCTCTCCTTAAAACAACTTGTTACAGATATTCCTTAGTCAATAGATGGCATTCTGTAGTACTTAATATTTTCAGTTTTTTCTGAAGATACTAAAAAATACCATCATTGTTGGTCTTTGACTAGTACTTCCAATAAACAAAATGTTTTTGAAAAGAATGTAAGCAAATTGTAGAGCAGTTGCCAGGATATGAAATCTAGACACTTAGCTTCAGTCCAAAACATATTTTATCTGTTTTGAGAATAATTGTGTAGGTTGCAGTATGCATATTTTAAATGAAATGGAACCATCTGAACTTTACATTGTTCAATGTTTCAGCTGTTTGTAATAGAAAATATTTCAGAATTTCCAACTTTGGTCTGTTTTAAAAAGCATAATCTACAATGTTCCTGTTTTCTTTAGTTAACTTTCTGTATTCTTACATAGTAAAATTCATCTTGGTTATAGGATTTTAAGGTTATCAAATTCTTAGACAACAGGACAAATTTAAAACTCTTTCTGTTGTAACACTATAAAATAGTTTGATACTGCCTCTTCATTCTAACCACCCACTGAAGTATTTTTTAAACATAAAAATATGTTCTTTCCCCCACTCAGGCTTGAAAAAGTATTCATCATATCAGCCGAATAATTTCACTCCCAGAAAACTACTACCCTTTTAGTTTTCTATTTTATCTTAACATTAAACAATGTATTTTTTTCAAACAGATACTTCAATTTTAAAAGCACTGAGGTTTGAAGTTTAGACATGACGACTTTTAGGAGAAACAACAGAAATTCCCCCTATGCTTTAACATTCTGGATTTATCTGGAGATAAAAAATGGAGCCATTAATTTTGATAGCACAAATATACATTAATGTACAGCTATAGTCCTCAGCTCTTTATAGTGATTCAACTATCATGTATGCCATATGTGAGTTATAACCTTTCCTATTAATAATGTTAATGCTCTTGTTTTACACGATTTGTCTTTGTTTTGGGGTATGCATTTCATCTGCTAAAAATGCATACTTGAGATTTGTCTAGGATTTAAGTAAAAATAAACAGGTTTATTACTTTTCATAGCCTTTTAAATAACTTCTTTCATGATTTAAATTTTTTATACTTTAACAGAAGTATGATAGTTTTTCCTTCAAATAAAATCAGTAGAAAAAATTTTAAACTATAGATTTGGACTCACTTAATAGCAATTAGGTGTTTAAAAGGTGTAAATAACTTGCTATCAGACATTACAAATATCCAGGTGCTCTCTATGTGCTGATGACAACAAAATTGAAAAGAAAGACTATAATAATTCTGACTGGTTTTCTCTGCAGAAGATATTGATTATTTGTGTGTGGTGAGAGATTTGGAAAATTCAATTAAAGGAGTTGTGCAAAGGTTTCATAAATTTTCCTTCTACAGCGTGTACACAGACATTGTTGCGTATTAAATCAATGCAGCACTTCACAATATATTTTCTTTGAAACATAAAAATAAATAACATTTAAACAGTTCTGCTTACTACAGAAACAAATTTTATTTTCTGTGAAGCATTTAGTCATGTGCTATCACTGACTCATACACATTTGCCAGCTGTAACAAATTTTATAGACATTTTCCCCAGAGACATATCTCACATACTATGAATTTTTAAATGAGCAAATGGTGAAGAAGGGATGTCAGCAGTATAAAAATTGATCAGTTAAAAGATAAAAGCATAAGTAAAGAGATTTGTATGGTAGTCTTAATAGGTTTTATTAAATAAAAATACTATAAAAAGACAGTAATGAATAGACTGAAGACTGTTCTTGAGGTGGAGAAAAATTACTCTGGCACATTTAGTAGAAATTGGTTTTGTGTCACCTGATAGGTGAACTTTTTTTTCCCATTTTTAACTCTCAGAGTAGTCCAAAACTCCACAAAAAAAGAGTTAGATAAATTATCTAAGTGGTTTACATACTTGAAACACAATAAAGCAAATGTTTATAGTATTATATAACTAGTTATATAGTTAAAAGCAGGACTTAGTAATTATTAAATATTAGGTGATTTTTCCTCCAGCTCAGACCTCAGATGCGAGGAGTGTAGTTATTTTTATTCATACTATTCACAGCAAGTGCTTCAGCCCTCTGGAACCTCTCTTTCAGGACCCCAGAACACTTTGCTACCTTTCCCTCTACCTAGATTGCTTTTTTCTCTGTCTGGCAAACTCCTACTCGTCCTTTAAGGTCAGCCTCAGATGTCACAACCTCTGTGAAGCTCTCCCCAGCTCTCCTAGGTAAAGCTAAATTGCTTCATCTTCTAGGCTCCCACAACACTTGTCTGAATATTTTAAATGTATCATGTTGTAGTGCATTGCAATTGTCTGGTTACAGGACTCTTTCTGGGCTCCTCTTTGGTAAACAAACAAAAAGTCTTATCTATGTACTGTAGTCCCAGAGCCTAGCATAGAGCCTGGATAGAAGTTCCACATGCAGTGCAGCCAATGTGTGATGAATGAAAAGAACTTTTTTAAAAGAATTATCTTAAGTATTTTCAAATACTTATAAATTGCTATTTTCTTATCTCATTAACGTTTATTGCATGCCTACCATGTTCAGGCATTATTCTAGCATTGGGGACACACTGACAAACAAGGCAGACATAGTCCTGCCCTCAGGAGTATAGAATCTGGCACAAATAACAAGGCATTTTAGTAACCATAAAGAGTATACTAACAATGGTAATAAGCATGTATTGTAATAAATGTCCTGGAAGTTTTCATGATAAATTTGAAAATGTATATTCTGAAATAGAATCAGGCTGTCGGATGTTGCAATGAGAATTTATAGCCTCAGAGCTGCTATTAGTGTGAAACAAGACTTTAGGTTGTTTTAATTTCATTTTGCTTCAACATTTATTCTGCATCATATACTGTGGCAAGTCGCTTTGAATTGTTTTCTGAAAGAAAACCTTTCTTCTTTCATTTAGAATCATGTCATCTTGACAGCTATGAATTCCTTAAAGCCATTTTAAACTGAGGTACTGTTTCACCTTTCTAATTTAGTTTAACCTTGTGAAATTTCACTGTGTTTTGTTCAGGTGGAAACATTTTATTTACATTATTAGATTTGGTATTGTCTTCCTATAAGAAAATAGGGATATGAGCTTTGGAGCTTTAGTTGAAATTATATTAACTTAGTCTTATAAACAACAGGAGGGCAGTCTAACATCAGTTAGAGGCTGATTGGAAAAGAACTGTTGAGCTGACGAGGCTAACTTTAAAAGTCAGAGAGGACACATTTTTAACGGAGTTAAGGGTCCTTAATCATATTTCATATAAATAGCTAAATAGATGCTGACAAGTAGATTATAGTTTCTGTAGGACACATCTGACTGAACAAGATATAACTAGTCTGTTAAATTAGGAAATGTACTAAATTAAGTAAATAATTATATATTAATTAGTTATACCTTGCCTTCAGAACAATTCCTATTGATGCAGCAATACAAGTAAAAATTATACATTTGTAAATAGCTTATTGTAACAAATAAGCTAAAAGCAATATAGTCATGATATATTAGTGTTTAGCATACCTGTAACTGAAGGTTTATATTAAGAACTGACATGGACTGGGCATGGTGGCTCACGCCTGTAATCCCAGCACTTTGGGAGGCCGAGGCGGGTGGATTACCCGAGGTCAGGAGTTCAAGACCAGCCTGGCCAACATGGTGAAACCCCCATCTCTACTAAAAATACAAGAGATTAGCCGGGTGTGGTGACTTGTGCCTGAATCCCAGCTACTCGGGAGGCTGAGGCAGGAGAATCCCTTGAACCCAGGAGGCAGAGGTTGCAGTGAGCTGAGATCACACCACTGCACTCCAGCCTGTGCAACTGAGTGAAACTCTATCTCAGGAAAAAAAACAACAAAAACTGGCATTAGGGGCTAGGCATGGTGATTCATTCCTGTAATCCCAGCACTGTGAGAGGTCAAGGTGAGAGGATCACTTAAGCCCAGGACCAGCCTAGGCAACATAGTGAGAGACCTTGTCTCTACAAAAAAATAGAAAAATTAGCTGGGTATGGTGGCGCATGTCTATAGTCCCAGCTACTCAGGAGGCTGAGTTGGGAAGATCACGTGAGCCCACATGGTAGAGGCTGTAGTGAGCCATGATTGCTGCACTCCAGCCTGGGTGACAGAGCGAGACCCTGTCTCAAAAAAAAAAAAAGAATTGTTAGCTTACCAGATGTGTTGCCTGCTCTCTCTTAGGGAAAAAAATCAAAGCACAATTAAGGAATTATGTTCTATCTCCAAGATACTTTTCTTTGGAAATGGTATCTCAAGTGGTTAATATTAGCCTCCTGACAAGCTAGTCTTAATATTTGCAACGCATCTTATATAGAAAATAGTTTTTTTATGAAAACGTTTATTCTATTGTATGCAGTAAACAATAGCTTGTATTCTGTTTGCAGTGAGTAATAGCTTATAATAATAGCTAGTATTTATTGAGTACTTTCTGGTTTTTTTGTTTGTTTTTTTGAAATGGAGTCTTGCTCTGTCACTCAGGCTGGAGTGCAGTGGCACGATCTCGGCTCACTGCAACCTCCACCTCCTGGATTCAAGTGATTCTCCTGCCCCAGCCTTCCGAGTAGCTGGGATTACAGGTGAGCACTACCATGCCCAGCTAATTGTTTGTATTTTTATTAGAGATGGGGTTTCATAAAGGCCGGGCGTGGTGGCTCACGCCTGTAATCCCAACACTTTGGGAGGCGGAGGCGGGTGGATCACGAGGTCAGGAGATCGAGACCATCCTGGCTAACTTGGTGAAACCTCATCTCTACTAAAAATACAAAAAAAAAAAAAATTAGCTGGGCATGGTGGCGAGCACCTGTAGTCCCAGCTACTCAGGAGGCTGAGGCAGGAGAATGGCGTGAACCCAGGAGGCGGAGCTTGCAGTGAGCCGAGATTGCGCCACTGCACTCCAGCCTGGGTGACACAGCATGACTCCGTCTCAAAAAAAAAAAAAAAAAAATGGGGTTTCACCATGTTGGCCAGGCTGGTCTTGAACTCCTAACCCCAAGTGATCCGCCTGCCTCAGCCTCCCAAAGTGCTGCAATTACAGGCGTGAGCCACTGTGCCCAGCCTTATTGAGTACTTTCTATGTGTCAGCAGTGTTATAAACACTTTATACGATTCCATTTAATCTTCACAACAACTTATGAGGTAGATACAGTTACTACTTTTATTTTATAGGTGAGGCAATTGAGGCACAAAGGAGGTTAAGTACCTTGTCCCAGAATCACCTGAAACAAGGCCAGGATACTAAACCGAGTAGTCTGGTGCCAGAGCCTATGCCCTGCCACTACCCAGTAGTAATCTGTGAATGTCAGATTTCACTACTGGCCAAGGATTTTGTATCCTGTTAAGTAAGGATAATATATAAATATTATCCTTATTTGTCCTATATGTAATGGGATATATATGTATTTCATATGTATCTATCTACATACACCTATATTCATTCATTATAAGGTTAACGTTTTATAAAATTTCTGACCCATGAAAATCCCACAGAGAACATATTAGATGGTGATCATAGATACATCTTCACAGTTACACATTTAGTAAATGAACGTGCAACATTTAGTGTTTGATAGTCTGTAATAAACTTATAGGGAATTCAGAGTACCGAGAATAGCTTTGTGTTAATGGATTTTAGTAAAGATAACCACATTTTGGGGTGTTCTTTTGAGTCTTTGAGTAATACTTTCAAGAAACTGGGAAGAATTAAGGTTGAGCTACCAGTTAACTTCCCTTTCATTGAGAAGCAAGAGAGAAATGACAGTGAAATTAGGTGACTTCACCTTTGAGGCATTTCCCTCAGTTCTGCCTTTCACCACGTTTTCTTCTCACTTTGAGCATTTCCTTCATTATCTCCTTCATTCCCTGAGTTTTCACCTTAGTGTATATGGTTTCCAAATTATTATAGTCTTCTGGGCTATAAACCCACAATCTCAGCTGCCATACAGTGTCCCCCAAGTGTACTGATTTCATCATTTCCCCTTCAAAGTTGTTTTTTTCTTCTACATTTTTAGGGATTGTATCATTCCATTGGTCAAATTCTCTCTCTTTTTGTTCCCACATCCAAATGCTGCCAGATTATATTACTTCTGAGAATGGTTAATTCTACTTTCCACACCCACTGGTGTGGAACTCTTCCAGATTATCATTGTCCCTATTGTAACCTACTTGTCTGCTCTTTGGTCCCTTTCCCCTACAGCCTATCCTGCTACTGAAAAAATGTATGCTTTAGAAGATATCACTCCACCATATGTACGATAAAATCCAAATTTAAACTGACATTCAGGAGTCTCCCGGATCTGCCCACAGCTTACCTTTCCAGTTTCTTCATTGTGCCTTACTCATTCCAGATTACTTGCCATTTCCCAGACACCTTCCCTAGAAAGTGCCTTTCTCGTGTCCTTACCTTTGGTCTTGTCTACTCAGCCTAGCATGCCTTTTCCCTCATTATTGTCAAAATTTTACCTGTCTTCAAAACCTGCTTAGAATTCATCTTCTGCATAAGCTTCCCCAAATCCCTCTCCCCCATATTCTCCTCATTGCTCTTTTGTATATTTGTCATAGCTGCCTGACTGGTATGCATAAGGGAGAATGTGAATGAAACTCCTGATTTTGTCCTTATGCCCTAGAAACTTGACACCTAGTACTCCTGATATCACTGTGACCAGCTTCCCTACCTGCACCACAGCTCCAGCTCCAGCCCTCTGTTACACTTCAGTGATTATTCCTCTTGACCTGTAATGGTTCAGTGGGGAGGACTGTCCCATATAAATTCACTCCCAGAGCCTTTAAAAAGTGAAACAATGCTAGAATAAGAAAGTAAGGGTGACAGCAACCCAGAAGCCACAGCCAGAGTGCTAAGACCATCAAAAGATGGGAAGAGAAAAACATTTTGGCTAATGTTAACAGGGGATATTGGGATACTTTAGTAACAACGTGTATGAATTACTTGGGTAACACAAAGATGAGGCTTAGTATGAACAAAGCGCTGTGTATTATGACAGTTTGAAACCTAATAAGGACACAAAAACAATATAAGGCAAGTTATGATAAATGATACAAGTTCAGACTCTTCCAAGTTCTGACCAATAACAAGTACAAACAAGGATTGTGCATCCAGTGAGGATCCAAGTATCAGCTTGATAACCCTCGAAATGGCAGGCTCTCTGGTAGAAGCTTGGGGGTAACTAAGGTAGATTGCCTTAAAGCAGAAATGCAACCTCTTCTTTCTCACACTAAGTCTAAATCTTGAATTCTGTGCACTTCACTGAACCTAAAAGCTGGATCTTTTAAATAGACCCCCAAATCCATGTGATTCTAATGCTGTGAAGACCACAAGCCTCCCTTTAACATGCTTGATTGCAGGTCAACACAATAGAATGGGTTGGTTTCCCTACTACGTGAAATTAGGAAGTATGATAATAAAAAAGGTCCACTGGGATTGAGAGTAGATAGGGAAACTACAAGGAGGGAATTATTTGTGTAATGTTACAAGTAAAATGTAGACCAGTGAATGTTCTAGACTTTGACCAATCAAATTTGTCACACTTCCATGGAGTACAGAGGCAGAGTTGACAAAAGTTTCTTCCCCTTCAGACTGAGAAGTATAAACATTATTCTCTACTGTAAGTACCAAATGAAGAATAAGCAGTGTTACAGGAATTCACAGCAGACATAGATCACCTCAGGATGGGATTATCAGTTTGTTTGTTTGTTTTTGTTTTTTCAAGACAGGGTCTCGTTCTGTCACCCTGGCTGGAGTGCAGTAGTGCAGTCATAGCTCACTGCATCCTTGACCTCCTAGGTTCAGGCAATCCTTCTGCCTTGGCCTAGGATTTCAGGCATGAGTCAGCAGCCCCAGCCTTATTAGGTCATTTTTAAAGATCTTTCCCCACATGCCCTATGGTAATGTATGCCATCAGTTGCCAATGGCTGCTTCCTTCAAAGGCTTTCTCTCACAGAAGGGTTCTAAGGCTGAAGAGACATGAGCCTCTGCCACCACTAGGAGTCCCCAGAGAGACATATTCTGAATAAGAATCTGTCATAGTAAATACTGTCTTTTGGGCAGGGGGCAGCTGTTGGAGGGAACACCTGCTGAAAGGCCCCTAAAGCTTATAGACAAAGGCATGTAAATAAGTTTTCTGTAGGCCCTGTTGGAGTTTTAAAATTCTCTGAAAAGTATCTCCTGTAAGTATGGTCACATAAGGTGAACAATACTGAGTGCTATGTCTGAGTAGTCATATTGACAGTTACTAGTGAAGATAGTCAAAAAGCAAACGAGGCCGGCACGGTGGCTCACGCCTGTAATCCCAGCACTTTGGGAGGCCGAGGCGGGCAGATCACGAGGTCAGGAGTTCAAGACCAGCCTGGCCAACATAGTGAAACCCCGTCTCTACTAAAAATACAAAAATTAGCCGGGTGTGTTGGCACACACCTGTAGTCCCAGCTACTCAGGAGCCTGAGGTAGGAGAATCACTTGAACCCGGGAGGCAGAGTTTGCAGTGAGCCGAGACCACACCACTGCACTCCAGCCTGGGTAAGAGTGAGATCCCGTCTCACAAAATAAAAAATAAAGCAAAAGCAAATGAGAGGTTGCCAGCAGCATCTAACTAAACTAAGTACCAAATTAGATTGTTAATGGGTATTAAAATCACTTCTTAAGTCATGTATGAGGTGCATGTTAACTAATTCTTGATAATATAATTATCTTTTTTATCCCACAGGCATTAAGAAGAAATGCACTCACCATGAGCACCAACTTTTGCATCTGCCTGATCATATTTAAAGGAACAGAGAAATATTTGTAATTAATCTGACCAGTAAATACCAGCTCGTAGCAGTCAGCAGGTGCATGTCTAGATAAAATTTCTTGCAGCTAATTTAAACTTTCTACACACACCAGTAGATAATCTCAATGTAAATAATACATTTCTTCTTGACTCTTTAATGTAATAAGCCAACATGGAGAGGAAGATCTTGACTTATATTCTGTACCACATACACTTCTGTGGACTTTTAGCATTCGTGGGTAGACTTAATAAAGCATGTATAAAAGTGGCACCTTTGGTAGAATTATATATTTTCCTGAAATTCAGATTAAATGTAATGGTAAGTGGAATTAAGTACCAGTGTTCCCATTTAAAGCCCTAGCTGCTTATTAACTTACAGATTCTTTAAAAAAAATTTTTTTAAGATTTATCTAGTCTATTGTGTAGCCACTACCTCAGGAGTGAGTTTTTATTTTCCTATGCTTTTAGAGGAAAAAAACATTTTCAAAGTTTTAAAAGTTTACACCATTTGTAAAATATTAGAATGTATTTTTTCAGTATAAATGTTTATGAAGTTTTTTGAACTAAACTACACAGAGTACTGAATTTAAAGAAAAGACCATTATTAAGGGGCAATATGTGAGCCATTCCAAATTATTTTGAAATATTAAATTTCAGTTATTCTGTGGTGTTTTCTGTCATCATCATGTTTTTGTTGTCACTCCCAAAATAAAGGGGCGGAAGGAATCACAGAGTATGTTATCTTGATAGTGAAATTTATGCTTTTCTTGACCATTTCTGTAGGGAAAAACTGCTACTCCTTTGGGGTACTTGCCCTAAGTTTTAACAAAACTAGTAGAAAATATTACCATGTCATTTGAATATATCATGAAAAATAAAAACTACATGAAAATCTGAAACAAAATGTTAACAAATTAAGGTTGAAAATTTTCCACTGCATGCAATGGCACAAGCCTTTAATCCCAGCTACTACTCAGGAGGCTGAAACAGGAGGATTGCTTGAGCCCAGGAGTTGATGACCAGACTGGGCAATATAGCAAGACACCTATCTCAGAAAAAAAGAAAATAACTCACTTTCCACTTAGAGAAATTTTAGATTCACCTTTTTAAAATGAAAGGTTTTTTAAAACTTAATATAAATTATATAAATTACCTTCATTTATATAATTGAATTTATAAAAAAAATTATTTTCTTCATACTGTTTAAGAAATTTATTCTGATACAGTGCTTATAATAGGATGTTACCAAAAGTACACTAAAAAAGGATTATTCTAGCATTGAAAACTAACCTTAGGTTGCAAGCCAAAACATTTTATAAAGTAATCTATGTTAGGTAATACAGGATTAAGAAGTAGATTAGTTTCATATATAATCCAAGTTATATAGGTATGTGCTTAATGCTATTAAACCAGCTACTGTATGTTTGACCCCTTGATATACTAAGCTTTTGCCTTTTAGAACAGCTGGGTCTGCTGAGAATCATTTCCCAGTTCTTTTCATTGTAGATCAGATGACTCTCACTTTATCACCCTTGGAGGCCACATGAAGGACAAAGCAGAAAGATCAACGCACAAAACTAATGTTTATATGAGGGGAGGGGGAGTTGTGGGGGATATACTTGGCCCTGATCTTCCAATGAACATAACAGAAGAGAGACCAATTGAGACTTGGAAACCACTGTGTTACTTTAACCATTATTTAGTTATATCCTATCCGTCTCTTTCTTTCTGTTGAACAGAGAGGCTCCTTTGGCTGCCTTGACTTTTGTAAATGTTTCACTCAATTTGTTGCGGTTTATCATTTGGACAGAATGCTACATCGGGGATTTTTCACCCCTCCCCAAGTCCTCAAGGGAAAATGACTTCTGTATGCCTCATATATGATACATGCACATACACCCTATTCTCTTCATTTTAAGAAGGAGGCCTAAGTTTGTTGGCAGCTGAGAACACTGCATTTCTCAGAAGTGCCTCCTCTATCTAAAATGTACTTGAACGTGACTTTGAAGGGCTTATTTTTTGACAGGTATATTAATGAAGCAGGTGAGAAATCTATCTTTAATATTTTTGCATAACCTAAATATATTTATATGAAAATATCCCTATAGCCCTGAGTCTAGCTAAGAGCAATGCTTTGGAGTTGCCTACTTCTGTGATCCTAATTCATCACTGGGTATTTTTGATATTTTGCTTTTTTTGAGATGGTGTCTCACTGGTCTCAAGCGATCATCCTGTGTCAGCCTCTCACATAGGGACCACTGTGCCTGGCCTCTGTTTTTGGTATTTTGTTTTGGTATTTTGGAACCTAATCCCTCTAAGTTCAATGGAAACTCTTAAACTGGTTTTTAATAGATAGGAGGGATACTTATAACTGCTACAAGTCTCTATAAAAACTATAGTGCAAGTCAATATGATTAAGATTAAATCATCTGAAGAATGGTTTTATTTACAGAATTTACCTGTATGATACTTTGAATCAGGTGCATTTCATTTTACTAATATATATGTAATACTTTTCTTTCCAAATAATAGTTATTCTACTCCAATTATTTATAACTTCCTCATCATTTATCTAAGTCAACATTCTATGTTAAACACAAGTGTACTATTACAAAAAACATTTTTTAAAATAAAGCTACACTAGCCAGCCAAGATGCTGCTGACATTTGGGCACAGTGATTACAGATGGTGACCGTGGACAGCGATGTTCCTGCTGATTCGGCAGTGATTCAAGGCTACTATTCTGCGCTGACCTGCCCTTTGAGTCTTTTGAGAAAGAAACCTTTCTAGATTTTTGCTTTGTCTAAACCCACTTCCTTTATCAGATTTAGAAACTCATACCTTCTTACACCAGCCTGTGACTGTCCATGTCTAGAACCAGTTTTTTTCTGTATGTGGTTTGATTTGCACTATTTTAAAATATACCACCACTTAATATAGTTTAATGGCTATCTTCTGAAAGAAATATATTCCTTAAAAAATGTTGATGGGAAAATGATTATCTTTATTACAGAGACTAAAGAAAACATCTTTATATGAGAAACTACAACATGGATATGCATTGTTTTTACCAGTTGAAAACTATAATAAATATGGGCTTCTGCTAATATAGGTGATACAGTATTAATAGGATGGAATTAACATGAATCAATGCTCTGGCAGTGGTAACCTTGAACCACGTCATAATAATATATATGTATAATATAATGTTTAAACAGAATGATTCTGGAGGTTTAAAACCAGTGATTATGTGTGATTAAGAAGACTTCACTCAAACCACTTAAAGTTAAAACTTACATTTAAATTCAGGAAAATTCATTTTTAATTGTATTAAAATATGCATTCTCGCAAATAAGATCATGGTTTATTTGCCTTGTTAAAACAATCAAATTTGCATGTGTAATAAGGCATATTCAGACTTCAAACAGTTTAAATTGCCTTCTCACTAATTAAAAAGATTATCACAAATTAAATTCCCTAAGATATAACTTCTGCACAGTGAAATACACACTACTTGCATTCTAAAATGTAAGTCTGAATACCAAAATTAGTGTTTCCATTAAAAAGAAGGGGCTCAATTCTTCCATTAAGCTCACTATATGGTCTGATGAAGGAAGCAGGTTTAGACAAAGCAAATATCAAGAAATATTTATCAGTTTTTTCAAGACATTTAAAAAGTGCATTTCCTGAGTAAACAATGGGATTAAGGACATGTTTCTCTTTTTTCCCCATTTGAATAGCTGTGAATAATAAAACCACAATATGTTTTGGCCAAGCAGTACTTAGACAAGCTTCCATTGGTCTTTGGTCTCCATATACATTTATTTTGTGTAGACAACAATGACTTTTCACCATTTCCTTTCCTATGGTTCCATGGTTCTCAAAATGGTAATTTCATTTATACATAGCAAAAAGTTCACAAAACCTTTCAGCACTGTTCATATTTTCACATTTGTTCAGGAAACAATTTGTTTAGGAACACAGCTAGGTGATTTTCTTCTGATTTCTTCCACTTTTGGAATCCCACATGATTATAATGTTAAAGTATACCAAGAAGAACAGGAAGTTCAAGCAAGATACAAAACACACCAATACAGAAAATAAGTCCGGTAGTTTCTGAGGAGGATCCAGTGTGACAGTCATCAGCATCAGAAGCACCATAGTGATGACTGAGATAAGAAACTGCAAGGAAAAAAAGGATTACTGAGTAGTATAAAAGGTGAAATTTAAATGTACTGTGAACATTGACTTGTAGCTATTAAATAAGCAGAATTAAAGGTGAGGGTTAAGGGTCTAATTTATTCTGGTGTATCTCAACTTTGACTTCCTATTAGAATCATAGGAGAGGTTTTTAAAATCTCAATGCCCACATCACACCCCAGACCAATTAAATCAGGCCTCAGTACTTTTTAAAGCTCTCCAAGTGATTCCCATGTGTAGCCAAAACTTGAGGACCCCTGTCTTATACTTCCTACCAACAAGGCACTGAAGAAAGGTATCTGGGACAAATATTGATGCTAGTCAGGGTTAAATTTGTAGCATCCCCTGGGGCCCAACAGGATATAAAATTCTAAGCTAATGGGTACAAATATAGGTAGCTAGAAGAAATAAAACCTAGTGTTTGGCAGGTCCGTAGGCTGACTAGTTAACAATGTACATTTCAAAATAGCAAGAAAATAAGTTGAATGTTCCTAGCATAAAGACGTATTTTTAAGGTAATGGATAGCCCAGTTACCCTGATCTGATCTTCACTCATTACATGAATGAATATCACATGTGCCCCCAAAATATATACATCTATTCTGTATCAATTTTTAAAATTCTAAGCTAATCCTGAGAACCCATCTGTGAAAAAGTTTTCCATGGCAAATGGAAAATTACATTTCATATTCACTAAATGCTTTCAATGAGTAAAGCATATTAGGGCACATGAAAGAAAATGTGGTCCTCTGGCCTCAAAGAGTTTTCCATCTGCTTAGGAGAATGTTAAATAAAATCGCAAAGTCACACTGGCTTAAATACCAAGTGTTTTTTACCATGAGTAGTAAAAATAATTAGCACATTTACTGTAGTTGTGTGGTCATCAGTTAGTGTGGTCTTCTCTAGGCCAATGTGCTATACAACAGAACTTCCTGCAATAATGAAAATGTTTTGTCTGCACTCCAGTATAGTAGCTGCTAACCACTTGTGGCTATTGGGCATTTGAAATGTACTTACTGTGACTGAGGAACTGAATTTTTATTTAAATTTAATACGTTTAAATTTCTATATATGTCTAGTGGCTACCATACTGGACAGACTGGCTCTAGACTGAGCTCCTTTAAGACAAAGACCAGCAAGATCTTACTCATTTTATCCCTAGCACAGTACATAGGTGTACACTAGCAGTATAAATAAATGTAGAAAGCAAGTAGTGAAAAACAGTAGTGACTTCCATGAAGTGGGTGGGACACAGAACCCTAAAAGATGCCTTAACTGTTGGCTACATTATGACAATATTGGTAAGGTCTAAATACAGAGTAATGCAGTGATCATTCCAAATGGAAAAGCGAGGACAGGCGCCAAGAAAGCTCACAAGCAGATATAAACAAAGGCTCCCAGTGTCGTTAAAGGAAAAAAATTCCTGAGGCAACCTTAGTGGGAAGTGCAAACATCTGGAATGAAATCTTCAAAATAAAAGTTTCAAACTTAAGAAATATGGGACTGGTTGAAATGTCATAATACCACAATCTTGAATCAGTGTTAAACAGAACAAAACCCCTCTCTTGCTCCAACTATTACCCCATTTGTCTGCTCCTATTTACACCTGCTTCCCAAAACAGTTGCCTATAAACATGCTGTGTCCAGTCTTCATCCCATTCACTAGTGAACCCCTACCAATTGGGCTTTCACCCCAATCACTATGAAACTGCTATGGTCAAATACCCATAATGACCTCCAGTGTACTAAATCCAATGGTCAGTTCTTACTGCCTTACCTGATTTTCTCATTAGCATTTGAAATCACTCACTGAACCCTCTCACTGATAACACTTCATTCACTTGGCTTCCATGACATCATACTCTCCTGGTTCACTCCTACCTCACCCAGTTAATTCTTAGACATCTTTGCTGGTTCCTCATGTCCCCTACCTCTGCATTCTGGGGCTTCATACCTATTCCTCTTATTAATCTATCCTCCTACCCTTAGTGAGTCATCCAGTAGCATGACTTTAATTACCAACTACATGTAAAGACTCAACTTCGTCTCCAGTCTGGCCCTTTCCCCTAAACCAGGGTTGTCCAATCTTTTGGCTTCCCTGAGCCACACTGGAAAAAGAAGAATTGTCTTAGGCCACACATAAAATACACCAACACTAACAACAGCTGATGAGCTTTAAAAAATATCGCAAAAAAACTCCAGGTTTTAAGAAACTACAAATTTGTATTGCACTGCATTCAAAGCCGTCCTTGGTTGCAGGTTGGACAAGCCTGTGCTAAACTCTGGACTCATATATCCAGGTACTCCTTAATATCTCTACTTGGATATTTAATAGGCATCTAAAACTAAACATGTGAAAAACTCTTGATCTCCCCATACTCCCCACTGTCCCCATCACACACAAAGTTCCTTCAACATGCTTTGCCCCCTTCAATTCAGTAAATGGCAACCCCACTCATTCAGTTATGTATGCCAAAAACCTTGGAGTCATCGTGAACACCTCTCTTTCACAACCCCAGCAATTCCTGTTGGCTCTACCTTCAAAATATATCAAAAATCTGACCATTTCTAACCACTTCCACTGCTACCCTGGTCCACAGCACTATCATCTCATGGATTCCATTATCCACAATCTCTTCTCCACATAGCTACCATAGGGGCCTTTTAAAGATGTAAGTCAGATTCTAGTCCCATTATAGGAAACTACACTGTTACCTCTCTAATCTTAGGTCTTATTATTTCTTTCCCCTACCCAGCTCCAATCACCATGACCTCCATGATGTTCACTGAATTTGCAGTTTTCTCTTCTAGGATGCTCTACCCTCAATTATCTGCAGTTTACTTCCTTTGGTTCTTTGCTCAAGAAAGCCCTGCCACTTTAAAATTGCATTAATCCCTCCTGCAAATCATATCAATTTCTCCCTTGCTTTGTTGTTCTCCATAGCACTTATCACCCTCTGACACGCTATATATTTTACATATGCTGGTGCTGGATTTCTCCACTAGAATGCAACCTTGATGGAAGCAGGGATTTCTGTTAGTTTTGGTCACTGCTGTATCCTCAGCCTCCAGAACAATGTTTGGCAATATAGTAAGTGCTCAAAAACTGTTTATTAAAGAACAAACAAATCTGGGAGCCCATGGTGGTCCTTACCTTAAGATTACTGGACCACATTGTGAATATCACAATAGGGCTAGACTTTGACATACACTCAGGAATCTGGGCCTGTACTAACAAAAAATGAACTTTATATCTACTTTCCATTTGAACCCCTGAATAAAGTTAATCCTCTCCTTGTCTTTCCTGTTCACCTCTTAACTTCCTACCTCCCACACCCCTATCCTCCATGGTAATTACCTAAAGTGCAAAGAACCTCAGGACACCCATTCAACTCTGCCCTGAGAATACTTGCCTTGTCTTCCTACAAGATCTAAATATAAAATATCTCCTTTGAAACCTTCCCCTACACTCCCCTAATAAAGTTAGTCATTCTTTTCTTTTTGTTATCTGGGTACTTTGGGCAATCCTCTATGTAGTCCTCAAAAATATAAATAAGTATTATCTGTTGGGCCAGGCATGGTAGCTCACGCCTGTAATCCCAGCACTTTGGGAGGCTGAGGCAGGCGGATCACAAGGTCAGGAGTTCGAGACCAGCCTGGCCAATATGATGAAACCCCATCTCTACTAAAAATACAAAAATTGGCCAGGCATGGTGGCATGCACCCGTAGTCCCAGCTACTCAGGAGGCTGAGGCAGAAGCATTGGATAAACCCAGGAGGGGGAGGTTGCAGTGAGCCGAGATCACACCATTGCACTCCAGCCTGGGCAACAAGAGTGAAACTCCATCTCAAAAAAAAAATAAAATAAAAAATAAAAATTAGGCAAGCATGACGGTACATGCCTATAATCCTAGCTACTCAGGAGGCTAAGGAAGGAGGATCACTTGGGCCCAGGAGTTCCAGGTTGCAGTGAATTATAAATGCACCACCACACTCCAGCCTAGGCAACAGAGTTAGATCCTGTCTCAACAACAACTTCCTAACATTTGTAATAGTTGCCAGATATTCCGTAGAGCTTATATACTTATTCATGTAGCATTTTTCAACTACTGGACAATTGAGCTGCCTCTAATTTTTCATTATAATAATTAGATGAATATCCATTCAACAAACAAAAATCAGAGCACCTATTCTTTGCCAGGCACTGATAAGATGCTACAGATAAAATGGTATGTATAAAATGCAGAGTTCTTGCCCTCAAATAGATTGCAATCTAGCATTTTAGACAGCCTTGAATATAACGTGATGTCCCTTAAATATATGAACTTTATGAGTAGACAAAGACATCACATGAAAACTACATATTAGTATCTCTTATGAATATAAATGCAAAAATCATCAAAAGAATACTGGCAAACTGAAGCCAGTGGCAGATAAAAAGAATTATACACCATGATCCAGTAGGATTTATCCTAGGAATTCAAGGTTAGTTTAACATACAAAAATCAATCAATGAAATACGTCATATTAATAGAATAAAGGAAAAAACACACACACACACGACCAAAGATGCAGAAAAAGAATTAGAATCCAACATTTTTTCATGATAAAAATATGTAAACTAGGAATTGAAGAGAACTTCCTCAACCAGATAAAGGACATCTATTTTAAAAAGCCCACAGTTAACATCATAGTTAATGGTGATAGACCATATGCTTTCCCTCTAACATCAAGTAAAAGAGAAGATGTCCACTCTTGTTACCTGTATTCAACACTGTATTATAGGTCCTAGGGTAATTAGGCAAGTAAGAGAAATAAAAGATAAAAGTCATCCACATCAGAAAGGAAGAAGTAAAACTCATGGTTTGCAGATTATCTTGTATATCGAAAACTGTAGGAAATCCATTAAAAACCTATGCCAAAGAATACAAGTTCAATATACCAAAATATTATATTTGTATATAGTAGCAATGAATATTATGAAAATGAAATTAAGAAGCAATTCCTTTACAATAGCATCATAAAGAATTATGCTTTAGGATCATTCATTATACTTAAGAATAAATTTAACAAAAGAAGTCCAAAAGTTTTACACTGAAAACTGCAAAACATTGTGGAAAGAAATTAAATATCTAAATAAATGGAAATACATCCTGTGTTTGTTCATTGGAAGACTAAATATTAAGATGGCAATATTCACAGTGAAAGTCTATCTCTAAAAAAATTAGCCAGGTGTGGTGGCACATGCCTATAGTCATGGCTATTCCTTAATTGCAGTGAGTTATAAATGCACCAGGCTGAGGTGGGAAGATTGCTTGAGCCTGGGAGGCAGAGGTTGCAGTGAGCCAAGATCACACCACTGCACTCCAACCTGGGCAACAGAGCGAGACCTTGTCTCAAAAAAATAAAGCAGTATTCCACAAATTGACATGCAGAATCAACTCAGTCCCTATCAAAATCTCAGCTGGGTTTTGGGAGAAAACTGATGAACTTCTAAAAATAATATGAAAATAAAGGGATGTAAGATAGATAAAACAATCTTGCAAAAAAATAAAATCAGTGGACTTGCATTTTCAATTTCAAAACTACAAAGCTACAGTAAACAAGACAGTATGGCAGTGGCATAAGGATAGACATATAGATCAATGGAACAGAACTGAGAGTCCAGAAATAAACCCTTATATTTAAGAACAACTGATTTTCAACAAGAGTGCTAAGACAATTCAATGCAACTGAAATAACTGAATAAAGTCAGACTCCTACCTCACACCATATACAATATTAACTCAAAGTGACTCAAAGGCATAGATATAAACTATAAAACTCTTAGAAGAAAATACAGGGGTATTTGTGACCACTGCTTATACAGTGGTTTCTTAGATGTGACACCAAAAGCACAACAAAAGAAAAAAATAGATATACTGGATGTTATCAAAATCAAAACTTCTGTGCTGTAAATGATACCATGAAGAAAGTGAAAAGGCAACACACAGAATGGGAGAGGATACTTGCAAGTTAAATACCTGGTAAGGAACTCATATCAAGAATACATATTTTAAAAAAACTCTTACAGATCAAAAATAAAAAGACAACCCAGTTTAAAATGGGCAAAGGGTTTGAATAGGCATTTCTCCAAAGAAGATATACAAATGGCCAATAAGCACATGAAAAGATGTTCAACATCATTAGTCATTAGGGAAATGCAAGTCAGAACTCCAGTGAAATACCACCTCACACCCATTAAGATGGTTATAATGAAAAAGACAACAAATGCTGTGAAAGATGTGGAGAAATTAGAACCCTCACACATGGTTGGTGAGAATGAAGAATTGTGCTGTACTTTGGAAAGGAGTTTGGCAGTTTCTGAAGATGTTAAACATAGAATTACCATATGATCTAGCAATTCTACTCCCAGGTATACACATAAGGGAAATGAAAACATATGTGCACTCAATACCTTGTAAACAAACGTTCACAACAGCACTATTCATAACACTAAAAAAGGAGAAACAACTAAATGTCCATTAATTGATGAATGGATAAACAAAATGTGGTATATCCACAGAATGGAATATAATTTGGTAATAAAAAGGAATAAAGTACTGACATATGCTATAACATAAATGAACCTCAAAAATATGCTAAGTGGCCTGGTGCAGTGGCTCACACCTGTAATCCCAGCACTTTGGGAGGCCGAGGCAGGCAGATCATGAGGTCAGAAGTTCGAGACCAGCCCGGCCAACATAGTGAAACCCCATCTCTACTAAAAATACAAAAATTTGCCGGGCATGGTGGCACATGCCTATGGTTCCAGCTACTAGGGAGGCTGAAGCAGGAGAATCACTTGTACCTGGGAGGCAGAGATTGCAGTGAGACAAGATTGCACCACTGCATTCCAGCCTGGGTGACAGAGAAAAACTGCCTCAAAAAAAAAAAAAAACAAAAAAGTATACACACACACACACACACACACACACACACACACACTAAGTGAAATAACCCAGTCATAAAAGACCACAATTTTATTATCCCATGTTACGGACTGAATTAAAATTTGTATGTTGAAGCCCTAACCCCCAATGTGACTATTTGGAGATACAGCCTTTTGGGAGGTAAATAAGATTAAATCAAATGATAAGAATGGGGCCCTAATCCAATAGTACTCGTATCCTTACAAGAAAAGGAAGAGACAACAGAGGTCTCTCTCCATGTGTGACATATAAAGTAGAGACCTACAAGCCAGGAAGAGAGGCCTCACCAGAAATCAACCCTGATGGTAGAACCAACCCTTGATCTTGATCTTGAACTTTTAGTCGCTGGAACTGTAAGAAAATTAATTTCTGTTGTTTAAGAAACCTAGTGTGGTATTTTGTTATGGCAGCTGTAGCAGACTAATACATTCCATTTATAGGCAATGTCCAAAGTAGGCAAATCTAAAGGGGCAGAAGCTGGCTGTCCAAGGAAGGGAGTTAGGAGTGAGAATGGAATGGGGAATGAATGCTAATGGGTACAGAATTTATTCTGGGAGTGACAAAAACAATGTAAAATTAGATGATGGTGATAGTTGTACAAATCTGTGCATATACTTAAAACCACTAAGTTGTATACTTTAAATGAGTGGATTTATGTGAATTATATCTCAAAAAGCTATAAAAGAAAACCATTACTTCAATAATTTTTTAAAATAGTGGCATGCTAAAAAAAAGTGCCATTTCTTAAAAATTGAACTTACCAAATACTGTATCATTCTTGAAAGAAATGTAAAACATGGAAGATATTTCCTCACAGAAATGGAAAAGGATTTCACCCGCAGTTCTTCTTCAGAAGTCTTTTCAAATATTGAAAAGGAAGTTACACAAGCTATAAAAAATGCCATTGTTGTCACAACAGAAGGCATTAGGAGTTCATCCTTCAATAGAAGAGGTAGCAGACTGTAAAGGAAAATTTTTAAAAATCAAAAGAGAATCATCAATTTAAACTATAACCACTTTATTAAAAAGTTTTAAATTAGTTTACAAGAATTATACTGTAAATATATGGAAATTGGTATGACTTACCTAAATGTTGACACAAGTAAAAACCAAGTAGACATAAAAGGAATTTCACTTAAAACTAAGCAGACTGGTCTAAAATGGTAAAGAAAAAAAAAATATTACAGAATATAATTTCAACTCCTAATTTAAAAAATATAAACACATTTTATCTATCTGATTTTCAGAGGTAGCTTAAAAAAAGCCAGGAAGGTCTTCACGTGTACTACTGATTCATTTTGTTAACAGTCCAGACTAAATTAGCCTAGACACAGGCACAGAGGTGTCAACTTCTCATAATAATTGGAAAACTGCTGCTTCCAGTATGCCATTAATGGAACTTTTTTTCTCTATCACACAAACAAGTAGCTTAAGAAAAGGATCAGATAAACAAATCTGAGAAAGTTTTGTCATATATTTCATAGTACTTGGTAAATATGAATTGCTAGTATTGTTTTCAAACATCTCTTTTATGTTCTTTCATGTTACATATTACTCCACTAAGTTAAAACTAAAGTTATGGCAGACAAGATCATCATGCCACTGGAGATGACAAGAGAGACAAGAGGATAAAGGAAAACAAATTGATAATAGTAAAATTAAAAGGAGGAAGAAATTAGTAGGAAGAGCTACATGAAAAGAGAAGTAGCATAGGTACAGGAAGCACAATGCCAATAAATAGAACCATTGGCTTTATCAAAGAGTTGTTTAGGGGCCAGGTACAGTGGCTCAGGCCTGTAATCCCAGCACTTTGGTAGGCCAAGTCTGGTAGATCACTTGAGGTCAGGAGTTCGAGACCAGCCTGGCCAACATGGTGAAACCCCATCTCTACTAAAAATACAAAAAAAAATAGCTG
>NW_012111142.1:2149151-2151581 GCF_000951035.1 Colobus angolensis palliatus
TGCCTGTAATCCCAGCTACTCAGGAGGCTGAGGCAGGAGAATCACTTGAACCAGGGAGTTGGAGGTTGCAGTGAGCCGAGATTGTGCCACTGCACTCCAGCCTGGCGATAGAGTGAGACTCCGTCTCAAAAAAAAAAAAGAAATTACTAGAGGACTTCCCATTTCACTGCCTGAGAATGGATGCATATTAATAGCAAGCTCATCGAAGGTGCTCAATAAATACTGTTTTCTCTTTCTGGTTTAATTATTTCCCATTTATGCATTCAATATTTATTTACTAAACACAAGCATTGATCAAAAATGTATTACAGCCAGGTGCAGTGGCTCACAACTGTAATCCTAGCACTTTGGGAGGCCAAGGTGGGAGGGTCGCTTGAGCCCAAGAGTTCAAGACCAGCCTAGAGAACATAGCAAGACACCACCTCTACAAAAAATTTAAAAATTAGCCTGGCATGGTGAGGCATGCCTGTGGTACTTGTTACTTGGGAGGCTGAAGTGGGAGGCTCACTTGAGCCGAGGAGTCCGAGGCTGCAGTGAGCTATGACCACGTCACTGTGCTCCAGCCTGGGTGACTGAGTGAGACCATGTCTCTTTAAAAAAACTTACTACATATAAGCACTACTCTGAAAAGAATACAAAGATGATTATAACTCAGCTCCTAACCTCAAAGTACTTAAAATTCATCACCGAACAGCGAAATCCCCTACATCCTCAACCTTTTCTCTGAACCCCTCCCTTTACCACCTTGTTTGAAACAATGCCTGGCTCTCTCCTCTGAGGACAGTACTGCCCTCTGCCCTCTCAACTCTGTCTGCTTTTGTTGTTTCCACAGTCTTCAAGTGACGTGGCCTGGAGGTGGGAAGTAACCTCCTTGATCTTCCTCACTACTTTCCTACCAGTTCTTCCTCTCTCCATCCTAATAATCTCCAGCTTTGAACCTCATGTCATCACACTTTATTCCCGATTATTCCCTATCTTGTAAATACTGACCAACCACAGGGCGGCTTCCTCCATTACCCAAAGATTTCAACTCCTTTCTCACTATCACTCTCTACATACTGACTTAATTCTTGGTAATTTTAACATATACATAGATCTTCCCTCTCATTTGCTAGAATGCCTCTCTTCTAGTGATCTCATCTTTAATCCTGTCCCTTAGGGTCATACTTTAGACTGCACCTCCTCCATGACTCTTAACGCTATCTCCTGCTTTTTAGATATTCCAACTCCAACCATCTTTTGATCCCACCAAGATCTTCAATCCATTGTTCCTACCACCTTTTCACTTTCCCTCATCGCTTCGACGGCCTTTTCCCTTTTTACCTATCTTAAATTCCAAGTTCAATCATTATAATCACTCCCATACATTCACTCTTAAGCCCTCAAGCAAGGGAGTTATCCTCACCAGACAAAACCATAAACCTGGAAATACCCAACTTTCCACCAGTGCTTACTCCAACCATGTTGAACCACTGCTCTAGAGAACAACAGCTACCCATACTAACTGGTCTCACTTTAAATACATGATCATGATATTCAAGTGCCCTGCAATTACTATATATTTCCCTGATCTGTTTACACTCTGTCTCTCCTTAGAAAATGTTTCACACTTCTCCCTCCTGCTTCCAACAGCTTCAACCCACTCTTGGCTAATGACTTTCCCTCTCACTTCAATAAGAAAATTGAAGCAGTTAAAAGAGAACTTTCACAGATGCCCACCATCACATTTACTCCCTTCCCAGCATCTCTACCAATATAGCCTATTCACCCCTTTTACTAAAGAGGAACTCTTCACACATCTGTCTGATGCCAATTCTTCCATTTGTGCTCTAGACCGTACCCCATCTCCCTTTCTGAAGGACAGTGCTCCAGCAGCTCCTCCTCCTCTCGAGATCCTGTACCATCAGCTTTCCTTCTCTGCTCATCATTCCCCTGCCTTTATTGCTCCTCTCTTAAACAAACCTATCTTGACCCCATTTTCTCTACCAATTATTGCCCTATTTTTCTGCTTCCTTTTTCAACAAAACTCCTCTGAAGAACAGTCTACCTTCCTCACACCATATCTAAAACCTCAACTGGGCACGATGGCCCACGCTTGTAATCCCAGCACTTTGGGAGGCCAAGGCAGGCAGATCACTTGAGGTCAGGAGTTCGAGACCAGCCTGGCCAACAAGATGAAACCCCTGTCTCTACTAAAAATAGGTGTTGTGGCAGGCAACTGTAGTCCCAGCTACTCGGGAGGCTGAGGCAGGAGAATCGCTTGAACCCAGGAGGTGGAGGCTGTAGTGAGCCAAGATTGCACCACTGCACTCTAACCTCAGTGACAGACCAAGGCTCTGTCTCAAACAACCAAAAAAAAAAAAATTAAAACTAACTCAAAATGAATCAAAGACATAAATGTAAGAGCTAACTCCATAAAACTCTTAGAAG
>NW_012111142.1:2152361-2154258 GCF_000951035.1 Colobus angolensis palliatus
AATCTCTAACACAGGAGGCGGAGGTTGCAGTGAGGTGAGTCCGCGTCATTGCACTCCAGCCTGGGCGACAGAACAAGACTCCGTCTCAAAAAAAAAAAAAAAATTAGGCAAAAGATTTAAATAGGCTTCTCTCTGAAGAAGATAGACATATTGTGCCAGCAAGCACATAAAGAGATGCTCAATATCATTAGTCATTAGGGATATGCAAATCAGAATCACAATGAGACACCACTCATATCCATTAGCATGGCTATAATCAAAATGATGGAAAATAACAAGTGCTTTCAAGGATATGGAGAAATTGAAGCCTTCGTATATTATTAGTGGGAATGCTAAATGGTGCAGCTGCTGTGGAAAACTTTGGTGGTTCCTCAGTAAGTTAAATACAGAATTGCCATGTGACTCAGCAATTCTACTCCTGAGTATAGACTCAAACAAAAACTTGTACATGAATATTCACAGTGGCACTATTCACAACAGCCAAAAGGTAGAAACAGCCCAATGTCCATCAACTGATGAATGATGAACAAAATGTAGTGTATCGATACAATGCAATACTATTCAGGCATAAAAAAGAATACAGTTCTGATACAACATTGATGAACCTGGAAAATATTAAGAAGCTAGACACAAAAGACCACATATTATATGATTCCATTTATATGAAATATCCAGAATAGACAAATCCACAGAGATTTGCAGAAAGCAGATTAGTGGTTTCAGGGACTGGGGGGAAGGGAAAATGGAGAGGGACTGCTTTGGGTATGGGATTTCCTTTCGCGGTGATGAAGATCTTCTGGAAGTAGACAGTGGTGATGCTTGCACAACAGTGTGAAAGTACTAACTCACAATGCAAAATTTATGCTATGTGTACTTTACCACAATTTTAAAAAATTAAATATTTATTTGAAAAAATGAATTATCAGCCAGGCACAGTGGCTCATGCCTGTAATCCCAGCACTTTGGGAGGCCAAGGCAGGGGGATCATTTGAGGTCAGGAATTCGAGACTAGCCTGGCCAACATGGTGAAACCCTATCTCTCCCAAAAAATACAAAAATTAGCTGGGCGTGGTGGTGCGCATCTGTAGTCCCAGCTACTCGGGAGGCTGAGGTGGGAGAATCGCTTGAACCCGCGAGGCGGAGGCTGCAGTGAGCTGAGATCACGCCATTGCACTCTAGCATGGGTGACAGAGTAAGACCCTGCCTCAAAAAAAAAAAAAAAAAAAAAAAACAAAAAAAAACCATGCATTATCCCTACTTGTCTTTAGTTCTTCTCCTCTCATTTTTTCTATTTTTTTTTTCCTTTGTTTTTTGAGATGGAGTTTTGCTCTCGCTGACCAGGCAGGGAGTGCAATGGTGCACTCTCAGCTCACTGCAACCTCCTCCTGGGTTTAAGAAATACTCCTGCCTCAGCCTCCCAAGTAGCTGGGATTACAGGCATGCATCACCACACATGGCTACTTTTGTATTTTTAGTAGAGACGGGGTTTTTCCATGTTGGTCAGGCTGGTCTCAAACTCACAACCTCAGATGGTCCGTCCACCTGGGCCTCGCAAAGTGCTAGGATTACAGGCATGAGCCACCGCGCCTGGCCCATTTTTTCTTAACCCTACCTAATCAGGCTTCTTCCTGCATTGCTCCAACACTGGCCCTACCAAAGTCACCAGTGACTTCCATATTGCTAAGCCAAATAATATGTTCTCAGCCCTCATCTTATTTCACCTATTAAGCAGCATCTGATGCAACTTACCACCTCATTTCCTTAAAACACCTTCTTTATATATATATATATATATATATATTTTAAGTTCTAGGGTACATGTGCAGGACATGCAGGTTTGTTACATAGGTATACGTGTGCCACTGGCCCTACCAAAGTCACCAGTGACTTCCATATT
>NW_012111142.1:2155481-2194026 GCF_000951035.1 Colobus angolensis palliatus
CGGCCTCCCAAAGTGCTGGGATTACAGGCTTGAGCCACCATGCCTGGCCCAAAAGGAACTTTTAATGCAAACTGTAAAACCATTTACCAAAAATAGATTAAAGCCATGCACCGTTACAAATAATCTAGGTGCATTTGTAGAAAATGAACCCCTAGAAGTTCAGTGTCTCAGAACTAATCTAGTCATACTATAAGCCCTGAATGAGCTGTCTTTCTATGAGCATAAATTCTGGGGAAATATATTAATACATGTTTGAAAGTAATGCCTCTCCACAGTTTCATCCCCTGGTACCAGTGATTTGTGTAGGGTCAGCCTAGCCTCATAGAATAGTGGTAAGCTCTACAGGTTTGGGCCTTGGGGGATGGCATTAAGCAGTCTTCCCAGTCTACAATGATATGAGACTGTTTTATTTAGAGGCAGGAAGCCTTCCACACAGGGCAGCCCAGCTCTGCACTAAGGTTTTAGTCCGAAGCTCCACCTAGTAAAAGCAATACTGCCTGCCATTGGTCATTGGTCATTCTGTACACGTATCTTCCACAGGATTCTAGTGAACATAGGGTGAGGGGTAGAGCAGTAGTGGGTTGGGACTGACCTAGAGGAGGATTTCAGAATTCCAAAGGGTTTTATGCAAATACTATTTTAACATTAGGATATCATACTCCCAGCTGTCATCCACTGCTGTCTATGAACACCAGGAAAAAAATTTAATGCTTCTAAAACAAAGTAGTCTGATTACAGATTGCCAGTAGGGTCTAAACTAAGTTTGTGGCAAAAAAGAGAAAGAAGGCAACATATAAAAGACCCCATGGAAGTAAATGGAAAGAAGAAGACTACTGAATAGATATGGAAATCAATGAAATGAAAAAAGCAAAGATGACAAACAGGCTCCAATCTGACGAAAACCTCTTTGAAGGCTATATTTTTTATTAGCATATAGAAAATATAACTGAAGGAACAGGAAGAAATTAAAATTATGTCAATAATATTCTACCAAAATTTTTCAGTTTAAAATACATTTTATAAAGAAAATCAAAAATTCTGGGAAAAAACATGACTATGAAATCATTTTATGCAAAGATATAACATTTGTGCAGTTTTGTTTTGCATTCAAATGTATATTTGTATGTAAATTATAAAGTTATATGATAAAACATATAATAAACATATACTTCAAACGTTTCTACTTACAATGATACCAAGAGAATGGATTTTTCATGTACTTGGAAAGAAAATAAAAAGAATGATAGTGCACAGCTAACCTTTAAGAAAAAAGGGGAGAAAATGAGATATAACAACTTGTGAAATAGCATATCAATTATGAATCTAAATAAAAATCATTTCAAATGAAAGTTGAAAGTTTATTAAAGCTTCTATTTAGAAGTAAAATACAAGCAACACTAGTATGCATATTTTAATCAAATTTAAAACTTGAAATAATTTTTCAAAAACAATGATTATAAAGCTTTATTTAACCATCTAAGTTCATTATAACTCAGTTATTAATAAATAGAACTAGTAAATATCTTAGACACAACAATCATATATTCATCCTCCCTTGGAATCTCGGACAACTTAAATTTAAAAGCATGAAAGAGAAGAAGGTCAGAACCTAAAACTGGTAAAACAAATCTATTTTGGTGTTTTAAAACATGCACTTCAATAGAATATATTAATGTTTTATAAATTAATCATGTGCTATTTGGAGTTTTAAATAAAAAATTATCTATTTTGAGAAGTTTATATGCTGCAAATTAGATATGGATAACTATCCAGTTGCTCAAGCAAAAACCTTGAATCTTATCCATGCTACACATCTAACCCATCAGCAAATGCTTTCCACAGCACCTCCTAAACACAATATCCATCCATTTCTCTCCATTCCCCTCTGCTAAGGGTGGCAGAGGAGTGGTCGAAGCCACCCTCCATCTTTGTAGTAGTGCAATAATCTCCTAATTGGTAATACTCCTGCCTCTTGATAGTTCATTCTCCAAACAGCTACCATATCAGATCATGTAATTTTCCTGTTTAAAATCCTCCAATAGCTTCCTATTATACTTAGAAAAAAAATCCCAATGCCTACAAGATCTGGTTCCTGCCTTCCTCTTCCAACTCATCTCTTGTATCTCCCTCACTCATTTTACAGCAGCCACTTCATTCCTCTCCTTTTGCCAAATGTGTTCCTGCCTTAAGGAAAAATAAGATTCTATCAAGTCAGGGCCCAGATCTTTTTGTGATTGGCTCCTTCTGGTTGGTCATTTACTTCTTGGCTCAAATGTCACTTCTCTAGAAAGGTTTCCTTTACTCAATCTAAGTGTCCCCTAACCCCATTCAGTCAGCTCTCTTTTCACATAACACTATTCACTTTTTTTTTTTTTTTTTTTTGAGATGAGTTTCGCTCTTGTTGCCCAGGCTGGAGTGCAATGGCACCAATCTCGCTCACTGCAACCTCCGCCTCCCAGGTTCAAGCGATTCTCCTGCCTTAGCCTCCCAGTAGCTGGGATTATAGGTGTGCACCACCATGCCTGGCTAATTTTGTATTTTTAGTAGAGACAAGGTTTCTCCATGTTGGTCAGTCTGGTCTTGAACTCCTGACCTCAGGTGATCCACCCGCCTCGGCCTCCCAAAGTGCTGGATTACAGGTGTGAGCCACCACACCCGGCCAACACTACTTTCTTCATAGCACTCGTTACTCCCAGATGCTTTCTTGTTAATGAATTTATTTTGTTTATTGTCCATCTCCTGCCATTAGCACGGAAGGCCCCAAGTAAAAGAGCAGGGATGTCATCTGTCATTCCTTTACATGCCAGTACCTAGAGGAGGACCTGAAATATGAGAGGGCACTCAATACCTGAAAAATTAAATATAAATCCTTTTGCTGCTATACATATACCAGTATTCATGCTATCAGTTACCTCAATTATAGATTTATATTGAAATATAATTCAGGCAAACATGATTGAAAGGAAAATACTTTAAAAATAATTACAATGGAAAATGTTCTTAAAACTCTCAGAAGTATACAATAAGAATTCAAAGCATGATTAACAAAAACAAAATCACAGAAATCTTACATTTAAAAAGTTTTAACACAACGGCTTCTTTTAAAACATACCAAACTGAAAAAAATTAGAAAATTAGGAAAAGAAAATGTTTTTTCTGGCTTATAATCCTAAAAGTAATCATCTCTAACACTGCTAAAGTTACTCAAACTCTGAAATTCTATTCCATTATCTTTGAAATATACATTTATTTAGCATTCTATTTCCTAGAAAAACAACAACCTATCACAAGCTTGAAAGCTATTTCAGGTTAAGCCTACTGAAGACATCAGAGCATCACACCATATCCATTCTGTTCTAACTACCCAACAGAATATTAACAACAGATGACTTGGTATGCTCAGAGTCCATTCACAGAATCAAACAACACAAATCATCCATAAAAAGATAATTAAAAAGAAAAGACGAACATAAAACTATCCTTTTTGCATTGTGGTAATGAGACGCACTTTTGAAGTATTTCACTGTTATGTTCTTTTCTGGCTTGTTTTTATCCAATGTACTTAAGTGGCAGTCCCAGACTTGGAACTCTAATCTCTAAATGTTGCCTCATGTAAGTCCACTAGGACTTACTGTTTTCATAAACTAACTGTTCTTGATAGTTTAAAAGGTATTTTTTAAACGTCATTTTATAGACCATAGCACACAGGAACAAAATTTTAAATGCCACAGAAACACAACCAAGAAGACTTTGTAAAGCTACTCAGAAAAATCCTAAACTATAGAAAATGCACCTAGTCCATCTTCAAACTGACACAAGTCATCTTCCTAAAACAGAGATCTGCCCCCTCCCCTTCTCAAAAATATTTTTTAGTTTCTCTTGCACATAAATCAAACTCCAAACCTTTTCAATCAAGATATTCAAGGTCTTCAATAATTTGGTCAATTTTTACCCTTATCTTTCACCATATCCTCTCCTACTCTCAACACCTATACATAAAACTCACACAACTTATACTGTTTAATAGCTATTCCCAGAATATCCTGTGTCCTTTCCCACCTCTGGACCTTCAATTTCTTCCTGCTGTTTTGAACTTCTCTTCTGCTATAAAACCTGCTGTTCTAAGCTTGCCCCACTTTCAAATTTGGGCTCAAATCCCTCTTGCCCTAACCAGCATTCTAAAATCTGCCCCCAAGATAATATCTCCTTTTCCCACACCATCTTAGGACTTCATTTGTACCTGATAGAACTTAATACCATCTGTTTTATAGCATAACTATTTAAGCTACTTAAGTTCGTTGCCACTGTTTTCTACTTTGTAGTCCCTCATTAACTAATACAAAACAAATTAAATAGTTGAATGAACGGAAAGACTATTGATTGCTTAGCTTTGTGTCCCACACAGAAGCTAAGTATGGGAAACATCCAATAAATGTCTGCCAAACAAACGAATGTCTTGTTTCCCAGCCCCATAAATCCTGTTCAGGGTAAGAAATTAATTTTTAAAACATCAGTTGTGGCAAGAATTAAGTAACTAAAGTAATGAAAAACTTACCAGTGTAAATTTGAATCCTTTGGAAGAGGGCTGAAGTATTAATTTTATGCATGCAGGAAGCAGGCTCAAAAATGTAAAACAAAAGCTAAAAAAATTAATAAAAATCAAATATTTGTCTTCTTTGTAGAGGTATAAATCTAGCTTAAATAAGGAAATATTTTTTAAATATAAGGATCATATTATTTATCAACTTAAATTGATTTCAAACTATACTTTTATTTATTAAAGATGAAATAACATATATATAAAATCTACACATTAATAAATATATATACTTTAAAAATAAATGATTACATAATATAGACCAAACATGATAAACCTAAGTATTGCTTCTGTTATTTTAGTATTTAATATCATGCATAGAAAATATACAAAGATACATAGTTGAAGGTCAATTATCAAACACTCTAAATAAGAAAACATAATGAAGTATAAGAGATAATGCTATATCTGTAACACAAACATTCATAAACTTTACTCACAAAAGAGTCTCTCTCTAGCTATCATTTCACAAAAGTTGATTATCTGATTTTCAAGCCCATGGTAAATCATAAAGAACAAGGTGGAAAGGAAGCAGGAAGCTACTAGAGCTTTTCCTAATGATGGCTAATGGGTGTGAGGAAAAAGAACTACAAAAAGCAGACAGACTCAACAAGCAAAGTGGCCTGGAACCATTTAGTACTATGGGAAATAGCCCCTGAAAGCCCTGAAAACAAGTATATAACTGAATACAATAACTGATTTTCCCACTTGTAGGTTTTGACTTGTCAACTTGGCTAGGCTGAACTAATGTCCGCAGAATTCCCTTCCTGTATGCCTTTGTTAGGGTGGGCTACAAGGGAAATTCTCATAAGATTTGGAAGACAGAGAGGCCACACCCATCTCATCTCCCAGTTATCTGAACACTAGTCTGCTGTGAAAGAATTTTGCAGATGTAAAACCCCTACTCAGTTTATTTTAAATTAATCAAAAGGGAGCTTGTCCTGAGGCACCTAACTTAATTTAAATTAGCCCTTTAAAAGTCGGCTGAGGCCTTCCCTAATAGCATCTGGGTCTTAATTGCTCTTCCTTCCCCCTAGATATTCCCTCCTGACTGGCTGCCTTGTGACTAGCCCCTACTACTGTACAAGCCAATTCCTTGTCATAAATTCACACACACACACTACGCAGTGATCTCCTACTCCTACTTCTTTGACTGATCCTGACTGATATACACTGAATATCAAGACTCTTCAAAATAATATTAATCGTATTTAAGGTACTCTCTGTTCAAGGAGAGAACAAGGTAACAATTCAGAAAAACTTTCACATAAAAATAATTCAAGTTGAAGGGTTTTATTGTACAGAGCAATAGGTCTAAGTTACATGGAAAATCCACTAAAGAAAAACACCTTGGCTGGGTGCAGTGGCTCACGCCTGTAATCCCAGCACTTTGGGAGGCCGAGGTGGGTGGATCACCTGAGGTCAGGAGTTCAAGACCAGCCTGGCCGAAATGATGAAACCTCATCTCTACTAAAATACAAAAATTAGCTGGCCACGGTGGCCGGCGCCTGTAATCCCAGCTACTCTGGAGGCTGAGGCAGGAGAATCACTTGAACCCAGGAGGCAGAGGTTGCAGTGACCGAGATCAAGCCACTGCACTCTATCTCAAAAGAGCCAGACTCCATCTCAAAAGAATAAAAAAAAGAGAAACAGAAAAATACCTCATTCCCTAATGATGCCAAATAAATGAAATAATACCATAATGCTTTTAAAGAGTAACTTATAAAATACTACATACAAACTTTGTTTCTCTTACCTCATTATTAATTGGATGTGACGTGGCAAAATATCCCTAATCTTCAGAAAGACATTGAAACTGCACCAAATATTGGCTACTTTATCCTTAAAAGAGATGTGTTAGCTTTACATTCTGGTGTAATTGAAAGAAGTATTAAAACCTATGAAGTACAGCCCATAATCGCTAATAAATTTTTTGAGACGTGAAACTTTTAGTCACAATTATAACTAAATAGATTAAATCCTCCAGGAACATATATGCGCACACTGTCTCAAGCATTTTTCATTTTTGTGCAGGGCAGTTGATCAAAAGCAATGGCCCACCATAATCCAGACATTCCCAAATACTTAATAGTTTTCAAAGAGTAATGCACTATCCCTGAATACTAAAGTCATTCACCTTTGGAAATTTTTCTAAGAAACTTTTTTTCATTCATCTTTGGAAATTTTTCTAAGAAACTTTTTTTCTGTAATTTATAGAATATATATTACATTTGACCCATTTTTATCACACAACTGAATTTACTTAAGAGTAACCTGCTAGCTACTAGCAATGACCAGAGCTAATTGCTAATAAATCAAAAAGTCTAAAGACATTAGCAGTTGGGCTAGGATCACTTTCAAAATTAAGTTTGTAACTACAGCTCTCATGCTGGTGAAATCATTCTCTACACAGCTGCTTGACTTACAGCTGTGCAGACTTAACATCAAAAAAGTAACTATCACTGACAACTATACCATCCCACTTTCCTCTGCTGGATCAAAGAAAATGCTCTTCAGATTTTGAAGGCAAGCAAGAAGTGAATGGAAGAGACTGGCAACACCATCAAACATGTCTGATACTCATTTTTATAATTATCATGATAAATGCCATTTCTGAAATAGAAGGTAAGGCAAATAATTAGGCAGCTTACATAGAGTTAAACTTTTCCTTATGTAAGTGTTAGAGGTTATATAAAGAACAGGTTAGGAAAACAATTTTCAAAGTTCAAATCACAGTTCTGCTACATGCTAGTTACAGGAATCTTTGACCTCAGTTTTCTAATCTGTAAAGTGGGGACAATAGCTACCACAAAGCTACTGTAAAGATCAAATAAAATCACATGGAAATGTCTGGCACCTGCTAAGTGGTGGTTATAACAATAATAATTATTATCATCACTACCATCATCCTTCTGACATCCAGTCACACGTTTACAACACCAAACTCCCATCTTAGTCGCTTTCAAAATGCTGCTTCCATCTTCCTATAAGTCCATTGAAAGATATTCTATAGAAATTTATATATTCAAAACTTATGAAGATATGCTTTCAAAATTCTTTTTAAAAGAAATGTTAGCAAATTATCTATAAATATGTTGTTTCTGTCTAACGTTATTAAAAGGCCTTTTTGTTTCAGAAAAATGGTTTGTTTAATTTAATTACCAAATCTAAATGATCAAATTATTCACATAATAAAAGTTTAACAAGAGTGATTAAACTAGCATTAAATGAAATGAAATGAAAGAGTCTCATTAAAAATTACTATGGATGAACGTTACATATCTCACAAGAAATTATGAGATCTTCCTGAAGCAAACATGATTATTAGTTTTACAAATAATTTCCTAAGACTGAAAAGAGAATATAAACCAAAAAACTACACAGCTGTTAAAATTGTAGCTGAAACTTCTCATTCTGTCTTTCATTACAAACCCTATTTCATTACAAAAACATATAATTGAATTATGGATCTGATGATGGCATAAATATTACCTGTTGATGTAATGTACTAAAAAATGCCAGCTGAGCTAGGGGTAATATAATGGATTAAATAACTGGCAAGGTGCACACACCCTGTTGTCCCAGCTACTTAGGAGGCAAAGGCAGGAGAATCACTTGAGCCCAGGAGTTCAAGGCTGTAGTGCACCATGGTTGCCCCGGTGAATAGCCACGGTGCTCCAGCCTGGGCAACAGCAAGATCCTGTCTCAATCAACCAATTAATCAATCAAGCAATAACTGGCAAGGAATGATTACAGGAGGAAAGTAGGTGAAGTTCCTATTCCTTGTGTCTTCTACATGAAACCCCTAAAGGTCACAGGTAAGGTATAGTAACAGAAAGGAGAGGAAAGTTTTTAAACATGCCTCAAATAATCCACGATCAACCGGGAAGAGTCTTCTTAGAACCTGCAGGGTTTGTTCCCTTTCTGTAAAGAATGGCAGCCAGCAGAGAATGAAGGAAGCCACAACAGTACAAGCTAGCTTAACTAGCAACACAAACCTAAAACAAAAACAAAGGTAGGCAGTAAGATAGGGAAAGGTTAGTAATTCTGCAAAATCAACCTGAGTCTCACTGAACATAATACATGCAAACATATAGTAATGCCAAATCTATGTTACCAATATAGGCTTAAGATGGGAGTCTGCTCAAATCAGAGGTAAAAAAAAATTCACAACAGCTAAGATGTGCACTTCAACAAAAGGACTGTTACCACCATCCTAATTAACATTTATGTTAGATATCATTCGTATAGGAATAAGGGAATGCACTCATGAAGAAAAATATCAAATGGGGATGTATTTCTAATAAGTATATAATGTAGTAAGCTCTAAAGCAATAAAACCCTACAGCAAAGTTCTAACTAGCCAATACACACTACCAGTAAATATGCATGAATTGAAATATTTCTCTAGTTAGGAAAATTTAAAAGAAAACACAGAACATGACTTAATCTCTCTCTTCCCACATACCCTATAGCCAAAGTATTTATAAGAAATCACCAAAAGGCAAGGTGAAAAATCACCTTACTCCAAGTAACTATGCCAAAAACATTATCTGAAGTAAAGTTTTGGATTCTGGTGTTTAAAAGTCACTCACCCCTTTCCTTTGAGGCCTTTTTTAAAACACTTGCCAAGTAAAAAGCAAAAAAATGGCAAGGAGTGGTAAAGTTCCATCTGTTTATAATTTATAGCTAAGCAAAATGCCAGTGACCCTAGCAGGTCCCAGTCACAAGATACTCCAAGAACACCCCACAAAGCAAAGCCAAGACTCACAGAATTATATATGTTCCTGTGTCAAGGAAATTACCTTAATAATCTTTTAAAAAGATAGAGCTTTTAAAAAGCAAATCACGTAAGAGATACGCTCTATGAAATGCAAGCTCATAGCATATCTCTTATGTGATTTTAAAATAACATATACAATGAAAGCTATTTCCCAATAGAAATTCAAAGTACTGAAGTGATAAACATGAAATTATGTATAATAGCATCAAATACATTAAATCTACTGCTAAACAGCAACGGATTTGTTTTGGTTTAAAAGAGCTCTGAAGATTGAAAACATAGTTTTGTTTCTGTTAGATTACTTCACAATATTATTATAACATACCAAAATCTAGAGAATAAAACAATGCTCCAACAGCAAGTTAACAAAAAACTTTACTGAGATCACTACACTTCCTCTATTATATGTATTAATAGTATAAAGTAATATATGTAGTTAATTAGCAACTAACAACACCGTTAATTAAAACAATATCACAATTAGATTTTCAGTTCAAAATGGTGAGCTAGGCACTAATGTTTACCTCCTCTCCTTCCCGAGAGACTCTTAAAGTAATAAGAAAAGGAATTTAAAAGTATAAATTCGACCAGGAGTGGTGGCTCACGCCTGTAAACCCAACACTTTGGAAGGCCAAGGCAGGAAGATTGCTTGAGCCAGGAGTTTGAGACCAACCTGAGCAACATGGCAAAACCCCGTCTCTACCAAAAAAAATTTTTAATTATCTTAGTGTGGTGGTGCAAGCCTGGAGTCCTAGTTATTCGAGAAGCTGAGGCAGGAGGACGGCTTGAGCCCAGGAAGTTGAGGCTGCCATGAGCTATGATCATGTCACTGCACTCTAGCTTGCGCAAGAGAGCAAGAAAACAAAACAAACAAACAAAAAGTATAAATTCACAGACATAAAGAGAACGGGAGGATCTCTTATAATAGATAAAGATTTCAACATATTTCTGGAAGACAGAAGTGATAACAAATAAAATAGAATGAAGGAAGCCACAGCTTAGAGTATACACAGAGGAAACTCAGGGTAGCAAGAAGTCAATCCACCCTGAAAGACCCTAGAGAACTTTGGAAACACCAAGTAGGTTACAGTGTTTGAGTAGTATATGCAGAAGAAAACAAGAGATGAACTGAAAATCCCCAGAGGTAGAAGTCAAATCTTACCCCATTCCCACACAAAGATTATCTGGCAGCCAAACATTTACCCCAAGGCAACAAATGAGGGTGTATTCTTTTTTTCTGAAAAAATAAACTAAACTATCCAGGGCAGCCAGTGTAGAGGTTAGCACTATAATGCAAACCCCTCCACATTCTGACATGTAAGCATCTCAGTGTGTGGTGGCCAGCTTGTGGACCAATGATATACAGAAGTCATATGCAGGTGTTCTTGCCTTATTCTTAAATAAAAACAGATACACTAGGATCAAATAAACATTTATAGAAAACCTATCACAGAAAAAAAAAAATGAAAGGGAAACTAAATGACCCTGAAAGAATTAAAATCACTCAGGGAACAACAGTAAAGAACTTTACAAAAAAAAAAAAAGTAGCAAATTCTAATTAGAAATTAAAAACACACCTAACAAAACAAATGAAATTTGATAGAAGTGTTGGGGATAAATTCAAGATAATCCAACCCATAAAACAAAAGATAAAGAGATGCAAAAGATCTAACATCTGACTAATACACTCAAGAAAGAAAAAAGTGAGAAAATCATCAAAGAAATAATGTAACAGAATTTAGCAGAACAGAAGAACATGAGTCTTCAAAATGTATGGACCCATATACAGTTTGGATATCCAAAACAATTGTGAAAAACACCTAAACAAATCACTGTAAAATTTCAGAACCACACAAATAAATTATAAAAATGATAATAGCAGCAACAAATGCCTATATAATGCTTAGTATCTCCCAAGAACTGTCTTAAGTGTTTTACAAATATTAATTCATTTAATTTTCAAACTAAGCTTACAAAGTTAGGGTTTCTATTATCCACATTTTGCAAATGAGAAAGGTACATAATGATTTAAAAATGTGTCCTTACAGCTGGGTGCAGTGGCTCATGCCTATAATCCCAGCACTTTGGGAGGCCAAGATGGATGGATCACTTGAGGTCAGGAGTTTGAGACCAGCATGGCCAACATAGTGAAACCCCATCTCTACTAAAAATACAAAAATTAACTTGGCGTGGTGGCGCATGCCTATAATCCCAGCTACTTGGGAGGATGAGGCAGGAGTATCTCTTGAACCCAGGAGGCGGAGGTTGCAGTGAGCCAAAATCACGCCATTGCATTCCAGCATGGGGGACAAGAGCGAAACTCCATCTCAAAAGAAAAAAATGTATCCTTACAAGGTAACATATGCCTGAAAGCTTTCAGACTTTAATTCAAATCACAGGGGACATACTACTACAAGTTTTCTAGAATGGCTAAAACAAAAACCATTGACAGTTGATAAAGATGTAGAGCATCCGGAACTCTTACACCATTGTTATAAGAGTCTTAATTGGTACACACTGCTTAAAAACAATTTGGGATTATCTAAAAATGGACATGTGCACACCTTATAACGCAACAATTCCACTCATAAGAGGAATGTTTATATGTGTACAAGGAGATATTTATAAGATGTTCATGGCAGCATTATTCATCATAGCCCAAACCGGGAAACAACCCAAATTACTCTCTCAGGGATAGAAATCACATGTATTCATGCAATAGAATATCATAAAGCAATGAAAGTGAATACTGAATTCACTTTCATAGATTTTTAACAAACTGCAGCTACACACGACTACATGAATACATCTTATAAACAAAATGTTTAGCCCAAAACATCAAACACAAAACAATACTTACTGTGTTGTCTCTTTTATATAAAATTCAAAAAAGGGGAAAACTAGAGTGTTAGTAGTTAGTTCAGGGGTACCATTTGAAAAGGAGGAGGGAGAAGGATGGGGAGGTGGACAAGGGTAGTTTTTGGATACTAGTAATGTTCTATTTCTTGACGTGAGTGGTAGTTTGCCAACTCACTGAGCTGCACATTTATATTTTGCATAGTTTTCTGTATGAGTGTCATATTTCAAAGTAAATATAGTTTTAAAACTCTGGTAAATAACTTTTTTTCCTTTTCTATAACTGTTCTTGATATTATCAGAGTATTTGATAGCCATGATCCCATAAGCAATGCCAAAATTTTTAAAAAACTAAATTAGTAAAGTGGACAGAATATAAAATATATGATAAAAACAACTACAGACTTGAATATCATTTATTTGTAAGTCCTTTGACAGATATACCTATTAGTTTTATTATAACTAAAACAAGACTGGCATCAAAAGGAAAAGCTATTAATTAAATAATCATGTTGCTGTGTAATGTCGTCTTTTTTTTCCTTTAAGAGAGATGGAGACAGGTAATAATATTCGATACCTTATAAGACAAATTGGATAGATATATACAGATTTTTATCAATTTATTCTCTAATCTAAGCTTTGTTTGTTTGAATGTTCCTTATTTTAATCATCAAAAAATACACATACAAAAGCCATATTTTGATTATTCAGTTTTAGTTTCCTGAAGCTTCTGGCTACTACTATCTGATAGGAAAAAATATTTTAAAACTCATAAAACTGTGAGATCATTTTCCTTTTTTCATGTCAGACAGCATTTGCAAAGGATAAAAGACATCTTACACTTTAGAATTACAAGACTATAACCATACTTGGCACTCTTTTGCCACCTCCCCAGAAAGAGCTAATCATTTACCAACATTCTGTTCCCAAGCGAAACAATATGAAAAAGCAATTCTACTTTTAATAAGTCTGTACTTTACTCTTCAAATAAAAGCTTAGTGAAGAGATTCTTTTATATTATTGTGAAATAGTTCATATAAGCACACTATCAAATAAGACATTACTAGATGACAGCATTGTACACATTGAGTCTAGATTTCATAATATGCAACTGACTTCATTTCTACATTAGTAAAGGATACTGAAAATGTCCATAGTCTATAAGAATAAGGCCTGGATACAGCAAGATGCATAACGCATTAGCAATCTGTAAAGAAAAATATTGTGAGATAAGAAAGTAATCTGTTACACATTCAAGCAGAGTAAAAGCGTGGTTTTTATCTAACACATTAGCAAATGTTCCCCTTTTCCAGAGGTGTTATACTTTCTTTTTATAAAATATTCAATTTTTATAAAACAACTCTTTAGACAATGAAGTTTTCATGGAGGTGACATGGGACACTTCCATAGAAAGGAAAAAAAAATCACTAAAAGGTTTTGTCAGAGGAAGTACTTCCAGATATACAAATTGGAGAAGTCAATCTAACATTAACCTATCTAAAATGACCAAAAATAATATTTGATAACTATGAATTGAGAATATACAACAACTTTTCAAATGCCTTTCAGTTTGGTCAATCTCACAAGCCAGCTCAAAATTCAGCTTTACCAGTTAAGTAACAAATTCAGCATGGCATGCAGTCCAGTACTACGTAACTTCCAAAATTCAGTATATCTTAGTAGTACACTAAAATAATTACTGTAAGATAAGTTGATGTTTTTGAAGTGAAAATTGATAGACATACAATATTCCTAATTACTCTCTTTCCAAAAGCATGGCTTCCCTAAGGTCTATACTTAATAGTTAGACTAATAAAGAATACATTTCAGAGATGAACTGTCAGGCTGCTTTAAAACCTACCTTTTTCTTAGTTGAGATGTCTTTTAAACAACAACAGTACAAAACCACTGCAGGTATGTAAATCAGCAGATCAGCAATTAAAACTGAAAACACAAGGAAATAATTTTAAACATGAGTCCATCAGGATTTACAACTACCCATCAACTGCCTCCCTTCCACCAACGCTGATTGAGAATTCATTAACACAAGGTTCTTGCCCCACTATGGACAAGTCCTTTACACAGTCAGCCCTTTCCAGTTCCTTCAGCTGTGACTAATTTCAACTGCTGTATTGCCAAGGAGTCTCTTAACTTTCTCTAACAAATTCACATATTTAATCAATCAGATGTATCCAACATTCTCTCTTTGTTCTGACTTGGACTTAAAAATTAAAAATATTCAAAGCAAGGAAATATTTTTTTCCTCAATCTATATACTCTAAATTTTCTAGCATAAAGAATAACTGAAATGTAGTGATGTGTAAGAAAATCTTCTTAAAATGGTAGTCTTTATTGAAAAAATATAAACTTCTGCTAATTAATGCATATAAAGAGCTTGAGAAACCCAAGTGAGGAGAAAACTGAAAAAAAATACTAAAAAAAAAGAAAAGAAAAGCAATTCATAATTTTCAACATGCAGTCCTTTAGAACAAAGAAAAATGTATACCTAAGTTCTTCAGATGTATAACATAGCTGTCTAAAGAGCTTATTTTTTTCTTATACCTCACTAAGTATAGTGTTGAGAAAAAGGTAAGTGACAGTAAACTGTCTGCAATCTATCAATATGTTCAGCTCCAAATGCCACATTAAAGACGACTCTGACAAACTGGAACACACCCAAAGGACTGGTCAGACAGAGACCTCAAAACCATAATCACATTTAACAAACTGCTCATCTAAGGAAAAGCTGACGTATATAGGAATCTTTAACTTAGAGAAGAGGTGACTTCAAATTCCTGTAGGATGTTAGGGACATAAGGGATCAGACTTGTTCTCTGTAACCCTGGAAAACAGAATCTGTAATGACTGGTGCAAGTTCAATTTAGGAGGGTCATTTTTAATGACTGGAGCTCTATGAAAACAGAATAGACTGTCTCTAAAGGTTGTGAGTTTCCTGCAAGTATAGATGTTGGTTCAGAAGCCAAATTATCACATGGTGAGTTTGTGGTTCAGAAAGGATTAAAGCATTGGAGGGGAAAGGGCAGTGGTGTGGGAGAGGGAAAGACAGGCAAAACAGGTTATCTCTTGGGCCTAACATTCCATGACTGGATGAATTGTAAGGAGAACAAACTCTGACTACATTTACACTAATTAAGGAAAAGGACTGGGCTAGCATTAAAGCATAAGTCATGTAAAGCTTTTAAAGAATCTAAGCTTATTACTTTCAAACTCCTGCAACAGCACACACAGACGCTCAATAAACATTTGTTGAGTGGATTATTGAATTTAGAAACTGCATAACTACACAGATAACAACTGCAAGGTTTGCTTTAAGAAAAAATGAAAGAGATTTAGAATTAGGATATTAAAGCACACCCTAAAAATCTAAAGATTCAATTTATAGCTATCTGACCTCAAGTAAAGCTATTTGCTTCATTTAACTGTGCCTCACTCAGTTTCCTCAGCTTAAAATAAGAATAATAGTATTTATCTCACTTGGGTGTTCAAAGAATTAAGTCAGATAAAAAATGTAAAGCACCCAGAATTATTCCTTTCTACTCTTTCATGTTTTAACTTACATATACATTTGGTCTTGGATCATGTATACAAATATATGTGTATGTGTAATTGCACAATTTTAAAGTCAGTAAGAACAATAATAGTACCTTTACTAGTTTGTCCAAAAATTTTAAAAAATCAAATTTTACATCCAATACCTATTGCACTTTTACCTGTTGTACGCATGAAGAGCTTATGTGCCTGACTCTCATATCCACGTGACGTATGGAGAGCAATCCAGTCTGGATTTATAAACTTTGCCCTGCAAATCAAAGCATATATACAGATACTTCATTCCTCATAACATTTAGCAATAAAGATATTTAAAGATGTATGAATTTATTAATATTTTGAGAATTGGCCATTTCTCTTATAAAGCAACAGAGTCGATGCTTAAGTTTTACTCTATTTAATCATGTGAAACTGACTTAAGCTATAAAAAAAGCATCTGCATTGCTTATCTTCCAACAAAACTATGTAAGGTGTAACTACAAGCCCTATCTTCACAGTTCTTCCAGTGTAAAAACAATCTGGCAGGTCACATTTCATGTACTAAACACATACTTTGTAAAAAGCAATATGCTAGTGTTGATCAGAGGATCACGTTTATAACTATAATATTTTAGTTATCATAACAATTGGCTACAGTAAACAGTTATAATAATCATAAATCATTACATAAAACTAAACACAATTCTTAAAGATAAATGAAATTTTAAACCATATCACAATTACCCTGAATACTGTAATGATGTTTGAGAGTTTATTTTCAATCCATGAAGCTTATTTTTGCAAATATGAAATATACTCATAACGACACTGCAAAACGACATTTCAATCAACAATGGACCATATGTAGGACAATGATCCCATAAGATTACATTACCATTTTTTACTCTAGCTATGTGCTGATATGTTTAAATATACAAATATCATTGTGTTACAACTGCCTACAGTATTCAGTACAGTGACATGCTATACAGGTTTGTAGCCTAGGAACAATAGGCTATGCTATAGAGCCTAGATATAGTAGGCTATACCATTTTGCCTCCTAAAGTACCCTCTATGATGTTTGCACAATGATGAAATCACCTAACCATACATTTCTCAGAATGCATCCCCATCGTGAAGTGACATACGGCTGTAAAGTTGAAATTAGACAAGGAAGATGAGTTCACGCGATATTTGAAGAGGTTCCTCAAATTTTTGCTGACACACTTCAAATCTAAGATGGAATACCACTACAGAGTAGAACCGGGTCTCTACAAAAACAGAAGTTCTTCATCTTCTATAACTATTCAATTTCTTTAAAAGGATGAGGAATTCCCATTTTGATCTTAAATCACAAATGAAACACTATAGTTATTCTAGTTTCTAACTTGACAGATTAGTCAGTAACCATTTGGATCTATATTTTTCATTTACTTTGAGCTGTTCCAGAAAAAAAAAGTTCTTATACACAACTAACACATATTAGATATATTTCTCAGTAGTTCACACGTACGGATAACATCTCTACTTCAAAACTAGTTTTTTTGCATTTCTTGCGAGATGTCCTCCAAAAAAATTATAGAAATGTTCAAACTTTGATAGTTCTTTTTTTTTTTTTTTGAGATGGAGTCTCACTGTGTTGCCCAGGCGGGAGTGCAGTGGCGTGATCTCAGTTCACTGCAACCTCTGCCTCCCAGGTTCAAGCGATTCTCCTGCCTCAGCCTCCCAAGTAGCTGGGACTACGGGCATGTGCTACCATGTCTGACTAATTTTTGTATTTTCAGTAGAGACGGGGTTTCACCATGTTAGCCAGGATGGTCTAAATCTCCTGACCTCGTGATCCACCCACCTCAGCCTCCCACAGTGCTGTGATTACAGGTGTGAGCCACCATTCCCGGCCGACAGTTATATCTTAAAACCCATTTGTAATATACAATAGCAGCGGCTGGGTGCGGTGGCTCATGCCTGTAATCCCAGCACTTTGGGAGGCTGAGGTGGGCATATCACTTAAGGTCAGGAGTTTGAGACCAGCCTGGCCAACATGGTGAAACCCTGTCTCTACTAAAAATACAAAAATTAGCCGGGCGTGGTGGCGGGTGCCTATAGTCCCAGCTACTCAGGAGGCGAGGCAGGAGAACTGCTTGAGCCTGGGAGGTGGAGGTTTCAGTAAGCCAAGATTGCACCACTGTACTCCAGCCTGGGCTATGGAGCGAGACTCCGTCTCAAAAAAAATTAAAAAAAAAAAAAAAAATACAATAGCAGCTATAAGCAATCTCTCCTCTAGTCAAGAAAGCCCCATCACACTGCTTCTTACTAAATCTGCCAAGGGCATAAAAATTTAGAGTTACATTAAGAAAGAAAAACTTACACATATGCACATAGGAGACTATGATAAGCTGTAAGAGGTGGGTAATCCAATCCCCAGTACTGTAAATTGTTATCACTGCTGTTAAAATACCTGAAAAAAAAAGAAAGAAGAAAGCACCATTCCGTTAGTCAATATTCAAGAAGTAGACTTATAATTTAACATCATTTATTTAAGCTTAATAATGTAATTTACTAATTATTAAGCTATTAACAATTAAGCCATGTCAATAGACACAAACCAGGACTCTCCTAGGCAAACTGGGATTTACTGTCATCCTATTATTAGTAGACTTCATCAATGACTAACACTTATACAACAAAAAATATGCAACAACAAAAAGAATAGTACTGTTTGCAACCAATTCAACCAACGTGTAATGAGAGCCTCGTTACATGCAAGGTTCTCTGAATTTTAGGAAGACAACTAGGTCTAACATCCACAAATTGATAGGCTCCTCTGGTTGGCCAGAATGTGAAGGAACTATACACAATTATCATGACTCAAGGAATAAAAATTAAGTTAACATAATTTCTTAATCATGTCCTTTATAACTAGGCAGCTTCTTCTTCAATTTATTTTCTCAATCATAAGAATACTTTACAACAGTGGAAGCCAAACTATATAACCTACAAATAACCATTGTTCATAAGCTTATTTCTTTTTGAGACGGAGTCTTGCTCTGTCACCCAGGCTGGAGTGCAGTGGTGCGATCTCCGCCCACTGCAACTTCCGCCTCCTGGTTTTTTTTTTAAAGCGATTCTTCTGCCTCAGCCTCCCAAGTAGCTTTGATTACAGGCACCCACCACCAGGCCCGGCTAATTTTTGTATTTTTAGTATAGACGGGGTTTCACCATGTTGGCCAGGCTGGTCTTGATCTCCTGACCTCAAGTGATCCACCCGCCTCGGCCTCCCAAAGTGCTGGGATTACAGGTGTGAGCCACCATGCCTGGCCTAACTTATTTCAAATGGGTCACAATTCCTCACTGTCACAATCTCCTACTTTTTGAATTAAAAATATTTCTTTAAATTAGCATTCAACATGATCCCATCAAATAACTTATTAATCATCTTCGGAAGGTCTACTCTTCTTAGTGTTGGCTACATAAAACATAGGTTTGTATGGAAGAGATGGGGATTAAAATTATCAAGGCATGCTAGACAGCCAAGACATCTGGGCATAGAGGACTACAGTATGGTACAGCTGGTGGCCACTGTCCCTCCAGAAACATCCACGTGAACAATCTTGGGTTCCATGTCTGGCTGGGACTTGAAGCCAAGAGGCAGCGAGTCTAAGAATCTCTGAGTTAGTTGGAGCCCCTTTTGGCAGCTTGAATCTGGGAAACTGGGCCAGGCAAATAATGGAGACCAAAGGACCCACTTGTCTAGACAGAGATACCTGAAGACAGGCACCAATTGTGTCATTTCCAAATTCATGTTACTACATAGCATAAAGTTTTATTGTATCAGCCTCAGAGCTATTGAAGCATTGAGTTAAACAAGTAAAGCTGTAAGGTCAGTGACTGCCACAAAGTGCTCAATAGTAGTTCCAATTGGCTGCTAGCCACAAAACAACTAAGATGGATACAGCAATGGAAAACCATCAAGTAATTCAAGAATCACATTTTGTCCAATACAACTTGATTTGGTTTTCAGCTTCTGAAAATAGACAAAACCTATTTTTTCATTTAGTTTAACCTTGAGATCCACTGGAGATGAGTAGAAGAGGCACTGACAGTAAGCTGTAAGCATGCAATGATATATACTAAAAATAAAGTGATTGGTTGGATTAGGAGGAAAAAAATCCAGGGTTTATAACAGTGCTCCCCTTTCTTATGGAAATTCATAAAGTAGAAGAAAGAGGCATAAAAGAAGATAGCTTAAAAGTGTTTCATGTAAAGCATCAAAATATATCAGTAGGAACAAAGCAATTAATTGATACTCCTGCTTTATATACTAATATATATATAATTTTTTTTTTTTTTGAGACAGAGTTTCACTCTTGTTGCCCAGGCTGGAGTGCAATGGTGCAATCTCGGCTCACTGCAACCTCCGCCTCCTGTGTTCAAGCAATTCTCCTGCCTCAGCCTCCTGAGTAGCTGGGATTACAGGCATGTGCCACCATGCCCGGCTAATTTTGTATTTTTAATAGAGATGGGGTTTCTCCATGTTGGTCAGGCTGGTCTCGAACTCCTGACCTCATGATCTGCCCGCCTTGGTCTCCCAAAGTGCTGGGATTACAGGCATGAGCCACTGCGCCCGGCCTTACTTTAGATATATTAATACCTGAAAAGTTGTCTAAATACGATTTCTACATTGAAATGCATTTTCCCACTGAACATCTCAGTATATATTTAGTACGTAAAAAGAAAAAACTGGCTGCTACACAAATTATAAAATTACATTCAGGAGTGTTACCATTAACTTTAAGACGTAGTTTTCTCTAACAACCCACAGAGTCATAATTGGTATTTTTATTTAAAGAAAAAAAATTTTAACTTGAAACAGTTTCAAAGTTACAGAAAAGTTGCAAGAACAGTTCAGAGAACTTACATATATCAAAATTTATAAAGTCTTATAAGACAACAGACACCATTTAAAGAACAAGACAAGAACAAACAGAAAAAAGACTTCTTTTTATACACTCATACACACACATGAGGAAAATGATTAAAGTGTACAATACTGTTGTGGTAGAGAGACTTTAATGTCACCACGGAGAACACCATCTCCTGGTGTTCAGACCCCTGCATGCGTACAATTCCCTCCCCTTGAGTGTAGGCAAGACCTGTGACTTGCATCTAACTAATACAATATGGTAAATGTGACAGGATATCACTCTTGTGCTTCTGTTTCACGTATACGTAAGATTCTGTCTTGCCAGCGATATACTAGACAGAATGCCTCTCACTGACTTTAAAGAAGCAAGCTGGCATGTTTTAGTGCATGGCCATGTTGGAGAAGCCACATAGCAACAAATGGCATGTGAGCTATAGGAGCCAAGAATGGCTCCCAACAAGAAACTGAAGCCCTCACTCTTGCAAATGCAAGGAAACAAATTCTGCCAACAGGCTGAGGAAACTTGGACCATGGATCCTTCTCCAGTTGAGCCTCTGATAAGTCTGCAGCCCAGCTGACACCTGGATGATAGCCTTCTGAGACTCTGAGCAGAATACCTAGCTAAGCTGTGCCCAAACTCCTGATCTAAAGAAACTGCGATAATAAATGTGTGTTTAAGCAATGAGCATTTGGGGGTCATTCATTACACAGCATAGAAAATTAGTGGAACTATTTAAAAATCATACAAATCATTACAAAAATGATCATCCATTACAAATGCGGGGGAAAGAAATGAACAAGAAATTTTGAAAAGAAATGTAATTATCAATAAATATGTTAAAAGATGCTCAGGTCACAGTTACTCAAGGAAATGCCAATTTTAAAAGTCTGGTATTGTTAAATGTTGGTCAGGGTATGTAGAAAGAGATATTCTGGTGTCACTTTAGAGCTTCCACTTCTAGGAATCTACCTAGAAAAAATGTGCACATAAGAAAGAGATTTTATTTAATCATTCCCCTACTAAGAGACATTTAAAGTGCTTCGGGTTCCTCTTCCATTGAAACACTCCAAACTCTGACGAGGGAATGGGACAAACTATCAATAGAAAACTCAATATTAAGTTCTTGCATAAAACTCTCTGATAAAGGGCCTATATAAAAGCAGTAGCCAAAGCAGTCAACAACATAATATGAACAGTTTATATAGCCAGTCTCTAAGAGAATAACCTACCAGCCATCTAGTAAGTCAATAAGTAATGTCATCACTGTTATCAGCATATGTTTAATAAAAATGACACAGGCATGAATTTCTGATGCTATAACCACAGCTAACATTTATTGAGAGTTCATTACATGCTAGGGACTGGCCTAAGTGCTTTACATGTATCATTTTATTCAGTCCTCACAATAACCCAGTGAAATATGTAGTCTATTATTTTCATTCTACAAGTGATAAAACTGTGGTTGAGAAAGTTAAATAATTTGCCAAAGGTCACACAGCTAATAAATAGCAGAGCTGGGATCTGAACTCAGACAGTCTGACTCTAGCACCTACACTCTTTACCACCAAGCTACTGCTATTTTATACTTCAGGTAGACTTGTATATAAAATTAAGGTTAATCACCACTGCTCAATTATGATAGAGAGCAATAGTAATTAACAAAACTTTCTATAAAGTTCTCTGAGTTCTGAGAAACAGAAGGTTCGCTACATACTGTATCATAAAACCAGTGAAGGGTAGAGCTGACCTCCTCCTTCATAATACAAAGAGAAAGCTACAGAAATGAGACCATATGAAAACGAACGCCTAAGCCGCACATGGTGGCTCACGCCTGTAATCTCAACACTTTGGGAGGCCAAGGTGGGTGGATCACGAGGTTAGGAGTTCAAAACCAGCCTTGCCAAAATGGTGAAACCCCGTCTTTACTAAAAACTACAAAAATTAGCCAGGCGTGGTGGCAGGTGCCTGTAATCCCAGCTGCTTGGGAGGCTGAGGCAGGAGAATCGCTTGAACCTGGGCGGCAGAGGGCGCAATAAGCTGAGATCGCACCACTGCACTCCAGCCTGGGCAACAGAGTGACACTCCATCTCAAAAAAAAAAAAAAAAAAGAAAGAAAACGAACACCTAAATACTCATTCCTTCCACAAATTTTTATTGAGGGTCTACAATGTGCCATGCCCTATACTAGATGCAGGGTATTCAAAGGTGAACCAAAAGGACATATGTGAAATTTTCAGAGTTGAAAACAAGTCCTATTATTGTAGACTTCTCCCTTTGGTCCCCTTTGCAGCTCTGCAAATTCAGCCATCAGCTACGGCCAAAGCTCTCTTCTATTTTTATCTATAGTTACAAGCATAGTGATCTTTTGGGAGAGAAACAGTGGATGAGGGAACAGGGAAGAAATGTTTTTAGCCTATGATGGTGCTTTCATAATTTATGTCCAGAGGACATATAGATATTCAGAGTTTTATCATCAACGTTGTAGTTCAGCATCATAGCCCACCTAACTAAGTATACGAATTAACTTTCAGGACTATCAAATTTCAAGACAGGCCTACCAAATGCAAGGCAATACATATGTGGCACCAGTATGCAAGAGATGAGGATGTTCAAGATGAAGAAAATAGCGTGTTGTCCTTTTAAATATTTTCAAACAATCCATATTAACTATGATAAACAAGAAAACCAAGTTAAAATTATCATACCACTGTTTGACTGGTAAATTAAAAGTAATTTCTTGCCAGTGTCTCTGGGCTTCATAATCACCGAACATAGGTGGTTTTCCAGCACCTAAGATCAAAGGTAAAAAGAGCAAAACAACAATGTACTTTAGTATTATCAGTGATTTTTATTTCCTTATGAAAATTGTCTAAATTAAGGCAGTGTAGGTTACAGAAAGAACACAGGAGTTACCGAGAAAGTCAGAGACGTGAAGTCTGAATCCTAGCACTGCTGGCACACTCCTGGAGTGACACGGGCAAATTACTTCATCTCCCTAAACTTCAGCACATTAAAAACAGGATCAGTACAACTTCCCTACTGAGGACTACTGGAATAAATAAGATAATGGATATAAAATGCCCAGCATAGTGCCTGGCATGCAGAAAACATTCAATAAATAGAAACTATTGTTAACATTACAATTATCCCTCAGTATCTGTGGGGGATTCATTCCAGGACCCCCCACTACCACAGATACCAAACTTCATGGATGCTCATCCCTTATATAGTATGCCATAGTATTTGCATGTAACCTCTGCTCATTCTCTTGTATACTTTAAATCATCTTTACATTACTTATAATATCTAACAATGTAAAATGCTACATAAATAGTCGTTATACTATATTGTTTAGGAGATAATGACAAGGGGAAAAAACCTACATGTTCAGTACAGGCAAAATCATCCTTTTTTGTTTCCTGAATATTTTCAATCTATGGTTGGCTGAATCCACAGATACAGAACCCATGGATACAAACGGCTGACTGTACTTAATAATAATTATATCAAAGTTTATTTTTACTTCATAAGGCTGTCAACTATACTGCCCAATATGTATCATAAAATGGTAACACGAGTATCTGTATTTTACAAAGGACTTTTTTTTTTTTGAGCCAGGCTGGAGTGCGGTGGCACAATCTCGGCTCACTGCAACCTCCACCTCTAGGGTTCAAGCGGTTCTCATGATTCAGTCTCCCAAGTAGCTGTGATTACAGGCGTGTGCCACCACAACTGCCTAATTTTTGTATTTTTAGTAGAGACCGATTTCACCATATTGGCCAGGCTGGTCTCAAACTCCTGGCATCAAGTGATCTGCCTGCCTCGACCTCCCAAAGTGCTGGGATTATTGGCGTGAGCCACCATGCCCAGCCATTACAAAGGACTTTTACAATCTATAAATAAGGTCAAGTATAGAGTCAAAAACAGACTATATGTTACAAAGACATTAATTAGATCAGGCTTTGCTGTCAAGTTGTATAAAAACTGTTGCTTTGTGGTTTGATTATTTTAATTTCAAAATTGCAAATAAGGGATAATGGATTTGTCATAACTAACACTTGATAGTGCTTACTATATGCCAAATACAACAAACCTATGAAATAGGTATTATCTGGCCAGGTGTGGTGGCTCACACCTGTAATCCCAGCACTTTGGGAGGCCAAGGTGGGTGGATCACGAGGTCAGGAGCTCAAGACCAGCCTGACCAACATGGTGAAACCCTGTCTCTACTAAAAATACAAAAATTAGCCGGGCGTAATGGCGCGCTCCTGTAATCCCAGCTACTCAGGAGGCTGAGGCAGGAGAATCGCTTGAACTCAGGAGGCGGAGGTTGCAGTGAGCCGAGATCACACCACTGTACTACAGCCTGGGCAACAGAGCGAGACGCCATCTCAAAAGAAAAGAAAGAAAGAAAGAAAAAGATATAAAGGTATCTCAATTTAGTAAAGAGTAAACACCCACTCACTATTTAACTAACAGTTGACTACAAAATTGTGAGAAGGCCCAAAGAGGTACAGTATAATCACAGCTTTTTAAACTGGCATGTAAGGTAAAAATCACATAGAGTCAAATGTACTAATTAACCCATTAGGAAGGTGTGCCATATTGAAGAATGACATATTATTGCTCACTGAAATCCAATCCAGACTTCCTCCAGTTTTAGAACATTACATGAAGTAAAGCGTTTGTATTTGTCGAATTACACCAATATTCTTTAAACATATAATCTCTAAGAAGATATTCCCAGTATGAGACAATCATGGGAAACGCAGATTAACTTTTCTATAGCATATATACATTGAGTGATTTGCACAGGAAATTAACCATAGTATACACACGTGTGTGTGTCTCTGTCTCTCTATATCTCTGAAAGAAGCATGTCTTATTAAGCTTTATAGTCTCAGAATGTAATAGCACCTAGTAGATTCTCAATGCCACCCTCATAGGTTATCAGGGAATGTTAATACAGCAAGGACGTTTAAGTTCAAAAGACTTGAGTTTTTGAGTCCCTGATTTTTCACTTACTGATCTGCAACATTAATTTGTGATGGCAGACCGATTAATTTTGCTGAGGCTGCTTTAACACAGTGCCATATATGAGTTCTTACCCAAAAACATCTTTAAGTTACTATTTGGCTTTCGAAATTCAGAGTTTCTGTTCATGCTTCTTATTCCATATTTTATACATTTTTCTATCAACTCATATCCAACCTTCAAGCATCATCTGAAATCCTAAATCTTCATGAAGCCTTCCTTTAATTCATAAATTAAAAACATATTGATCACTAATTATGGATTTCTCATAATATTTATACTTTCAGTTACCATATGTTTTATCATATGACTATACTATTTCTTAATTGCTACCGAGATAAGAATTTTATATCCTATAGGCAGAGAAACTGATTTTCCAGTGTCCAAAGGAAATATTGCTAGGCATATAGTACATTAAAAGCTTGCTTAATTAAACTGAAGAGGAAGAAAAACCTACAATAATAAAATTTTCTTAAGAAAAGAATTCCCCAAAGAATTAATTGCATTTTTGCATGTGTATTCTTTGGCTGGGGGGTGCGATGGGGGCAGGGAGGGATATAAGTTTCTATTTTAAAGAATACAACCATTGAATATGGCTTCTTTGGGGGTGGAAAGGAGTTGACTTTTCTTTTTATTTGTTTTGTTTTTGCTTTCAATCCACTGGGATAATAAAACTCTGAGAGAATCTTAAGTAATTTCCTATACCTGAAGAAATCCAACTATCTAGATTTTCTGAAATTGCTCTAGACTTGTGGTCAATGTGGAAGAATTTATTACCATTCTCTAACAAATAGAAGAATGGATAATGACTCTCTTTAGGGTTGGGAAACCAGTTCCTATCCAGAGTCTGACCTACTTCAATAAATTCAGCTGACACTGGCTATGAAATTAGTACTTAAGTTTTTAAAACTGCTAAAGTGCCCTTAAAGCAACCCAGAAGGACAACCCAACTGTACCTATGGGAGCTTCACTTGGGAAGGGCAAAAAGGATTCCTTCCACAGTGATTAATTCTACAAATTCATTTACATAAGATTCAGAATTACATAAAGAAAACACACTAATGTATATTTATTCAGCTTCAATTCTGTCTCATTCTCAGAAAAATGGGCTTAAGCACTACTTAAACGTTCATTTTATTAATTGCTGAACTATTCATAATTATGTTTGAATTTTAAAAACAAGTGGTTTTGGCCTGACGCGGTGGCTCATGCCTGTAATGCCAGAACTTTGGGAGGCCGACACGGGTGGATCACGAGTCAGGAGATCAAGGCCATCCTGGCTAACACGGTGAAACCCCGTCTCTACTAAAAATACAAAAAATTAGCCGAGCATGGTGGCGGGCGCTTGTAGTCCCAGCTACTCGGGAGGCTGAGGCAGGAGAATGCCGTAAACTTGGAGGCAGAGCTCTCAGTGAGCCAAGATCGCAAGACCGCACTCTAGCCTGGGCGACAGAGCGAGACCCCATCTCAAAAAATAAGTAAATAAATAAAATAAAAACAGGTAGTTTTGTTGTTAACAATACCTACTAACTGCCTTTAAATTAAAATTTTAAACATTTTAGAGACGAGAATTTGGCTAAAATTTTCCATGATGAAATCTTCCTTTTGGCAGGGTTTGGTGGCTTATGTCTATAATCACAGTACTTTGGGAGGCCAAGGCGGGCAGATCACCTGAGGTCAGAAGTTCAAGACCAGCCTGACCAACATGGTGAAACCCCATCTCTACTAAAACTACAAAAAGTAGTGGGGTGTGGTGGCACGTGCCTGTAATCCCAGCTACTTGGGAGGCTGAGGCAGAAGAATCAACTGAACCTGGGAGGCAGAGGTTGCAGTAAGCTGAGATCACGCCATTGCACTCCAGCCTGGGTGACAGAGCAAGACTCTGTCTCAAAAAAAAAAGAAAAAAAAAATCATCTTTTTATATATTCCATAGCAATGGATAAGTAGAAAGAAACAAGCAGTTAAACAGAACACAGTCATACTTTAGTAATGACTGATGTGCTACAAAAACCGATTCTCTACAAAAACTGATGTGCTACAAAAACTGACTTTCTCCTCAAACAGTCAATGCAGCTTTGGGGAAAAAACGTTATTAAAATAAAATAACTCCCCGGCTCGTGTTGCCATTTGCCTTAAAGATGCTGGTAACACTTTGGATCAAGTATAGAGGAACTGTGAATCTCTACAAGAAACGGTAAATATGGGGGGGAGGGGGGAGGGATTGCATTGGGAGTTATACCTGATGTAAATGATGAGTTGATGGGTGCTGACGAGTTGATGGGTGCAGCATACCAACATGGCACAAGTATACATATGTAACAAACCTGCACGTCATGCACATGTACCCTAGAACTTAAAGTAAAAAAAAAAAAAAAAAAAAAAAAACAAAAATTAAAAAAAAAAAAAAGAAACGGTAAATAATCAATACTAAAATCAAAATTTTTCTACTCCCCATGGATTGTTTAAAAGCAACAAGCAGTATTTATTCAATATTTTTAGGTCTCTGAAAATTAATGTATATAAGCATCTCTAAAAACGTAAGGGATAGAAATTTCAGAAAAAATTAAATTACAATAATATACATAAGCCATTTTCCTAAATAATACATACAGTTCCAAAGGAAGAATAATGCATTGATGCTAAGCAAGCTAACCTGAGTTTCCACACTTGAGTATGATGGAGTTGTGAACATGCAACTCCAAAATACAGCACCTTGGCATATCGAATATTTTAAGCTAAAGGAATTTGAGGAAGGGCAGGTGTAGGAAGAACTGACCATCCCCTGAGGCAGATCATAGAATCCTCATGTGAGAGATGCCCTCCCTATACCCAGAGAAAAGAAGCATCCTTATCCCCAAAGGTGAAAGGATACCCAAAGGAACCAAAATGAACAGGCTTTACCAAGTTTCCCCAGTTTACTACTCTTGACTCATACCCTATTGTCCTATCACATTTTCTACAACTCTTCACCCTTCATCAAAGTTAGTATAAAAACATTCAGGTTTAACTGTTTCTTCGGGTCTTCATTTCCTTCTGAAGGCTTCAAACTTATATTCAACAAATGTGTATGTTTTTGTCTTGTTAATCTGTCTTTTGTTACATGGGCACAGTAGAGAACCTAGAAGGACAGAAGGAAAATGTATGTTTCCTCTCCTGTAAGTGCTTCTTAATTACAATCTTAAAACAAGATAAGCCAAAAGCAAACTAAAATAAGTATATTAAAAAAAAACAAACTATGACAGAGGAAGCAGAGCAGGATGGCCAAAGAGAACCCTCCGGCGACTGTCCCCCTGGCAGGAACACCAAATTCAACAACTATCCCCACAAGAAAGTACCTTCATGAGAACCAAAAATCAGTTGAGCAATCACAGCACCTAGTTTTAACATCATATCAAGGAAAGACGCACTGAAGAGGGTAAGAAAGACAGTACTGAATTGTCAACATCACTTCTCCTCCATTCCCCAGCAGCTGCATGGCATGAAGAGAGAATCTGTGTTTGGGGGAGGAAGAATGCGGTGACTGTGGGACTCTACACTGGAACTCAGTCCTGCTTGTCACAGCAGAAAGCAACACAGGGCAGAATTCAGCTGGTACCTATGGAGGGAGCATTTAGGCTAGTCCTAGCCAAAAGGGAATGGTCCATCCCAGTAGTAAGAACCTGAGTTCCAGATGGGCACACCACTGTAGGCTAAAGCACTCTGGGGTCTTAAATAAACTTGAAAGGCAGTTTAGGCTACAAGGAATTCCTAGGCAAGTCCTGGTGCTGTGCTGGACTCAGAGGTAGTGGACGTGGGGTGCACATGACCTAGTTAGACACCAGCTGGGGCAGCCAAGGGAGTGCTTGCATCACCCCTCCCTCAACCCCAGGCAGCACGGCTTGCTCCTCCAGGAGAGACTCCTTCCTTCTGCTTAGGGAAAGGAGATGGGAGAATAAAAGAGAACTTTGTCTGGCAACTTAAATACCAGCTCTGCCACAGCAAAATAGGGTACCAGGCAGAGTTCTGACTTCCCCATTCCAGGCCCTAGCTTCAGGCCACAATGGAGCAGAGCACCAGGCAGACTCCTGGAGTCCCAGATTCCAGGCCTGGCTCCTGATTAAGATTCCTAACTCCAGGCCTTGGCTCCCAGACAGCATTTCTGACCCAACACAGGCTGTGGGTTGGGGAAGCTACCACCCTAAAGGAAAGGGCATAAGCCTGGCTGGATTCAACACCTGCTGACGAAGAGCCCTTGGGCCTTGAGTGAACATCGGCAGGAATCAGGCAGTGACTGCTGCAGGCCTTGGGTAAGACCCAGTGCTGTGCTGGCTTCAGGTCTGATGTAGCACAGTCCCAATGATGATGGCCACATGGGTACTTATGTCACGCCTCCTCCAGCTTCAGTCAGCTCAACACGGAGAGAGAGACTCCATTTCTTTTGGGGGAAAGTAAGGGAAAAGAACAAGAGTCTCTGTCTGGTAATCCAAGTAATTCTCTCAGATTTGTTACCCAAGACCAACAAAGTGGTACCTCTATGAGCCTGCAAGAGTCACAGTGTTACTGGGCTTGGGTTGCCCCCTAATGCAAATATGGCTGCAGAGACCATGGATGACAATACTCAACTCCCTATGAATACTTGGAAAGCCTTCCCAAGAAGGATGGATACAAACAAGCCCAGACTGTGAAGACTACAATAAATACCTAACTTTTCAATATCCAGATGAATATCCACAAGCATTAAGACCATCCAGAAAAACATGACCTCACCAAAGGAACTTAGTAAGGCACCAGCAACCAATCTCAGAGTGACAGAGGTATGTGACCTTTCAGACAGAGCATTCAAAATAACTGTTTTGAAGAAACTCAAAAAATTCACGATGTAACAGAGAAGGAATTTAGAATCCTATCCTTAACAGAGATGGAAATAATTTTTTAAAATCAAGCAGAAATTCTGGTGCTGAAAAATTCAATTGACATACTGTAGAATGCATCAGAGTCTCTCAACAGCAGAACTGATCAAGCAAAAGAAAGAAGTAGTAAGCTCGAAGGCAGGCTGTTTGAAAATATACAGTCAGTGGAGACAAAAGAGAAAAAAGAAGGACAAGCGAAGCATGCCTAGCAGATCTATAAGACGGCCTCAAATGGACAAATCCCAGAGCTTTTGGCCTTAGCGAGGGAATAGCGAGAGAGAGATCAGGGTAGAAAGTTTATTCAAAGGGATAATAACTGAGAACATTCCAAACCTAGAGAAAGATATCAATAGTCAAGTACGAGAAGGTTATAGAACACCAAGCAGATTTAATGCAAATAAGACTACCTCAAGACTTTTTAACAGTCAAACTCCCAAAGGTCAAGGATAAAGAAAAAATCCTAAAGGCAGCAAGAAAAAAGAAACAACATACAAAGGAGTTCCAATACATCTGGCAGCAGACTTCTCAGTAGAAGCCACACAAGCCAGGAGAGAATGGCACAACATATTTAAAGTGCTGAAGGAAAAAAAAACTTTTATCCTAGAATAGTATATCCAACAAAAATACCCATCAAACATGAAGGAGATATAAAGATTTTCCCAGACAAAAAAAGCTGAGGGATTTCATCAACACTAGACCTATCCTACAAGAAATGCTAAAGGGAGTTCTTCAACCAGAAAGAAAAGGGCATTAATGAGCAATAAGAAATCATCTGAAGGTACAAAACTCACTGGTAATAATAAGTACACTGTCATTAAGGTTTGTAAACTACCCATATCTTGAGTAGAAAGACTAAAAGTTTACCCTATCAAAAATAATAACAATAACTTTTCAAGACATAGACAGAATAAAATATAAATAGAAACAACAAAAAGTTACAAAGCAGGGGAATAAAGTTAAAGTGTAGAGTTTTTGTTAATTTTCTCTTTGCTTATTTGTTAGTTTTTACAATCAGTATTAAGTAATCATTAGCTTAAAATAATGAGTTATAAGATGTTATTTGCCAGCCTGGGGAACATGGCCAAACGCCCATCTCTACAAAAATATAAAAAATTAGCTGGGCATGGTAGCGTGTGCCTATAGTCTCAGCTACTTGGGAGGCTGAAGTGAAAGATAACCTGAGTCTGGAAGGTGGAGGTTCCAGTAAGCCAAGATCACCTCACTTAGGCCAGGTGCGGTGGCTCATGCCTGTAATCCCAGCACTTTGGGAGGCCAAGGTAGGCAGATCACTTCAGGTCAGGAGTTCGAGACCAGCCTGGCCAACATGGTGAAAATTCATCTCTACTAAAAATACAAAAAAATTAGCCAGGCACGGTGGCATACACCTGTAATCATAGCTACTCTGGAGGCTGAGGCAGGAGAATCGCTTGAACAGTCTGTTGCCTACAAGAAATATACTTCATTTGTAAAGACACACATAGACTGAAAATAAAAGGATGGAAAAAGATATTCCATGCAAATGGAAACCAAAAAGAGCAGGAGTAGCTATACTTGCATCAGACAAAACAGATTTCAAGACAAAAGCTATAAAAAGAGACAAAGAAGCCAGGCACAGTGGCTCACACCTCTAATCCCAGTACTTTGGGAGGCCAAGGCGGGCGGATCACCTGAGGTCAGGAGTTCAAGACCAGCCTGGCCAACGTGGCAAAACCTTTTCTTTACTAAAAATACAAAAAGTAGCTGGGCGTGGTGGTGCGAACTGTAGTCCCAGCTACTTGGGAGGCTGAGGCAGGAGAATCGCTTGAACTCAGGAGGCAGGAGATTGCAGTGAGCCGAGATCACGCCACTGTACTCCATCCTGGGCAACAGAGCAAGACTCCGTCTCCAGAAAAAAACAAAAAAAGAGAAAGACAAAGAAGGCCATTATATAATGACAAAGGGATCAATTCAGCAAGAGATATAACAATGGTAAATATATATGCATCCAGCACTGGAGCACCTAGATATATAAAACAAATATTGTTAGAGCTAAAGAGAGAGTCTCCAATGGGGTAACAGCTGGAGATGTCAACTTCAGCACTGGACAAATCATCCAGACAGAAAATCAATAAAGAAATATCAGACTTAATCTGCAGTGTGAACTAAATGAACCTATCAGATATTTATACATTTCATGCAATGGCTAGAGAATATACACATTCTTCTCCTTGGCACACAGATAGACCATATGATAGACTACAAACAAGTCTGAAAAAATTCAAAACATTGATATCATATCAGGTATCCTTTTTAACCACAATGGAATAAAACTAGAAATCAGTAACAAGAGGAATTTTGGAAACAGTACAAACACATGGAAATTAATCAATACGATCCTGAATGACCAGTGTGCCAATGAAGAAATTAAAAAGAAAAATTAAATATTTCTTGAAACAAATGAAAATGGAAACACAACATACCAAAACCTATGGGATATGTGAAAGCAGTACTAAGAGGAAAGTTTATAGCAATAAGTGCCTATGTCAAAAAAGAGAAAAACTTCAAATAAACAACTTAATGATACATCTTAAAGAACTAGAAAAGCTAGAGCAAAATAAACACAAAATCAGTAAAAGAAATAGTAAAGATCAGAACAGAAATAAATGGAAATTGAAAGTTAAATGAAACAAAAAGTTGGTTTTTGAAAAGATAAACAAAATTGAAACACTTTTAGCCAGACTAGGAAAAAAAGAAAGAAGACTCAAATAAATAAAATCAGAGATTAAAGAGGAGACATTACAACCGATACTGCAGAAATTCAAAGGATCACCAGAGACTACTATGAGCAATTATATGCCAATAAACTGGAAAGACTAGAAGAAACTGAAAAATTCCTAGATACATACAACATACCAAGACTGAACCATGAAGAAATCTAAAACCTGAACAGATCAATAACAAGCAACGACATCAAAGCAGTAATTAAAAGTTTCCCAGCAAAGAAAAGCCTAGAACCTGATGGCTTCACTGTTGAATTTCACCAAACATTTAAAGAAAAAGCCTAATATCAGTCCTACTCAAACTATTCTAAAAAATAGAGGAGGGAATACTTCCAAACTCATTCTACAAGCCTAGTATTCCCTAATAACAAAACCAGAAAAAGACATATTTAAAAAAGAAAAAAAATAAAACTACAAGTCAATGTCCCTGATGGACATTGATACAAAAATCCACAACAAAATACTAGCAAACTGTATTCAACAATACATTAAAAAGATCATTCATCATTACCCCACAGATAAATCCCACAGATGCAAGAATGGTTCAACATATGCAAATCAATCAATGTGGTACATCAAATCGACACAATGAAGGACAAAAACCATATGACCATTTTGATTGATGCTGAAAAAGTATGTGATACAATTCCACATCCCTTCCTGACACAAACCCTCAAAAAACTGAGTTTAGAAAAAACATACCTCAACACAATAAAAGCCATATAAGACAGACCCACAGCTAGTATCATACTGAATGGGGAAAAACTGAAAGTCTTTCCTCTAAGATCTGGAACAAGACAAGAATGCCCACCTTCACAACTGTTATTCAACATAGTGCTGTTAGTCTTAGCTAGCGCAATCAGACAAAAGAAAGAAATAAAGGTCACCCAAACTGGAAAGGAAGAAGTCAAATCATCCTTGTTTGCAGACGATATAATCTTATATTTGGAAAAACCTAAAAACACCATCAAAAAACTATTAGAACTGTAAAACAAACTCAGTAAAGTTGCAGCATAAAAAATCAACATACAAAAATCAGTAGTATTTCTATACGCCAATGGTGAACAATTTGAAAAAGAAATTTTAAAAATCCCATTTACAATAGCCACAAATAAAATTAAATACCTAGGAATTAACTAAAGAATAAAAGATCAGGCCAAACACAGTGGCTCAAGGCCAGGCATGGTGGCTCATGCCTGTAATCCCAGCACTTTGGGAGGCCGAGATGGGCAGATCACAAGGTCAGGAGTTCAAGACCAGCCTGGCAAACATGGTGAAATCCTGCTTCTACTAAAAATAATAATAATAATAATACAAAAATTTGTTGGGTGTGGTGGCATGCGCCTGTAATCCCAGCTACTCAGGAGACTGAGGCAGGAGAATTACTTTAACCTGGGAGGTGGAGGTTGCTGTGAGCCAAGATCATGCCATTGTACTCCAGCCTGGGTGACAGAGTGAGACTCCATCTCAGAAAAAAAAAAAAAAAGAAGTAAAAGATTTTAATAAAAACTATAGAACACTGATGAAAGAAATTCCAAAAAATGGGAAAATATTCCATGTTCATGGATTGGAAGAATCAAGATCATTAAAATGTCTATTCTACCCAAAGCAATCTACAGACTCAATGCAATCTCCATCAAACTACCAATGACATTCTTCACAGAAATAGAAAAAATAATCCTAAAATTTATATGGAACCATAAAAGATCCTAAATAGTCAAAACTATCCTAAGCAAAAAGAACAAAACTGGAGGAATTATATTATACTGACTTCAATTTTACTACAGAGCTATAGTAACCAAAACAGCATGGTACTGGCATAAAAACAGATACCTAGACCATGGAACAGAATAGAGAACCCAGAAACAAATACACACATCTACAGTGAACTCATTTTTGACAGAGGTGCCAAGAACATACAATGGGGAAAAGAGAGTGTCTTTGGGGGGAAATTGGATTATCTATATGCAGAAAATGAAACTAAACCCCTATCTCTCATCATATACAAAAATCAAATCAAAATCGATTAAAGACTTAAATGTAAGACCTCACACTACGAAACTACTACAAGAAAACATTGGGGAAACTCTCTAGGACATTGGTCTGGGCGAAAATTTCTTGAGTAATACCCTATGAGCACAAGCAACCAAAGCAAAAATGGGCAAATGGGATCCATCAAGTTTAAAAGCTTCTGCACAGCAAAGGAAACAATCAACAAGGACAGAACCCACAGAATGGGAGAAAATAAGTGCAAACTACCCATCTGACAAGGGATTAACAACCAGAATATATAAGGAATTCAAGCAACTCAATAGGAAAAAAAATCAAATAATCCAATTAAAAAATGGGCAAAAGATCTGAATACACATTTTTCAAAAGAAGACATACAAATAACAAACAGGCATATGAAAAGGTGCTCAACATCACTGATCATCAGAGAAATGCAAATCAAAACTACAATGAGACATCATCTCACCCAGGTAAAATGGCTTTTATCCAAAAGCCATTTCTATATGCAGAAAATGAAACTAAACCCCTCTCTCTCATCATATACAAAAATCAAATCAAAATCGATTAAAGACTTAAATATAAGACCTCACACTATGAAACTACTACAAGAAAACAATAATGAATGAATAATGAATGCTGGTGAGGATGTGGAGAAAAGAGAACCCTTGTACACTGTTGGTGGGAATGTAAATTAGTACAACCGCTATAGAGAACCGTATAGAGGTTCCTCAAAAAACTAAAAATAGAACTACCATAACATCCAGCAATCTCACTGCTGGGTATACACCCAGAATAAAGGAAATCCATATATTGAAAAGATATCTCCACTCTCGTGTATATTGCAGCACCGTTCACAATAGCCAAGATTCGCAAGCAACCTAAGTGTCCATCAGCAGACGAATGCATAAATCAAATGGATTCAGCCATAAAAAAGAATGAGATCCTGTCACTTGCAACAACATAGGTGGAACTGGAGGTCATGATGTTAAGTGAAACAAGCCAGGCACAGAAAGACAAACTTTCAATGTTCTCAATTATTTGTGGGAGCTAAAAATTGAAACAACTGAACTCTTGGAGATGAAGAACACAATTATGGTTACCAGAGGCTGAGAAGGATGGGTGGGGTGGGGAAGATTAATGGGTACAAAAATATAATTACACGGAATGAGTAAGATCTAGTATTTGATAGCTCAACAGGGTGACTGCAGTCAACAATAATTTATTGTACCATTTTAAAATAACTAAAAGTATAAATGGAATGTTTATAATACAAATAAAGAATAAATGCTTGAGATAATGAATACCTCATTTACCCTAATGTGATTATTACACATTGTATGCCTGTATCAAAATATTTCATGTTAGCCAGGTGCAGTGGTATGTGCCTATAGTCCTGGCTACCTGTAAGACTGAGGTAGGAGGATCACTTGAGCCCAGGGGGTCAAGGCTGCAGTGAGCCATGATGGCACCACTGTACTCCAGCCTGGGTGACATAGTGAGACACTGTATCTAAAAAGTAAAATAATGGCCAGGCATGGTGGCTCATGCCTGTAATCCTAGCACTTTGGGAGGCCAAGGTAGGCAGATCGCCAGGAGTTCAAGACCAGCCTGGCCAACATGGTGAAACCCCATCTCTATACAAATACAAAAAAATTAGCAGGGCATGGTGATGAGCACCTGTAATCCCAGCTACTCGGGAGGCTGAGGCAGGAGAATCACTTGAACCCAGAGACAGAGGCTGCAGTGAGCTAAGATTTCACAACTGTACTCCAGCCTATGTCTGAGCACAGGGCAACGGAGTGAGACTCTGTCTCAAAAAAATAAAAAGAGGCTGGGCATAGTGGCTCATGCCTGTAATCCCTGCACTTTGGGAGGGCAAGGCGGGTGGATCTCCTGAGGTCAGGAGTTTGAGACCAGCCTGGCCAACCTAGTGAAACCCCAACTGCTAAAAATACAAAAAACTAGCCAGGTATGGTGGCACGCACCTGTAATCCTAGCTACTCAGAAGGCTGAGGCAGGAGAATCGCTTGAATTCGGGAGGCGGAGTTGCAGTGAGCCGAGATCGTACCACTGCACTCCAGTCTGAGTGACAGAGCAAGACTCTGTTGCAAAATAAATAAATAAATAATAAATAATCAGCTGGGCACTGAGATGGGCAGATCACTTGAAGTCAGGAGTTCCAGACCAGTCTGGTCAACATGGTGAAACCCCCATCTCTACTAAAAATACAAAAATTAGCTTGGCGTGGTGGCGCATGCCTGTAGTCCCAGCTACCTGGGAGGCTGAGGCAAAAGAATTGCTTGAACCTGGGAGGCAGAGGTTGCAGTAAGTCGAGATGGTACCACTGCACTCCAGTCTGGGTGACAGAGCGAGACTCCATTTCAAAAAATAATAATAAAATTAAAAATTTTAAATAATAAAAATATAAATAAATAAATAGTTTTTTAAAAAAATCTCATGTGACCCATGAATATGTACATCTACTATGCACCCATAAAAATTAAAAGCAAAAAACTTTTAAAAAACAACAATAAAAGAAATTATGAGCTGGGAGCAGTGGTACAAGCTAAGAGATTTTACAATATATAAAAATGATGCATTTCTAGTGGGAGGCTAGATGGGAGGACCACTTAAGGCCAGAAGCCCAAGGTTATAGTGCCTGATGATCACACCCTGTAAATAGTCACTCTACTGCAGCTTGGGCAACACAGTGAAAACTCACCTCTTAAAAACAAAACAATACAAATTAGGATACCAAAAATAGTATTTTAATCAACAGAAGGAAAAATATCTCAGCAGAACCACAGATGTTATTCATTAATTCTCCCAACCTCCAATGACACATAAGTTCCTCACACGTGAATGCTAAAAATGTTATATTCTTTATGATGGGTTTGAGTTCTATAATGGAATCCCCTCCCGTCCCCTCCCTTTCTCTCCCCTCCTTCTTTTCTTTTCTAACAGGGTCTTGTTCTGTCACCCAGGCTGGAGTCCAGTGGTGTGATCACAGCTCACTGCGGCCTTGACCTTCTGGGCTCAAGGGATCCCACCTCAGACCCCACTATCAGTAGCTGGGACTATAGGCACACGCCACCATGCCCACCTAATTTTTGCTTTTTTGTTTTTTTTTTTTGTTTTTTTTG
>NW_012111142.1:2195157-2196461 GCF_000951035.1 Colobus angolensis palliatus
CCCAAAAAAAAAAAAAAAAATTAGGAGACAAAAGAAAAACTGGAAAAAAGATTGCAAACTAAGTAATCACCATGAATTAGTACCAAAGTCAGAAAAGGGGATGACTTTCCAATGGACCAATTATGGACTAAAAGTAAAACTAATATTATAAGTTACATATTTTATATAACAACTTCTAATTGGACCTTTCCTCAGCCCTTCTTCCCCCACTTCAGCCACCAAACTACTTCCTTTCTTCCGTTCACTAACAAACTTCCTGAAAGTTGCTATGTCCATTTGATAACTACCATTCAGTCCTCAGTTCATTACAGTCTGGCAACCAGGAGGTTCACATGGCCTCCTATAGATCCCTCGTCTATTTTAAATTTTCATCCTCCTTGACATGTCTATAGCTTGACACTGTTGGCCGGTCCTCATTTCGTAGAGTTCTCTGGTTTCTTGGCTTCTAGAAAAACAAACTCTCCAGATGCTAAGCCTACTACACAGTTTCTTCTCCGTCTCCTTTAATCATTCCCCCTTCTCTCTGGAGATGATCAGTGGTTAAATCTTTTTTCTTCTTGCACAAAAGTTGTTTTTGCTGAGGGGCAAAAGCAACTCCCAAACCTGTTGCTTTTGCCCCTCAACCCCTGGCTTCAACCATCATGTCTATTAACCCTCTGTAAACACTAGAGTAACTTATGGAGCTTTTAAAAATACAGATGGCACTTCAGGTTCCAGCAATATGACAGACAAAGGGTCCAAAAACATCTCCAGTAAAAATCCCAGTTAACATTCAATAGAAAACATATATAACGTAATGTTTTATATATGATGTTTTATATATAATGTATGATTTATATTTGTTTTTATATAATAATATAGTATTACATATCTTACTTTTATAAACATATAATTTTAATACATGGCTGAACTAGCAGTAACATGAAAGAATACCTTAGAGGCCCCAGAAACAACAACAAAGTATAGATTCAGAGCAGTAAGCATTTACCTTGTGGGTATCCAATGATCTCTGGTGGGCAACAGCCTGGCTACCAGAAGCCCTATGCAATCAGTAAGGAGGCAAAGCCTGGGACCTGAACAGGTAGGAAGTCAAGGTCAGAGAACCCTCTACTAAAAAACAATGCCTTTAGGGAGATAGTGAAGATAGTACTCATCTCGGCCTTGGCTCCCAGTAGTACAGGAAAAAGGATAGAGTCCTTAGAAAATTCCTGACCTTAGGAGATTGAGACCATCCTGGCTAACACGGTGAAACCCTGTCTCTACTAAAAAATATAAAAAAACTAGCCGGGCGAGGTGGTGGGCGC
>NW_012111142.1:2197641-2199261 GCF_000951035.1 Colobus angolensis palliatus
TATGAAACACAGAAGACAGAATGAAAAGACCCAACATACATCTAACAAGAGTTGCACAAGAATAAAAATGAGGAAGATACAATATTTGAAGAGATAACTGAGAACTATAAAGTCAATGGGGGAAGAGATTATTGTCTATTTTATTCTCTGCTGCATCACCAGCCCTTGGCACATAGTGAATGGCCTATACATATCTGTGGAATTAATAACCAAAGATCCAACATATATCTAATCAGAGTTCTAAAAGGAAGAAAAATAAGAAGACACAGTAGCTGAAAAGTTTCTAGTACAGAAAATACCATTCCTTAGAAACAGAAATCACAGAAAAATCCTAGGATGACAGATTTTTTAATATTCACTAAGATACATCGTAGTGAAACTGCAGCAAGAAAGGCAAATTACCTACAAAAGAGTAACAATTAAAATGACAGCTGATGTCCAAACATCGACACAAATTAAAAAACAATGATATTTTCAAAATACTAAGAGAAAATAACCATCAAAACAATTCCATACCCAGCAAAATTTTGACTGAAAGCCAAATAAAGGCATTTTCAGACAAAAACTGGGTTTGCCACCAACAGACTCTCACTAAAAAAAACCTCCCAAAGGTGTACTCCGGAAGAAAAAAAATGATCTCAAAGAAAGACACAATATGTAAGAAGGAAGGGTGAACAGAAAATGCTAAACACAAGGGTAAAACTAAATAAAAATGCAGGGCGCAGTGGCTCACACCTGTCATCCCAGCACTTTAGGAGGCCAAGGTGGGAGGATCCCCCTTGAGCCCAGGAGTTTGAGCCCAGCTTGGGCAACACAGCAGGACCTTATGTCTACTAAAAATAAAAAAATATATATTTAGCTGGGTGTGGTGGCAAGCACCTGTAGGTCCAGCTACTGGGGAGGCTGGAGCAGGAGGATCCTCTGAGCCTAAGAAGTCAAGGCTGCAATGAACTATGGTCACGCCACTGTACTTGAGCTTGGGCAACAGAGTGAGGTCCCATCCCTAAAAATAAATAAATAATAAATAATAAAACAATATTAACTGTACAAAAAAAGTCATTAATGCCTTAATTTATAGGATTAAAAACCACAGAAGAAACAAAATCCTAGACAGTAATATTTTAACTTGGGAAGTGAGGATCTGTAACCAGAATTAAAACATTCTAAAGTCTTTGCATTGTTCAAGAGGATATAAATATTAACTTTAGACTTTGTTAAGTTAAATATGCAACTGAAAATCTCCAGATTAAGTCCTGAAAGAAGAAAATAAAGTACAGCTTTCAAACCAGTAGAGGGAAACAGCAATTGGGGAGGGAAATTGCTTAGACATATCTAAACATACAATAAAGAATAAAAGGACAGAAAAAGATATAATAAGCAAAAATCAAACTAAAGAAAACTATTATGGCTATATTAATTTTAGAGGAAACAAACTTTAACAAAAAAGCAATACTGTAAACAAACAGGGAAGCAACAGTGATATGAAATTTAAGTCACACACACACAAAAAATTCTACCTGTAATCCCAGCACTTTGGGAGGCCAAGGCGGTGGATTACCTGAGGTCAGGAGTTCAAGACCAGCCTGGCCAACATGGTGAAACCCCATCTCTACTAAAAAT
>NW_012111142.1:2199465-2230908 GCF_000951035.1 Colobus angolensis palliatus
AAAAGAAAAGAAAAAAGAAAAACAATTCTAAATCACCTAGTAATATAGATACAACATACACACACACAAGTTGACGCAACTACAAAGAGAAACTACAGCTCTCTTAATAACTGGTAGATCAATTGGTAAAATATCAGTGATCTCGGCTCACTGCACGCTCTGCCTTCCAGGTGCAAGCAATTCTTGCACCTCATCCTCCAGAGTAGCTGGGACTACAGGCACCCACCACCACACCCAGCTAATTTTTGCATTTTTAGTAGAGACAGGGTTTCACCATGCTGGTCTCAAACTCCTGACGTCATGTGACCGGCCCACCTCGGTCTCCCAAAGTGCTAGGATTGCAGGCATGAGCCACTGCCCTGCCAAGAACCCTCTTAAAGTATGTATTAATACACCACTTGATAGAAGAGGCTCAAGGAAATTAAATAACTTCCCCAAGATCAGGCAACTGACAGGTGAAAGAGCTAAGATTTGAGCCCAAGTCAACTGCTACATTTAAGTGATTTTACTTCCTCCATATTCCTGAACTCATTCAGAAGGCACAGAGCAGAGTCATAAGAGCACTGATTTTGGAATTAAATACAACTATATTTGAATCACAGTTGTCATTTATTGGTTGTCTCATTTTCCATTTGTAAATTGAAGATATTACCTGTCTTCAGTGGTTGCGGTAAAAACTAAAGAAAATACTCACACTCAAAACACAGTAGTTCTTACAAGTTCTTTCTATAAATCCTTTAAATTCATGCTGAATAAAGAAAAACTATATTAAGCCAGAGTATTTGAAAAAATCGGGCACAGTGGCTCATGCCTGTAATCCCAGTATTTTGTGAGGCTGAGGCAGGAGGATTGCTCAAGCCCAGGAGTTCAAGACCAGCCTAGGCAACATAGTGAGACCTCATCTTTACTAAAAATCAAAACAGTTAGCCAGAGAATAAGCCACATTCCTGTGGTCCCAGCTGCTCAGGAAGCTGAGGCAGGAGAATCACTTGAGCCCAAGAGGTCAAGGCTGCAGTGAGCCGAGATCATGCCACTGCACTCCAGCCTGGGCAACAGGGGGAGACACTGTCTCAAAAAATAAATAAATAAAATAATTAATTAATTAATTTAATTAAAAAATAAAAATAGCCCAAAAAAGCGTGTGTGTGTGTGTTTTGTTTTGTTTTGTTTTGAGGCAGAGTCTTGCTCTGTCACCCAGGCTAAAGTGTAGTGGCATGACCTCGGCTCACTGCAACCTCCATCTCCCAGGCTGAAGCAATTCTCGTGCCTCAGCCTCCCCAGCAGCTGGGATTACAGGTGTCCGCCCAGCTAATTTTTGTATTTTTAATAGAGACAGAGTTTTGCCATGTTGCTCAGGCTGGTCTTGAACTCTTGAGCTCAGGCAATCCACCCACCTTAGCCTCCCCACAAAAAAATGTTTTAAGAGAAAAGAGAAACTATAGTCTGGGTAAAATATTGGCTGGGCATGGTGGCTCACACCTATAATCCCAGCACTTTGGGAGGCTGGGGCAGGCAGATCACTTGAGCTCAGGAGTTCAAGACCAGCCTCAGCAACATGACGAAACCCTATATCGACAAAAAATACAAAAATTAGCCAGGTGTCATGATGCATGCCTGTAATTTCAGCTACTCGGGAGGCTGAGGCGGCAGAATCGCTGCGCCAAGGAGGCAGAGGTTACAATGAGCCAACATCGTGCCATTGCATTAGCCTGGACCACGAGAGTGAAACCTTGTCTCCACAGAAGAAAAAAGACTTACAAAACATATATATGTGTCTGTGTGCATATACATCCGTATGTAAGAGCTACAGGCCAGGCACAGTGGCTCATGCCTGTAATCCCAGCACTTTGGGAGACCGAGGCAGGCAGATCATGAGGTCAGGAGTTCAAGACCAGCCTGACCAACATGGTGAAACTTTGTCTCTACTAAAAATACAAAAATTAGCTGGACGTTATGGCGTGCACCTATAATCCCAGCTACTTAGGAGGCTGAGGCAGGAGAATCACTTGAACCTGAGAGGCGGAAGTTACAATGAGCCAAGATTGCACCACTGCACTCCAGCCTGGGCGACAGAGCTTTTTTTTTTTTCTGAAAACAAAGCTACGATATACACAGACACATACACATTTACTCTCTACATACACATTTACTACACACACATATATATACAGATATTTATATATATGTGTGCCCGTGTACATCCATATATATGTCTGTGTATATATACATTTACTATATACAGACACACAAATACATAGGTATGCATAAAATACCTATACATTTGTGTGTCTGTGTATATACACATTTACTACATACACACACATATAAATATATATAAATATCCATATATGTACCTGCATATATAGTAAATGTGTAAGTAGAGAGTAAAGGTGTGTCTGTGTATATATATGTGTTGGTGTATATCATAGCTCTTACAACTATTATTATTATTGTCTCATTTTTCTCTTTATCTCTTTTTCCTATGACCGTTTTTCACTAACATAAGTTATTTTTCCACAACCAAATAATTTGTCCAGCTAATTGTATAACCTACTCTCTGGTCACTCTCTCCTCATCCTTTTTGTTCCTATCTTTTATGCAACTCAAATACAATACTTATAATAACCATGCTCTATGACACCAAGTCTGTTGCACAAGTTTCTGCACCCTATAATACCTTCTCCACTTCATTTGCCTAGAAAATTCTGACTCATCCCTCAAACCTTGAATGCAAACATCTTTCCTGAAGTTTCTTCTAATGCATCCTGATCATTCACTTCTCTATTAACTCTGTACCTCACACATACTCCTACATTATAATTATCACCCTGTGTTGTGACCATTTAACTATTAAAATGTGGGCCCTCTGGCTGAGTGCGGTGGCTCACACCTGTAATCCCAGAACTTTGGGAGGCCAAGGCGGGTGGATCATGAGATCTGCCTGGCCAGCATGGTGAAACCCCGTCGCTACTAAAAATATAAAAATTAGCCGGGCATAGTCACGTGCGTCTGTAATCCCGGCTACTCAGGAGCCTGAGGTAGAACTGCTTGAACCCAGGAGGCAGAGGTTACAGTGAGCCGAGATTGTGCCACTGCACTCCAGCCTGGGTGACAGAGCGAGGCTCCGTCTCAAAAAAATAAAATAAAATAAAATAAAATGTGGGCCCTCTGAGTACTGGATATTCACTTTGTATTTTTAGAACCTAACACAGCACCTGGAACATGAGACGTGCTAAATAGGTACCTGCAGAGTTATATTTAAGCCAATCCACCACACCAGGACCATACTCCATCAATTCCCCCTCCCTCATTCCCAATCTTATTCTTGTCCACTGATCGCTTCCCTTTAATCTAGTAATATGCTTCTCTACACTAAACAGACTCCACCCCTCCCTTGAAGCGCTAGCTTATTTTCCTCTTCAATGTGTAATACAGAATCATTTCTCAATTTGTCATCTTACCTGTTAGAACACATTTTTGCTTTCTCATATCACAAAGAGCATGCTTCTATTTAGCTTTTATCCATATTCTTTCTATTAGAATTGGACATTTAAATGTATTTTCTCGACCATATCAAAAAGGCCTGAAATTCTTCTCTGTCCTGGTCAGAAAATGATAAACTTTTCTCCAAACAAACATCTGTTCAAAGGAAAATTTCCTTTTCTTTTAAACAGTAAAAATGTATTACCTGAGTAAGAATTAAGAGACACTGTCCACCGTACTGTTAGTCCTATTAAGACCACTATTGTCATCAAGTACCATTTCTCCATAGTTCTTCAAATTTAGGGAGGGGAAGAAAACACAGCACCAGTGCCAGAGTACTTTTAAAACGTGGTCAATCACTTCTTTTCTTGTTCAGAGAAATGTTATCACTTCTTGAAATGTTATCGATTCTTCGCAATTAGGAGTTTGAGAGGATTTTAATGATGCTTGGTTTCCACATAGTCAAAAACTGATTATGTCTATGTAGAAGTATCCTAAGGGGAAAAAAGATACCAAGATTTAGCTGAGTACAGTACCTACAACAATGAACCCAGTAAACCAAGTAGAAGGATAGAGAATTCGAGGGGAGGGGTAGTGGGAAGGAAAGTTAAGGAAAGGTGGTATTTCAAGTTCCTTATTTCCTAGTCCTTTAGTTGGGAATATACATCAAAAGGTGGATCTCCCTATTAAATGGACTCAATATGTCTAAAAATATAGTAAAGATTTACTCTCACAATGGAATATTTCTGAGAGAAGAAAAACAACACATATGTAGATAATGGCACAGTCAATTCTATTTAGAACATGTTCACCTACAGGTAAATATAAAACCACAACGGTAGACAAAGGGGTGATTTATCTTTGGTACAGGGAGAAAGAGGAATTTTGTCTTTGTATTTAGTTTGGGAAAGTCTTCCAATAAATAATTTCTCTAATTTGGTTTTTACTTTTCTTCCAAAATATACTTGCATTAACCACACCACCTTTCCATCTTAGAGAAATGAGCCTTTGTAAGAATCATTAAGAATAGCCCCAAATCATGAGAAAAAAATACAAAAGCAGTTAAAATCAATTAACAACTTATTTTTTTTTTTTTTTTAACAGTTTTCCTTAGGTTGAGGTTTTAAAGTAAGAAGCAAATTGACGCTGGTCTCAGTGGCTCATGCCTGGAACTCTAGCACTTTGGGAAGCCGAGGTGGGCAGATCACCTGAGGTTAGGAGTTTGAGACCAGCCTAACCAATATGGTGAAACCCCATCTCTACTAAAAATACAAAATTAGCCAGGTATGGTGGCGCTCGCCTGTAATACCAGCTATTTGGAAGGCTGAGGAAGGAGAATCACTTCAACCCAGGAGGTGAGGGTTGCAGTGAGCCAAGATCGTGCCATTGCACTCTAGCCTGGGCAACAAGGGCGAAACTCTATCTCAAAAAAAAAAAAAAAAAAAGCAAATTGACAAAATTGACATTTTCCTCTTCTCTTTGAAAAATGTTGGACCATTTTAACCACAGGATACACTTTAAATATATTCAGAGAATAGAATAAATCAACTAAAAAATTTAGGGCAAAATTGGTACATTCCACCTAATGATCTAAAATTATTTTATTTTGTTTATTTTTTCTATTTTTTTGAGATGGAGCTTCGCTCTTGTTGTCCAGGCTGGAGTGCAATGGCACAATCTCGGCTCACTGCAACCTCCACCTCCTGGGTTCAAGTGACTCTCTTGCCTCAGCCTCCCGAGTAGCCGGGATTACAGGCGCCTGCTATCACGCCCGCTAATTTTTGTATTTTTAGTAGAGATGGGGTTTCACCAGGTTGGCCAGGCTGATCTTGAACTCCTGACCTCAGGTGATCCGCCCACCTTGGTCTCCCAAAGTGCTGGGATTACAGGCGTAAGCCACCGCAGCCAGCCCTAATTATTTTCTTATTTAAAATAAAAACATCATGGGATAACTCCAGAACTGATTGGAATGGCTAATCTTTTGTCATTCATGCCATATCTCAAATCATCCCCTCAGAAAGATCATCCCTGACTATCCTACTAAAGTTTCCTCCCCTTACTGTTTGTATCATTACCTTCAATTTTGCTTCTTTTCACTATCAGGAACTGTATTTTCACATGACATGGTGCAATCTCACACACAAAATTTTCAGTATAAAAGCTGGACACCAAAGAATACATATCATATGGTTCCATGAAAGGTTCATAAGTAGGCAAAACTAATCTATGGTGTTAAAAATCAGGAAAGAGGTTACCTTTGGGGAGGAAAGAAGGGATGGTGGTTGGGAGGGGTGCCTATAGAGTTCTTCTGAAATGCTGTGAATCTTGCTTCTTTTTTTTTTTTTTTTTTGAGACGAGTCTCGCTCTGTCGCCCAGGCTGGAGTGCAGGGGCCGGATCTCGGCTCACTACAAGCTCCGCCTCCCGGGTTCATGACATTCTCCTCCTCCCGAGTGGCTGGGACTACAGGCGCTCGCCACCTCGCCCGGTTAGTTTTTTGTATTTTTTAGTAGAGACGGGGTTTCACCGTGTTAGCCAGGATGATCTCGATCTGCTGACCTCGTGATCCGCCCGTCTCGGCCTCCCAAAGTGCTGGGATTACAGGCTTGCGCCACGGCGCCCGGCCGAATCTTGCTTCTTGATTTGAGTAGTGGTTAGGAGATGTGTTGACTTTAGGATAAATTAACAAGTTACAACTTATAATTTGTGTACAGTATTTTTCTCTATGCTATATTCCAATTTAAAAAGCACAAAAGGGGCTGGGCGCAGTGGCTCACCCCTGTAATCCCAGTGCTTTGGGAGGCCAAGACAGGTGGATCACCTGAGGTCAGGAGTTCGAGACCAGCCTGGTCAACATGGTGAAACCCCATCCCTACTAAAAATACAAAAATTACCTGGGTGTGGTGACTAGTTCCTGTAATCCCAGCTACTCGGGAGGCTAAGGCAGGAGAATCGCTTGAACCCGGGAGGCAGAGGTTGCAGTGAGCTGAGATCGCGCCACTGCTCTCCAGCCTGGGCGACAGTGCAAGATTCCATCTCAATTAAAAAAAAAAGCGTAAAAGGAAATTACTTGGATGTGTCGACTAGAGTAAAGGCTCCCTATGAGCACGGATCCTCCTGTCTTAGTCGTTGCTCTCTGTTCCCCACTTGTAGAACAGTGTTAGCAGAAGGCAGGTACCCAAGAAGTACTTGCTGAATGGAGCTGTGTGCATCTGTGTGTGCGAAGCGGGGAGGTACCTAATTTTACTGATTCCTGTGTAGTTAAAGATATTATGCGAGGTTTTTAACCACTCTCTTATCCTTAAACCAGAAAAAGGGTTATTTGCGACTTTTTCCACCTGTAAATCAGAATACAGTAACTTTCTAACCCATCCACTGGCCACGAAGTTGCTAGGCAGGCAGTGGAGGCGCTTTTCGTCATCCTTTGCCCTGACGGTGCATCTGGACAAACGCCAAGCCCGCCGCCGTCCACACCCCAGAGCCGACTTTGCTCCTTTTAGTCTGAAAGGTCCTTCCACCGCAGTGGACACAACACCGTGAAGTGTAGCTCCGCCGGGCGAGCATATGGAGCGAAAGGGATCCCTTCTCACGTTTCTCCGCCCCTCCTCTTGAGGGCCAAGCCCCCAGAAGCGCAAGGACAAGGGTGACAGGACCGCCCTAGCCTGCAAGTGCCACCACTATCACCGTGTCCCCTCATCCGACCCCCAAGCGACCCTGCAGGAAGGGCTGGGGAGGCCTCGCGTCCCGTCCCTGGGAGTGGAGCCGAGCTGAGAGCCGGGTCGCCAGCTCTGCGCCGCCTCGTGGCACGTTGCAAGCCCCCGGCACCTCCCCACATTGGCCCGGGGTCCGGAACCCCGGGGATCCCATGCTCTTACCCCGCCGCCCGCCGACCGCTGGGATTCGCGCCTGCAGCGGGTCCCAGGAAGGCGCCTGCGCGCTCACCCCCGCGGCGCACTGCCCCTCCCGCCTTCCGCCTCCGTGTACCCGCGCACCGCCCGCGCGCCCGGTGCGGGAGCGAGCCCGTCAAGCGTGAGGGGAGGGGCGGGCAACCTGGATTGGAGAAGAGGCTGCCGGCTTAGGAGGCAGGGCAAGAGCCGCTGGAACCCGAGAGGTCGCCAGCCCAGGGTTAGGCTAGGGGCAGGTGGAAAGCCCCTTGCTCTTCTTTCCTGGGATAGTGGCCAAGGCCAGAACGGCTGCTTAGCCAACGGATTCCTGTCAGGGGCGGGTCCTGGCTTGCTGCACTGAGCAGAGAGCATTGGCCGATCCTCACCACTGGGCAGTAGGGCTTCCTCTGGGCCTGTGCCCTCGAGGAGCCAGAAAGCCAACTTGTTTCACTTTCTTCCAGCCACAAGCCTGCGAAGAAGAAGACTGGGCAGTCCCCTCAAGTAAGAAACATTGAATATCCAACCATTTTCGAGAGCCTGTGCGTTGTGCAAAAGGACCGCCCTGCCCTCGTGTAGCCACTACACGTGCCCCAGGGGGCAGCTTGAATCACCTGGTCCCAAACTTACCAAAAATACCTATCTAGTAAGTTAGCAAGACCTGCACACTTTTCCTTTTGCATTGATCCCTTCCTTTTCAGTTCCACTATTTCCATCTCAGTCTAGGCCCCTGTCCAATCATGCATGGACGGCTGTGATGATTTTTACTTGCTTCCTTTGTTCAGAGAGTGCCCTCATTCCCCACTAATGAATCTTGCCATTCTACATAAGCCAACCCCTATAATTTGTAAGTGTTAGCAAATATTTGGCTATGACTATGGCTTCCTACTGAGTCTGAACAACTTCTCTCTGGGCCTCAGTTTCTTCAACTGTGAAAGGAATCAGTAGGGCTAGGTGAACTTCCAGGTCTAAAATATGATTATATCTAAAAGACCATCAACTCTGGGAATATGGAAAAATATGGCCAGGTCCCTGCCCTCAAGGCATTTAATTCTCATTGGAAAGACATTTTTATGCATAAAAGGATAAAAAGCTATAGAAGGGAACACATACTAAATGTTACATTACTTATATATGCACTAAGCCCTGTAGGAGTTAGGAGAAGAGGGTTCACTGTAAACTGCAAACTATCAGGAAATGCTTTTCCTGGAGGAGTCAGCTGAGCTTTGAAGGAAAGCCTGGCTGGATAAGCCCAGAGAATGAGAGTAGGAATCTAGACAAAGGAAATGGTTCAAGCCAAATATTGCGGCAGCTGAAAATTATAGAACATTTCCTCCAGTTTAGATGGTGGGTGATGAAGCTGGAAAGGACTGGTAATTGTAGAGAGCCTTGAATACCAGGCTGTGGTGTCTGGAATGTATCCAGTGATCAGTAAGGGGCTATTAAATGACTTTTAGCAGGGAGTCAAGTGTACAATACAGTGTTAGAGGAAACTTTTTTTTTTTTTTTTGAGATGGAGTCTTGCTCTGTGGCCCGGGCTGGAGTGCAGTGGCCGGATCTCAGCTCACGGCAAGCTCCGCCTCCCGGGTTTACGCCATTCTCCTGCCTCAGCCTCCGGAGTAGATGGGACTACAGGCGCCCGCCACCTCTCCCGGCTAGTTTTTTCTATTTTTAGTAGAGACGGGGTTTCACCGTGTTAGCCAGAATGGTCTCGATCTCCTGTCCTCGTGATCCGCCCGTCTCGGCCTCCCAAAGTGCTGGGATTACAAGCTTGAGCCACCGCGCCCGGCCTGAGAAAACTTAAAGTGGTGAAAATGGATCAGATGAATCATAGGGAGACTATAGCAGTTCATGCATGATTAGACAAGGGCTTGGACTGAGATGGCAATAGTGGAACTGGAAAGGGAGAGATCAATGCAAGAAGAAATATGTACGGGTCTTTTTATTTTTATTTTTTATTTTTTTCTGAGACGGAGTTTTGCTCTTGTTCTCTTGTTGCCCAGGCTGGAGTGCAATGGCGCGATCTTGGCTCACCGCAACCTCCACCTCCCAGGTTCAAGCGATTCTTCTGCCTCGGCCTGCCAAGTAGTTGGGATTACAGGCATGCGCCACCATACCCGGCTAATTTTGTACGTTTAGTAGAGATGGGGTTTCTCTGTGTTAGTCAGGCTGGTCTCGAACTCCCAACCTCAGGTGATCCGCCTGCCTTGGCCTCCCAAAGTGCTGGGATTACAGGCGTGAGCCACCACACCTGGCCTCATGTACAGGTCTTCATAGCATACTAGATATATACAAGTGAAATGAAGGAGAGGGAAGAATCAAGGATGGCTCCCAAGGTTTCAAGTTTGAATTACAGTTCCCAAGAACTGATAGATCTTGGGAAGCCTGGAGAATAATCTGGCTTGGAGGGAAAGATGGTGCATTGTATTGAGTTCAAGGTAACATAAAGAAAAGACAGTTGTAATACTCAGGTGTCAGTTATGAATCAGAGCCCAGGAAAGAAGTTGGGGTGAAGATAGAGAGATGAAAGCGTTTCATTTGCTGAACAATGATGGAGACAGTATAGAGAGAAAATAAACAGCCATACTAGAATAAATGCATTATCTCAGGCCAAGAGGAGGAAGGCACATTGGTGAAGGATGTTACATGGTTACAAATGTAGGGAGAAATCCAGTACATTGCAGGATCGTAAATATTAAGCATCTTGTGAACAACAACCATGCTTGGCAGACTGAAAATCATATTTTATTGAATCTAAAATTCCACCATCATTATTTTATGTACCACTGAGGAAGAAAACAATGCTACCATTTAAGCTAGTAATTACTGTAAAACACATATAATTTCAGAAATATTAATATGTATAAAAGTATACATCTTAAAGTGATGAAAGTTTGTATCAATCTCTCCTTCCTGTTTCTCAACCCAACAGCTTCTGATCCAGTATTTAACAAAAAGGTGATGCTCAAAATATTCATGAATAAATAGTGGAGGAGACATCACAGTCACTAACTCATAGCTGAATTGTCCCACCACTGCCATCTGTATACCTTCTCCTGCTGTTTACCTCCAATAGGGATCATCTTTTGCATCTGAATATCCAGTGCCTTTACATAACAGATGCTCACAAAATGCATTGTGAATGACAGCATTTACTATAAGCAAAAAGGGTAAGCCAGAGCAAAATTATAGAGCAGATCAAGTTTAGAGGCAGTGTAGAAAGGTGATTAAGAACTAGTCTCTAACTCTGAAGACAAACAGATTTAGATTTAAATCTTAGTTCTTCTACTTTCTAGCTGTGTGAACTTGGTAAAGTCTCCTAATGTCTCTGGCATAATTACTTCACCTACAAAAAACAAAAAAGAATTAATAATAATGTCATCTTCTTTGAATTTTAATAAGAGTAAAATGAAATCATGCATATAAAACTTGAATATACTGCCTGGCATATAGTACGCAATCAATAAATAATAGCTGTTATCATTTGTCTTTAACATGTGCTCACTTTTTCATAGCCTTTTCCTTCTTTTGAAGTGTCTTCTTTCCCCTACCATATAGCAGCCCATACATATATATATTTACATCCCCACCAGAAGCCTACTGTTCTTATCTGAAAATTTTATCTGAAACCGCAACCAGACATAGTAGCTCACAACTGTAATCGCAGCATTTTGGGAGGCTGAGGTGGGCAGATCCTTTGAGCCCAGGAGTTGTTGAGCAGCATGGTGAAACCCTGTCTCTATAAAAAGTATATAAAAATTAGCCAGGTGTGGTGGTGTGCTCATATAGTACTACCTACTCAGGAGGTTGAGATGGGAGGATCACTTGAGCCCAGGGACGCTGAGGCTGCAGTGAACCATGACTGCACCAAAGCCCTCCAGCCTGAATGACAGAGCACAACTCTGTCTCAAAAAAATAAAAAAATAAAAAATTATCTGAAATCAAATTACACTAATGCATAATCCTTCTTAAAAGTTTTTGTTGGCCGGGCATGGTGGCTCATGCCTGTAATCCCAGCACTTTGGGGAGGCCGAGGTGGGCAGATCATGAGGTTAGGAGATTGAGATCATCCTGGCTAACACGGTGAAACCCCGTCTCTACTAAAAAGACAAAAAAAATTAGCCGGGCATGGTGATGGGTGCCTGTAGTCCTAGCTACTCAGGAGGCTGAGACAGGAGAATGGGGTGAACCTGGGAGGCGGAGCTTGCAGTGAGCCAAGATCCACACCACTGCATTCCAGCCTGGGCGACAGAGAGAGAGACTCTGTCTTAAAAAAAAAAAAAAAAAACTTGTTGCATTTTAAAGACAGATGGGAAAGAATATGAAATGAACAGTATTAATCTCTAAAGTCAGTTTGACTAATAGGTGATGGCTTCAATTATCTACTGCTGTGTAACAAATTACTCCAAAATTTAGTGGCTTATGTAGCAATGTTTTTATTTGCTCATGATTTTATGGATCAAGAATCTAGGCAGGGTTCAGGTAGGTGGTTCATCTGTTCCACTGGGATTGTCTGAAGTCATTCATGAGGCTGCATTCAGCTGGGAGATCAGCTGAGGCTGAAACATCTGTGAATGGCGTCAGCCCTCTCTCCACAGGGCTTCTTTCTCCAGAAAGTTTTGCAAACTTTTTACATGGCAGCGCATTTCCCAGACAGAGCATTCCAAGCGGCAAAGGCAAAAGTTGCAGATCTCTTAACACCCCAGCCTTACAAGTCACACAGCAACTTAGCCATGATACAAGGAGAGTGGGAATAGATTCTGCCTCTCAATGGGAAGGTAGGAAAGAATTTGTGGCCATCTGTAATCCACTACAGAAAAGTTGGGATTAAACTAGAAACGGGCAAGAGCCTAGCTAACTAATAATTTTATTTGTCACCAGCCAGAAAATCAGAGTTCAAATCCCCTTACTTTTCTTGTCTTTCTGCCATGTCTTTCACAAAAGGAGCAACCTCTGGTGGCCATGTCATGTATATAAAGTAAAGATAATAATTGCATGGTACAAATTGCATGTAACTTGTTTTGGCCTGAATTGTAGCCCTCAAAATTCATATGTTGAAGTCCTAATCCCCAGTGCCTTAGAATGTGACTATATTTGGAAATAGGGATTTTAAAGAGGTAATTAAGATTAAGTGAGGACATTAGGATGGGCCCTAGTCCAACATACCTGGATCCTTGTAAGAATGGAAATTTGAACACAGATATGCATGCACACAGAAGAAAGATCATGTGAAGAGAGGAGAATAGGGCCATCTGCAAGAAAAGGAGAGAGGCCTCAAAAGAAATCAACCCTGCAGACACTTTGATCTCTGACTTCAAGCCTCCAGAACTCTGAGAAAATAAATTTATGTTGTTTAAGCCACACAGCCTGTGCCATTTTGTTACAGCAACCTTAACAAACTATTATATACTTTATTAAAGGTACTGTTAATATTCAATCAGCTAGGCAAACTTCCTCACACAAATCATACTTTTATAATAGTTTCTAGTCCCTTTCCTAGATCACTTCCACTCGGTAAGAAAACAAGCCCTTTTCTATATAAGTTTCAGATCTTCTCTGATTTTAAGTGAAAGCCATTCACCTGATCATAACTATTCTTTGAAATAGAATCTATTTTCTTATCAGCACCTGTTCCTTAATTGACCCTTTTATGGGTCAAAATGACTCCTTTTCCATTATTCTGTAACCTCCAAGTCTCATTATACTCTTGCCCCACGCAGGGCATAAGTTCACCTAAGTAGCAGAGTGTTAGAGTTAAACTTTACATTGTCATGTTCAGTATAGGCATTAGCAAAAGTCTTTCATATCCAGCTCACTTGATCTTCACAGTAACTCTGAGATAATGGTAGAACAGGTGTTATCCCCTTCTGACATATAAGAAAACTTGAGAGTGACATTTCCCTAAAGCATGTTCCACAGAACTCTCATTCAGTGAGATAATAACTGTTGTCACAAAAAAAAGAAGAAGGTTCCAGGCTCTCTAGTTGCAGACTGCTGTTCTGGTGTCTCTGATGCCCAAATGTTCTTTTTTTTTTTTTTTTTTTTGAGACAGAGTCTCATTCTGTTGCCTATGCTGGAGTGCAGAGGCACGATCTTGGCTTACTGCAACCTCTGCCCGCCGTGTTCAAGCAGTTCTCCTGCCTCAGCCTCCTGAGTAGCTGGGATTACAGTCATGTGCCACCACACCTGGCTAACTTTTGTCTTTTTAGTAGAGACAGGGTTTCATGATGTTGGCCAGGCTGGTCTCAAACTCCTGACCTCAGGTGATCTGCCCACCTCGGCCTCCCAAAGTGCTGGGATTATAGGCATGAGCCATTGCGCCAGGCCAACAAAATATCTCTCTAAAGGCTACCATACTAAGTAGTGCTTCCTTTACTCAATCACTTATTCATCAAATGTTTTCTGAGCATCTGCTCTGTCTGTGCCAGATGCAGAGCCATGTGCTAATAGAAACCAGACAAGTTAGACTTGCTGGCTGCCCATCAAAACTTCACTTCTCAGGAAGGGAGAAGTCTAACCAACAATTGTACACCATGGAAAGCAGAGTATTTCAAGGAACAAGGAAATGCATAGTACGTGAAGAAAGATTACAATGAAGCTTACAATTATACAAAAGCCTTAGGCATATGTCCTAAAAATACTAGCTATTACAGTAATCAAGCAGCCACATTGATTATGCTTGGAAGGTTCCAGGAAGCTCTTGGAGATGCACACCAGTCATTGAGATTGGATGACAGTTTTGTTCAGGGACATCTAGGAGAGAGCAAGTGCCCCCTCTCTCCCCAGAGAATGCCATGGCCGTATGTCAGTTTCCAGAGAGCCCTAGAACTGGATCATAAAAATGCTCAGGAATAACAGGAGTTCAAGAATGCTAATTCAATCATGGAATATGAGAAGTTAGCAAAAACAGATTTTGAGAAGCATGATATTAGAAAGGTTGTTCTCTGCATGGACTGTGCCCTCCTACTTGCCCCTGCCTGCCATTGCTTCAAAATCCTCAAAGCAGAATATTTAGTAATGCTGGGTCATTATCCAGAAGCACAATCTGTGGCCAGTGACATTTTACAAATGGAGTCCACCAATGCAGATCCTCTGTATGTGTAAGGTCTTTGCCTTTATTATGAAGATTGTATTGAGAAGGCAGTTAAGGTTTTTGTATAGGCTCTCAGGATGGCTCCATGAGCGGGCCTGCATTGCTTGCAGAAATCCCAAAGCACTCAAAGCAAAGAAAGGAGACAGAAATAAAGCATTTAAGGAAGGAAATTACAAGCTAGCATACGAACTGTACATGGGAGCCCTGGGGATAAACCCCAACAATACAAAAACAAATACTAAACTCTACTATAATCAGGTTATGGTTAATTCTAAGCTTAGGAAACTAGATAATGCAATACAAGACTGCACAAATACAGTGAAGCTCAATGACAGCTATTTAAAAGCCTACTTGAGAAGAGCTCAGTGTTACATGAACACAAAACAGTATGAAGAAGCAGTGCACAATTATGAAAAAGTATATCAGATAGAGAAAACAAAAGAACACAAACAGCTCCTAAAAAATGCACAGCTGAAACTGAAGAAGGATAAGAAGAAAGATTACTACAAGATTCTGGGAGTGGACAAGAATGCCTCTGAGGACAAGATCAAGAAAGCTTATCACAAATGGGCCTTGATGCACCATCCAGATTGGCACAGTGGAGGCAGTGCTGAAGTTCAGAAGGAGGAGGGGAGGTTCAAAGAAATTGGAGAGGCCTTTACCATCTTCTCTGATCCCAAGAAAAAGACTCTCCAGGAGAGTGGCCAGGACCTGGACAAGGAGGGCATGAATATGGGTGATTTTGATGCAAATAGTATCTTCAAGGCATTCTTCAGTGGTCTTGGGGCTTCAGCTTTCAACCATCTGGTCCAGGGAATTTTTTTCTATTTGCCTAATGAAGAGCAACCACCCAGAAGCCAGAAGATGCAGAGTCACTCAGTTTAATCTTGGATGTGGACACAATTCACATCATGTCTCCATGTACTTAGAGCAGTTATGTTTTCTCAGTTGGATATCCAGTGTCTGTGTGAATGCCGTGAAGGATAACGAACCAGTGCCAAAGACTGCAGTTAGGGGAGGGAGGTAGGCAGATGGACAAGGAAGCAGCTTGTGAATTTTTATTTTACTCTTTAACTTTATTAAAATAGAAAACAAAAAATAAAAAAAAAAAGGTGTGAGGACAGTCTCTTCATACAAATTTTATTTATTTATTTATTTATATTTATTTATTGAGACAGAGTTTCACTCTATCATCCAGGCTGGAGTGTAGTGGTACAATCTCAGCTTACTGCAACCTCTGCCTCCCGGGTTCAAGCGATACTCTTGCCTTAGCCTCCTCAGTAGCTGGGATTACAGGCGCCTGCCACCACACCTAGCTAATTTTTCTGTTTTTAGTAGAGATGAGGTTTCACCATGCTGGCCAGGCTGGTCTCGAACTCCTGACCTCAGGTGATCCACTTGCCTTGGCTGCCAAAGTGCTGGGATTACAGGCGTGAGTCACCACACCCGGCCCAGATAAATAAATTTTAAAACACTAGGTTATGCAAATCTAAGGAAAAAAGTTTCCTTACTTCAGATCTTCTTGGTGCCTGTTTTTTAAGGCAAGGTCTCACTATGTTGCCAGGCTGCTCTCAAAATCCTGGCTTAAGGTAATCCTCCTGCCTCAGACTCCCAAGAAGACAGGATTATAAGCACATGCCACTGCACCTGGCTTTCAAAGCCTTTTGTATGTTATGTACATCATGATTCTCCAAGAGAATATAGGATTTTCAGCCTTATTTGACTATAGACTCCTATCTTCACACCCACCCCACCACCCACTTCTCGCCCTGAAGAGTGGTCCGTGAAACACACTTTTGGAAATGCTGGTGTGAGACACTGCACAATTTCCCTAAGAGATACAGCAATAAGTATCTGAACAATGATTAAATTGATTAAAATGATTAAAACATAGATCTTAGTTACTTTTATTCATTTTCAGGCCTATTTAAAGGAAGTCAGAATATGACATTTGCTGATTAAATTAATGATAAAGCAAAATTACAATGGAAAAAATAAATTCCTAAAATTCAAAAATAAAATGAAACAAAAGAACTTAACTATATATCCAGCTGATGTTTCAGCTACACAAAGAGACTGTTCCAAGTAACTTTAAAACATATGATTTAGCCAGCATAATGGCCCAGCTGTAATCCCAGTTACTCAGGAGGCTCTGAGGCAGAAGGATCACTTGAACCCAGGAGTTTGACGCCAGCCTGGGCAATATAACGAGACCCCATTAAAAAAAAAGAAGAAATAGAAAAAACACAGTAGGGCCTGGGTGCAGTGGCTCATGACTGTGATCCCAGCACTTTGGGAGGCACAGGCACGAGGATCACTTGAGCCCAGCAGTTCAAGACCAGCCTGGACAACACAGGGAGACTCCATCTCTACAAAAAAATTTAAAAAACTATCTGGGTGTGGTGGCACACACCTGTGGTCCCAGCTACTTGGGAGGCTGAGGTGGAAGGATCACATGAGCCCAGGAGGTTGAGGATGCAGTGAACCATGATTGTGCAGCTACACTCCAGCCTAGACGACAGAGTAAGATCCTGTCTCAAAGAAACAAAAAGAAAAAACCACAGTAATTTGATGGTTAATTCCTAGTGTGATATACCTTAAGGGAAAAAAAATCTGTTAAAATAAATAATTGTTAGTAATCGTATTGTCGGTATTAGGGTTGGAATTGTTATTCTGAGACTACTGTATGTGTAAAGTGGGATAAAGAAAATGAAGATATATATGCTATTCAAATTCTATCATGCCTGGCATTTTGAGACCATGATTCTTGGCATGGGAAAAATGAGTTAAACATGAAAGATAAAGTTAAACATTTCTTTCTTTCCTTTTTTTTTTTTTTTTTTTGAGACAGAATCTTGCTCACTGTCGCCCAGGCTGGAGTACAGTGGTGCAATCTCAGCTCACGGCAACCTCCGCCTCGCAGGTTCAAAGCGATTCTCCTGCCTCAGCCTCCCAAGTAGCTGGGACTACAGGCCCACACCACTACGCCTGGCTAATTTTTCTGTATTTTCGGTAGAAGTGGGGTTTCACCACGTTGGTCAGGCTGGTCTCAAACTCCTGACCTCAAGCAATCTGCCCACCTTAGCCTCCCAAAGTGAGCCACTGCGCCTGGCCTAGAAGTAAAGTATTGATATACATTCAGGATTTATTTTATTGAATTATTGGAAGGAAGAAAGGAAAAAAGAAAGAAGGGAGGGAGGGAATGAAGAAAGGAGACAGGGAAGAAAGGAAATTAAAAGTAGATCAGGCACAGTAGCTGATGCCTGGAATCTCAGCCTTTTGGGAGGCCGAGGTGGGCAGATCACTTGAGGCCAGGAGTTAGAGACCAGCCTAGCCAACACGGTGAAACCCCATCTCTATTAAAAATACAAGGCCGGGCCTGGTGGCTCACGCCTATAATCCCAGCACTTTGGGAGGCCGAGGCGGGCGGATCACCAGGTCAGGAGATCGAGACCATCCTGGCTAACACGGTGAAACCCTGTCTCTACTAAAAATACAAAAGATTAGCCAGGCGTGGTGGTGGTTGCCTGTAGTCCCAGCTACTCAGGAGGCTGAGGCAGGAGAATGGCATGAACCTGGGAGACGGAGACTGCAGTGAGCCGAGATCATGCCACTGCACTCCAGCCTGGGTGACAGAGTGAGACTCCGTCTCAAAACAAACAAACAAACAACAACAACAAAAAAAATTAGCCGGGTGTGGTGGCATGCATCTATAATCTCAGCTACTCAGCAGGCTGAGGTATGAGAATCACTTGAACCTGGGAGGCAGAGATGTCAGTGAGCCAAGATCACCCCACCACTGTACTCCAACTTGGGAGACAGAGCAAGACTTCATCAAGAAAAAAACCAATTCAGTTTTAAGTTGATTCCAGTTTGGTTCCTCCAAATATGAGGTTGGTTTCTGAAGTTCCAAAAGAGATTCCTCTCATCTGTAAGTCTATTCTGTGTTTTGAAACAAGGGTGATCGTGTGTGTGTGTGTGTGTGTGTGTGTGTGTGTGAAAGAAAGGGAGAGGGAAGGGGAAGGGAAGAAGTTTCAAAATAATGAGTTGGTTTATTAGCTTCCCCATTGGTGACAATTTTTTTTTTAAAGTATCATAAACTCATGGAGCATGTGACAGACAATTCACATTTGATGTGTTTCAATCCAGTGTAGTTACTGTGCTTACTGGTGTTCAGTGTGTCTCACAGCTAGTGGGAGTCTCTGTAAGTTGGCTCCTGAGTCCTATTGACATGACCTAGCAGTCTTTACTTGGATCATAGTTTCCTTGCTTTCTGGTATAACAAGATGTTCCAGGTTTATCTTTGTATGTTTGTTTTCCAAACCTGTAATTAGCTATTTCTTCAAGAACCCTGGTTCCTTTTAGCAGTAAACGGTATTTCAAGACCACAACCTATATGCTGAGGATGCTCATTGCTATTGGATTGGTTTTTGGTTTTAGTCCTTTCTGTGGAAAGAGCTAAAAAATATGCCCGCCCTCCCTCCTCTTCCTTCCTTCCTTCCTTCCTTCCTTCCTTCCTTCCTTCCTTCCCTCCTTCCTTCCTTCCTTTCCTTCCTTTCTTTTGTTTCTTCCTTTTTTGAGACAGAGTCTGGCTCTGTTGCCCTGGCTGGAGTGCAGTGGTATGATCTCAGCTCACTGCAACCTCCACCTCCTAGATTCAAGCAATTATCCTGCCTCAGCCTCCTGAGTAGCTGGGATTATAGGTGCCTACCACCATGCCCAGTTTATTTTTGTATTTTTAGTCGAGACAGGGTTTCTCTATTGGCCAAGCTGGTCTCAAACTCCTGAGCTCAAGTGATTCACCCACCTCAGCCTCCCAAAGTCCTGGGATTATGGGCGTGAGCCACCACACCAGGCCTAAAAATGAATTGTTTTCTACTGTGAATAGGGTGGTTTTGACTTCTATTGTTTAAGTGACACAAATCAAGTTAAATTTATAATTACTTGTGAATATATTCATTCAACAAATATTTATTGAATATTGTTCTATTGTGCTATAAATAGCCTGCCCTTAAGGAGCTTACACCAGTAATTTATACACAGTCCAGAAGAATATAATCATGGTTATTTTACTGTCAATTTCAGATGCCAGCTGGAATTATTCTCATATATATACAAACATACAGATGTTTCAACCATATATGTGTATATAATCATACATATAAGAATAAGTTTGTTTATATGGACCATAAAAAAATACATGTGACATCTTTACAGATAAAAAGAGTTCTTTAATGTGACAATATAATGTATTCATTGGTTCATGGACCCCCAGACCTCCAAGGAGTGTCACAAATCTTCATCTCTCTCAGCCCAGGATCTTGAATTTAATTTTAAATCTATGATGTATAGTATAACTTAGCCCAATGCATTTTGGGACAATTATAAACATCCATAATTCCCAATAGTGAATAACACTGTTGGGTCAGTGCTTAAGTAGATTTGTAAAGCCAATGTGATAACACAAATGCTGCTTTATTACTTTATCTTCAGTGTCTTTCACAACTGAGTGGATTGTCACACTCTATTATGTGGCACACAGATCCACTGGCTTAGAGTTATCATGGTACTTGTCTAAAATGGTCTTTGAAAATGAAAATTTGGGCTAAACATAAAGGAAGCAACCTGCCAGTAAGAACTATTCAAATCAAATATTCTTCCCGAGGGAAATGGTAAGAACTCCATTTAAAATCATATAAATCAAGATAGTAGGAGGTTCCAACTTGTAAAATTTACAGTAAATACATCAAGATTTAAAGCCAGATTTTGAAATAGATTTTTATTTATAGAAAGGGATCAAAGTCTTTGCCAGTGAAACAGGGTAAAACACAAAATAAAGTCTTTTCTTCTTACTTGAGTTTTTGTTTTTGTTCACCAAAGTTATAAAATATTGCCAAACTAAAAATGAATCTGAGGAGAGGGGCAGGACACAAAATATGTAGGATGTGATTTTTGTATCAGTTTTGTTTGATAGTAGGTTTGGGGTTTAGTTTTAATGAGAAAGGAGACAGCAGATATTGTCAAGACAGCACTCTGCCTCTAGAAACATAGATTTAAAAATCTAAATGAGATACCACATGTGCCCAATAATAGTAGCTACTACATATCACCGGAATGATTCTCATAAAATGAAGGAAAGAACCTGGGTGCTTTGATGGTGTAAAGGAAAATAATCCTTCCTGGATATGTAGTGAATATAGGTTTGTAAAAACTCTATCCATAAAAAGTTATTTTCTATAATTGATGGAGTTAGTTTTCTGGAATAATAGCTGAACTGAACAGAACTAAACTGTTATTGAATCTACAGTAGTCACTTAAGCAAAAGAAATAACCTCTAAGTGCCCTTTCTCATCCAGGATTTCTTTAGGATCCAGAGAAGAGAGCTTAGAGGAGGAAAGCATCTTCTCCTCTACAACCCATCAAAGTATATGATGGCTGGACACAGTGGCTCGCACCTGTAATCCCAACACTTTGGGAGGCTGAGGTGGGAGGACTGCTTGAGCCCAGGAGATGAAAACCAATATAGTGGGATCTCGTCTCTATTAAGTTAAAAACAAACGATATATAGTGGGATCTCGTCTCTATTAAGTTAAAAACAAATGAAAAAAAATTTTAATTTAAAAAGAGAAAGCATAGTATGAGAAGAAATTTTAAAATTAAAAAAACATTATTTCAAAGCCCCTATCCAAAGCTGTTGTGGAATATTGTTGTGGTGTTTACTTTTAAAATACTGGAGTGCTTGTTCTTTGTAACTATTCCTGGGAAAGATGGAACTACTGCATTACCCTAGGTAAACATTTGGGCTGATTGGAAGGGCGGGGCCAGAAAGTACTAAATCCTATTCAAAGAAATGAGAGGGGCTGGAAAAGTGTGAACATTCTCCAAAATAGACCCCAGTGAAACATAATTACAATTCATCAGATACTCTGCATTTTCTTCTCTGAAGAATTCTACAGAACATTGTGGTTTAAATGAAATGCATCAAAGCTGGTATCTACTTATATTAGACACTAATTTGACTCCTTGGTTTGTTCTCTGCTGGAAGCTTTCTGGTTGTGTATACTTCACTTCCCAAATGAATTTTCCCTAGAGGCATCAGGGAAGCAGAAAACCTTTCTCTGGAGGCTCCTCTTCTAATTTTTGCCTCTTACCTTTTGTAAAATAGTTCCTTTAAGCTATTTCACAGTGTGAGATTTAATTACATTCTGGGTTGCTCTTTTCTGGTCCTTACTTGCTGCTACTGATTTGATCGAAACCCCCATGTAGAGATTTTTACTGAGTCCTGAGATCTAAGACAGCCAAATCAAATTTTGGAAAACCTTGTGTTCTTAATAAAGTTCTCTACTTTCTCAGCACGCTTATCTTACATTGAATTAATAAAGTTTTGGTAGTTGTTTAAATAGATTAAATGTCACACTTTAAATAGAAAGAGAAGGCTCTACCTAACTGACCTATTTTTCATCTGTGATTTAGAAAAAGGCAAGATTAGCATGGATATTGCATTTTCAAGGACCTTACCACTATTAAATAGACTGTTAAGTGCATTTTATGGCTAAAGAGTCTGTTCCCAGTTCAGTCTACAAGACGTGCTAAGTTCATCTCTACCTGCTACATTGAACATTCACTGACTAAAATACTTTGTGTGGATCTAATACCTATGCTCTGTATCTTTTAAATACATAACTCTAAATATTTTAGGACTAGTAAAACGTAATTCAGTAACAGTCCTAAGAATATGTATTGTCCCTCAAGAAAAATATAGTGTTCGTGTTTATCCAATGATAGATGTCCTTTGCTCCATTAGCACCCGCATATCATAAGTGACTGGAGGTTGAAAAATAATACAGGCACTCACAAAATGAGAGTCTTATTTAAATCAAGAAAGCAAGAATAGCTGATTAAAACTCCATCCTCACATTGACTCAACTTGTTCTCAGGGTTTCAAGGCTATGAGAGAAGTAGTTTATGGACCTATATTCCAAACTGAACAGAATAGGTATTTTACCATTCATTCTTACTGACATTCAGGCAAATTTTAGTTTTTTTTTTTTTTTAGAGGAACTTCTGCCTAGCCATTTTACCTTCTTTTAAGGTGGTTTTTGAACACAAAAGAAAGTGCCAGTGAATGAATGTGAGAAGAAAAATATATATATATATATGTATATAAATTAAGAAATGATTTTCCTGTATGTCCCTCTCTTTTGTCAAAGTACATACCTATCCTACTTTGTCAGAAAATCCAAAAAGAAGCAAGTCTCATTAAAAGAGAATTCTGTTCAAAGGACTGCTTGCCTGTTTTTGCCTACTTGGCATGCCAGAACTTCGATTTTAATTGTTTGGTAGGCTCCATCTAAACCAGATACTCATACATAGTAGTAATTAAATAGATTCTTCAATTCAGAATTTTATGAACCAAAAGATAGATTCTCTTGGATGGGTATGGGGAAACTACCTGTTCTGAGGGCCCCAACAGCCCAGACATGCATCCTAAGTATTTAAGCTGTATAAGTTCCCCAACTTTAACTTTGTGAGGAAATCTTACAGACCACACGAACTATAGAGTCTTTCCGTTCTTCCTTTCTGCCACAAATCACGGAATAGCCTTTCCCACTCTGCCCAGTTGGCATTACTATAATCTTTCTTGTATACCCTCATTCCACCTTGCTAATACCTCCCTTATGGCATCTAATTCATTCCTCTTTGTGTTGTAATTAGGTCTATACATGTTTGCCTGCAACTAGACTTTAAGCTTCTTAAGAGGAGGGTTCATGTTTTCTTTCCTATATTCTTTACAGTTTTCAGCACACAATAATAACCAAGATTATATTAATTAAAGACTAAACAGAGCTGTTAGAGAATTCCTAAGTTCTCAGTGGGAGCAATAAAGATTACTTAAATATACTTGACAGTACGTTTTGGATTTAAAAATATCCCAAAAGGAAAAATAACCTAGACTCATTTAAACAATTTTGTAAAGCAATTTTGATCAGTGTATTTATGATTCAGTAAATTATTCATTCCACAGATACACTAAGACTAGATTTCCTAAAAAAAGAAAAACTAGCACTGAGACCAGATAACATAGATTCCTGTTTTGCTTTTCTCAGAATTGCTTGGACTATTTCTTTAGTTTCTTTCCTTTGTTTGTTTGAGATAGAATCTTTGAAGTTAGTTCTCACTCATAAGTGGGAGTTGAACAATGAGAACACATGGACACAGGGAGGGGAACATCACACACCTGTTGAGGGATGGGGGGCAAGGGGAGGGAGAGCATTAGGAGAAATACCTAATGTAGATGACGGGTTGATGGGTGCAGCAAACCACCATGGCACATGCATACCTATGTAACAAACCTGCATGTTCTGCACATGTATCCCAGAACTTAAAGTATAATAGTAATTAAAAAGAATCTTTGAAGTCAATACAATCTTAAGTTCTTAACTCGAAGAACAGTAGGACTACAAAACTGCTGTCAAGTTTTCTTAATCAAAGATCACTAATAAGCTTTGTTTGAAAAAGAAAACCCTACTGTGGAATTAAAAGCATGAGATTAGAAGTCAGAAGACCTGGTTTTCTTCCTGGTGCTGCTACTGACTGTGTTACGTTCTCCAAAACACTTCAGCTTTCTGGGCCTCAGTTTCCTTACTTATAAACTTTGGAGGTTTCATACTCAATAATCTCAAAGGTTCTACCCAATTCTTAAAATCCTAGGATCCTGTGAATTTATTACAAATAGCATTCATTGTGAGTGTGTGTGTGTGTGTGTGTGTGTGTGTGAGAGAGAGAGAGAGAGAGAGAGAGAGAGAGAGAGAGAGAGAGAGAGAGCATCTCCCTCTGTCACCCATGCTGGAGTACATACAGTAGCAACCTCGATCATCCTGGGCTCAGTTGATCCTCCTATCTCAGCCTCTGGAGTAGCTGGGACAACAGACACACACCACCACACCCAGCTAATTTTGTATTTTTTGTAGAGATGGGGTTTCATCGTGTTGCCCAGGCTGGTCTTGAATTCTTGGGCTGCAATGAGCTGTGATTACCCTACTGCACTGTAGACTGGGTAACAGATAGAGACTTTGTCTCAAAAAAAATAGAATAAACTTACACTAGCTTTTGGGTAGGCAAAACAACTGATGACCACTAGAGAAGGAGATATATAGAGAGACACCTTTTACTGGGCACTTACTATGCTTTAGTCACCAGGCTAAGCCATTTGTATTCATTCAAAAAATAATTACTGAGAACCTACTACAGGCTAAGCATGAGAACAAGAAAGATATGGTTCCTGTTCCCACAGGACTCAAATTTAAAGAGAATTTCTAATTATCTTTCAAAACCATATGAGTTATGTGTTTTGTTTATTGCTGCCTAATAGATTTTAAAAACAAAATGACATGTAGCATAGACTGCTTAAGTGACTTGCTCAAAGGCACATGGTAGTGGGTAGCAGAGCTAGAACCCAACATTTATGTGAGAGGTTAGCCCCATTTAACACATACCCTGCAGGTATAGATGAGACAGGTGAGAGGGACAGCATTTTCCCGTGACCTACATGACCAAGTCTATCCAAGGGAGTGCTGAAGACCCAGACAGGGCACCCCGACCAAGTTAAAATGAATATCATGGACGTAGAGAAATACATATATGAAAGAAGGAAGACAGACCCCTGTATTTTGCAGCAGTAAAGAGGAATGTGGAGACCAGTTATATATTTCATTTCTAGCACAAATGAGTCCTCAGCCTCCCTCTTTCCCCTTTTCCTCATCACCTTTTCTTCCCCTTAATCATTAAATTACAGAACCTAAGAGCTAGAAGATGATTTAGGGAGCATATAGCCAAAACCTCTTGGTAACCCAAATGATAGCCAAGGTCTCCCTGCCTCTTAAGACCTGGTAGGATTGACTCAATCCCCCATTCCAACTCCTGTGGAAAACACAGTACCCTTCTCAACCTCTCTGAAAAGACCTAGGGGCTTCTCATGGCAGTTGCTTCTGGCTCCAATTACTTTGTCTTCTAAGTTCTTGGTCTTTAGTCTATATTTCTGCTCCTTCATCTCAGCCTTGTCATCAATTCAACATGTAGCTAAACCCTTTTATACAAAGATCAATATATTAATCTCTTATGCCTCATTTTGTACTGAGGATAAAATTGAGGACTGGAGGAGTTATAAGACATGCCCAAGATGACTCAGCTGGCGAGGGGCAGGGCTGGGCCAAGAAGTCAGGTCTTGCCGGGCGCGGTGGCTCAAGCCTGTAATCCCAGCACTTTGGGAGGCCGAGGCAGGTGGATCACGAGGTCAGGAGATCAAGACCACCCTGGCTAACATGGTGAAACCCCGTCTCTACTAAAAATCCAAAAAACTAGCCGGGCGTGGTGGCGGGTGCCTGTAGTCCCAGCTACTCGGGAGGCTGAGGCAGGAGAATGGCGTGAACCCGGGAGGCAGAGCTTGCAGTGAGCCGAGATCGCGCCACTGCACTCCAGCCTGGGCGACACAGTGAGACTCCGTCTCAAAAAAACAAAAAAAAGGAGTCAGGTCTTCTTTCCACTTCATCATTCTTCCCAGTCATCAGGTACCTTTGTATAGCTCAGGCAGGAGAAGAAACTTGGCCATTCTTTGGCCAATAAATGCAATTCTAAGAATTTTCTCCAGATCTTTACTACTTATTAATTAGTAATCTATTTTAGTCAGCTTTGGCTGCCATAACAAAATACCATAGACTGGATGGCTTAAACAACAGAAATTACTTTTCTCACTGTGCTGGAGGCCAAAAGTCCCAGATCAACGTTCAGCAAGGTTGGGCCTTGGTGAGAGCTCTCTTCCTGGCTTGTAGAGGGCTGTCTTCTCACTGTGTCCTCACAAGGCCTTTCCTTGCTTGATGAAGAGAGGGAGGGAGGGAAGGAGAGGGAGAGGGGGAGAAGGCGAGAGGGAGAGAGGGAGAGAGTTAGAGGGAGGGAGAGAGAGAGAGAGAGTGATTGATTGATTGATTGATTGATTGATTTCCTCCTCTTCTTATAAGGCCACCAGGCTCATCATATTAAGGCCTCACTCTTATGATATTTAATCATCTCCTAAAGATGTAATCTTCAAATACAGTCACTTTGGGGGCTGGAACTGGGAAGAAACAACTCAATCTGTAGGACAGTCCTATTAAAAGTTAGAGAGGAAAAACAATGTGTCTTGTCAGAAAATATTCTCACCCACTTTCTCAATTCTTAGTGAAGTTTTAACTAGGGAAATAAAGAACTGTGGATAAATTTTTAGGTTTCATTAGTAAGGCAAAATAACTTGCAAATTGGCTGGGTGCAGTGGCTCACGCCTGTAATCCCAATACTTCAGGAGGCTGAGGTGGGCAGATCACATGGAGTCAGGAGTTGGAGAACAGCCTGGCCAACATGAAACCCCATCCCTACCAAAAATACAAAAATTTGCTGGGCATGGTGGTACATACCTGTAATCCCAGCTGCTCAGGAGGCTGAGGCAGGACAATCCCTTGAACCAGGAGGTGGAGGTTGTAGTGATCTGAGATCGTGCCACTGCACTTCAGCCTGGGTGACAAAGCGAGACTCCATCTCAAACAAAACAAAATAAAACTTGCAAATCACCTAACAATCCTTGAGTGCCTATGACGTGCCCAGCATCATTACAGCACCTTACATATATTAACTAATTTCATCCTCACAACCATCTTATTATGTAGATACTATTTCAATTCCCATTTTGCAGATGAAGAAATGGAACTAGTCCAACATCACGCAGCTAATAAGGGGCAAGGCTAGGATTCAAACCCAAACAGTCTGGCTCTTGAGCCTATGCTTTTAACTATAACTCCATGTTGTTTATATTTATTATAATCACTTCCAGTTTCCTGGGGCAAATAAACATGGTTATACAAAACAAATGGAAAGTGCTATGTATGAATTATCCTTTACATAGTTTACTCATATAAAGTGCTTAAAATAATAATTTTAAATTAAAAAGCAAAAAATAGGAACAAATAGCTTGGGCAATATAGTTAGACCTCACCTCTACAAAAAATTTAACAATTAGCCAGGCGTGGTGGTGTGCACCTGTAGACTTAGCTACTCAGGAGGCCAAGTGGGAGGATCGCTTGAGCCTGGGAGTTCGAGACCAGCCTTAACAAAATAATGAGACCCTGTCTCTACAAAAAATAAAATAAGAAATTAGCTGGATATGATGGCACATGCCTGTAGTCCAAGCTACTCAGGTTGCTGAAATGGGAGGATTGCTTGAGTCCTGTAGGTCAAGGCTGTAGTGAGCTGTGATTGCATCACTGCACTCCAGCCTAGGCAACAGAGCAAGACTCTGTCTCAAAAATAAAAAGGGAACTATTGAAAATTATAGTCAACTCAAGTCAGCAAGGGCAGCTCCTAAAAATTTTAGAAGTTCCAGCTATTTATGTCATATGTAGTAGGGACACTGAAAGATTGCCAAGCCTTGCATTTATTAGTAGAATGCTGAATTCTTAATATAACATAACAATACTGCATTTATTTTACAAATATCAAGTATAATTGGAAACAGAAGAACCCTCCCAAGTAGGGTGACCAACTGTTTGCCTGTGACTTTCTTTCAGTCCAGAGAATTTCTGTCTTCTCTGGAACCAGAAATAACTTTAGCAAACATGTTTTTCATTTGTTTTTGCTTGTTCTGAGACAGTCTTGCTCTGTTGCCCAGGCTGGAGTCCAGTGGCTTGATCTTGGCGCACTGCAACCTCTGCCTCCCGGGTTAAAGTGATTCTCCTGCCTCTACCTCCCAAGTAGCTGGGACTATAAGTATGTGCCACCATGCCCAGCTAATTTTTTTGTATTTTTAGTAGAGAAGGGGTTTTGTCATGTTGGCCAGGCTGGTCTTGAACTCCTGACCTCAGGTGATCAGCCCACCTTGGCCTCCCCACGTGCTGGGATTTTAGATGTTTTTATTTTTACTTTTTGGCCAGGTCTTTGGTTTTTAGTGCCCAAAAGCCAAAAATTTAACTTATTTTGTTTCTTATGGGCTTCCTTTCCTGAGGCATTGGATGACAAGTTCTAGTTTGAACTGGAGAGAGGGATGAGGTTGGAAAAAAAAAAAGCATTGCACATCAAGAGCTACCTCACCTTATCCCACCCCCAAGCCCCAGTCCAAATAGTCACAGGAAAGCACAATTCTCCTTCGCTGTCAAATCCGGAGGTACTTTTATCCCAACTGTGGAAATCAGCCTGGATTAGGGCAAGTTCCAGATACTGTCATCAGCTTCTTCCTGGTTCTTTCTCTCTCTCCTCCCCAAGGCCAGGCATCGTTATATAATTTGATCAGGTGAAACTCTTCACCTGTTGTTCCAAATCAGTTGTTAATGACATAAACTTTGACTCTGGGTACTTTGGTTTTTGACAGGCAAAGAACTGTTTCTTTCAAAAAGCCTTCCTTTCCAAAGAATTCCCTTTGTCATGAACTTCAAAATGTCTGTTTTAAACTAAAAAACTAGGCTTGGTGCAGTGGTGCATGTCTGTAATCCCAATGCTTTGGGAAGCTGAGGTGGGAGAATGGTTTGAGGCCAGGAGTTCAAGACCAGCCTGGGTGAGACCCTGTCTCTACAAAAGAATTTAAAAATTAGCTGGGTGTGGTGGTGCACATCTGTAGTCCTAGTTACTCAGGAGGCTGAGTCAGGAGGATTGCTTACACCCAGGAGTTTGAGGTTACAATGAGTGACAATTGTGCCACTGCAAACTAAGCAGACTTTTTCCTCTATGAATTTCTGCTAAAACAAACAATAATAGCTTAATATTCATTATCTTTTATAATAATAGTACTACCTCATAAGGTTTTGGTCACAATTAAAAGAGTTAATATGTATTCAGTGCCTAGTGCCACTTAGCATTCTACAAGTGTTTGTTCGCCAAGCACTGTTGCAAATGCCCTGCCTGTAACTACCTCACTTAGTCCCAGAACAACTTCACAAGGTAGGAACTGTTATAATCCTCTTGTTTCAGATGAGAACATTAAATCACAGTAAGGTTGCTCAGGTCACACAGCTAGTAGGTGACAGGGATGGATTTCAAGCCCAGGCAGTCAGGCGCCAGACCTTGTCTGCTCTGCTATATGGCTTCTGCCTCTCAAGAGGAAATAAAGGAGTCACAAGAAATTCCAAGAAAGGAATCAAATGTTAGCATTTTTTTTCTTTCTTTTATTTTGAGATAGGGTCTTGCTGTCACCCAGGCTGCAGGGTCTTGCTCTGTCACCCAGGCTGGAGTGCAGTGGTGTGATTATAGCTCACTGCAGCCTCAAACCCCTTAGAGCTCAAGCAATCCTCCCACCTCAGCCCCACCAAGTAGCTGGGACCACAAGTGCCTGCTACCACACCCAGCTAATTTTGTTTAATTTTTGTAGAGACAAGGTCTCTCTGTGTTGCCCAGACTGGACTCAAACTCCTGAGCTAAAGGGACTATCCTGCCTTGGCCTCCCAAAGCACTGGAATTATAGGCATGTGCCACTACACCCAGCAGAATGTTAGCATTTCAAAATTTTACTGCAACACTCTACTTTGAAATGCATCAGAAAAGTAAGATGGACTGATGGATGGATCAAATGATACATGGATAGATCGGTTATGTAATAAAGCATATGTATTAGGCCAGGCACAGTGGCTCACACCTATAATCCCTGCACTTTGGGAGGCTGAGGTGGATGGATCACTTGAGGTCAGGAGTTGGAGACCAGCCTGGCCAACATGGTGAAACCCCATCTCTACTAAGAATACAAAAATTAGTCGACATGGTGGCATGCATCTTTAATCCCAGCTACTCAGGAGGCTGAGGCAGGAGAATTACTTGAACCCAGGAGGCAAGAGTTGCAGTCAGCTGAGATTGTGGGCACTGCACTCCAGCCTGGGCTATAGAGCAAGACTCTGTCTCAAAAAATAAAAACTAAAAATAAATAAAAATAAATTTTAAAAAGCATGTATATTAAAGTGTTCATGGTAGAATGGAAATTATACAGGTATTTGTAACAAAATTCATGTTTTCTGTGTCTGAACTTTTTCATAATAAAATATTGAGCATCCTTCCCCAAATATTACTGCAACATATTTGCGCCCTATGAGCCATTCAGATAATTCTTTTTTCAAAAGTCTACCTTATCCAGCATCCCACTACATATGACAGCACACATTTAACTACTAAATTGTATAGGATAGACAAAATGCCATGCGACTCTGAAATAAGGGTAATCACTACGGACTAGTCTGATAAGCGCCTCCAAGGAATGTCACTGTGAGTCTCATTTTTGCAGATTGTGGCAAGTAGAGAAATAGGAGAAAAAAATTAAACCATATTTAACTGTATGATTAAAGTATATTTAGTGCACAGAATGCCCCTATTCTAATAACCAGTGAATCAACATTTTTTTTTTTTTGGAAACCAAGTCTCGCTCTGTTGCCAAGGCTGGAGTGCAATGGTGTGATCTCAGCTCACTGCAACCTCCACCTCCTGGGTTCAAGTGATTCTCCTGCCTCAGCCTCCTGAGTAGCTGGGATTACAGGAACATACCACCACGCCTGGCTAATTTTTATATTTTTTAGTAGAGACAGGGTTTCACCATGTTAGGCAGGCTGGTCTCGAACTCCCGACCTCAGGTGATCCACCAGCCTCGGCCTCCCAAAGTGCTGGGATTACAAGCGTGAGCTCCTGCACCCAGTCTTTTTTTTTTCTGAAATGGTGTCTTGCTCTGTTGCCCAGGCTGGAGTGCAATGGTATGATCTAGGCTCACCACAACCTCTGTCTCCCTGGTTCAAGTGATTCTTCTGCCTCTGCCTCCTGAGTAGCTGGGACTATAGGCGTGCACCACCACACTGGCTAATTTTTATATTTTTTGTAGAGATGGAATCTCACCATGTTGCCCAGGCTGGTCTTGACCTCCTGGGCTCAAGTACTCCTCCCACCTCAACCTCCAAAAGTGCTGGGTTTACAGGCATGAGCCACTGCAATTGGCCTATTTA
>NW_012111142.1:2232267-2252513 GCF_000951035.1 Colobus angolensis palliatus
GCTCATTGCAACATCCACCTTCCTGATTCAAGCAATTCTCCCACCTCAGTCTCCTGAGTATCTGGGATTACAGGAGCCCGCCACTACTCCCGGCTAGTTTCGTTTTTTGTATTTTTAGTAAAGACAGGGTTTTCGTCATGTTGGCCAGGTTGGTCTCAAACACCTGACCTCAGGTGATCCACCCACCTTGCCCTCCCAAAGTGTTGGGATTACAGGTGTGAGCCACCGTGCCCAGCTTGACCAGCCGTATTTTATTTTTATTATATTTAAGGTATACAACATGATGTTTTGATACACATAAAGCCTATCCAACCTGTGGCCTGTGAGTCAAATGTGGCCCAGGACAGCTTTGAATATAGCCCAACAGAAATTTGTAAACTTTCTTAAAACATTGTGAGATTTCTTTTTGCGATTTTTTGTTTGTTTGTTTGTTAGCTCAACAGCTATCATTAGTGTTAGTGTATTTTATGTGTGGCCAAAGACAATTCTTTTCTTCCAATGTGGCCCAGGGAAGCCAAAATATATAAACAGTGGTTACTATAGTCAAGCCAATTATGGGCATTAACCCCATTTATGAGGACTCTATCCTCATGACCTAATCACCTCCCAAAGGCCCCACCTCCTAATACCATCATTTCAGAATTAGGTTAGGATTTCAACATATGAATTTTGGAGAGACATAAACATTCAGTCATTGCAGGAAGAAAGTTAGAAGCTGAGTGCAGCTGTGTATGGTGACTCACACCTGTAATCCCAGCACTTTGAGAGGCTGAGGTGGGTGGATCGCTAGAGTCCAAGAGTTTGAGACCAGCCTGGGCAACGTGGTGAAACCCTGTCTCTACCAAAAATACAAAAAATTAGCTGGATGTGGTGGTGAAAGCCTGTGGTCCCAGCTACTCAGGAGGCTGAGGTGGGAGGACTGCTTTAGCCCAGGAGGCAGAGGTTGCAGTGAGCCACTGCACTCCAGCTTGAGTGACAAAGTGAGACCCTGTCTCAAAAAAAAGGAAGCTGAGTGCAAATTATGTGCAAATATTTAGATTATATCCTTGGGTTGTTAATATTGATATAATAATAAGAATAGCTAACAGTTTTTTTAATGTTTATTATGTGCCCAGGACTATTAGAAACACTCTACATGTATTAAATTATTTAATCCTCTCACCAACTCAGCGAAGGTAAAATAGGGACTATTATCGTCCCTGTTTAAAAGATAAGGTAATTAAGTTGAGCATGATGGTTCATGCCAATAATTCTAGCACTTTGGGAGGCTGAGGAGGGAGACTTGCTTGAACTCAGGAGTTTGAGGCCAGCCTGGGCAACATAATGAGACCTCGTCTTATTAGCCAGGCATGGTGGTGTGTGCCTGTGGTCCCAGCTACTCGGGTAGTTGAGGTGGAAAGATCACTTGAACCTGGCAGGTTGAGGCTACAGTGAGCCATGATTGCACCACTGCACTCCAGCCTGGGTAAAAGAGTGAGATGTCTTAAAAAAAAAATTTTTTTTTTTAAATTAAAGATAAGGTAACTAAGGCACAGGAGATTAAGTAACTTGCACAATATAACACAGCTAAAAAGTCATGGAGCCAGAATTTAAAATCGGCAATTTCATTTCCACACCAGTGCTCTTAACCACTCCCTTACACTGCCTCTTATCAGGGTTTTAAGTAGTTAATTCATAACCCTCTCTTTCTCATCTAAATTTGGAACCAATTAAAAGTAGACACAGGAGTCAGAGATTAAAAATATTAGCTTTATTTCTGGTGAAAGTTGAATTAAAGACATAAAATCAAGTGGACTTGTTTTTTTTTTTTTTTTTTTTTTTTTTTTTGAGATGGAGTCTCGCTCTGTCGCCCAGGCTGGAGTGCAGTGGCCAGATCTCAGCTCACTGCAAGCTCCGCCTCCCGGGTTTATGCCATTCTCCTGCCTCAGCCTCCCAAGTAGCTGGGACTATAGGCACCTGCCACCTCGCCCAGCTAGTGTTTTTTTTTTTTGTATTTTTTAGTAGAGACTGGGTTTCACCGTGTTAGCCAGGATGGTCTCGATCTCCTGACCTCGTGATCCGCCTGTCTCGGCCTCCCAAAGTGCTGGGATTACAGGCTTGAGCCACCGCGCCCAGCCCGAGTGGACTTGTTAACAGTTGCTGAGCTAGTCAGATTTACCTACCCAGCCATAGGCAGCACTAAACAGGTGCAGATCTCACCCACAGGTATAGAGCATATTTTGCTAAGTCATAGCATGGTGGAGACTGAAAACCAGAATGTATCCTCTCTGCAAGCAATCATGCCCAAAACGTACAAGAGTGGCTAATCCACAAATGCCCAATTCTCTCTTCTAAACTCTTCAATCAGATAAGTCACTCTCCTGTTCTTAGTGGAGGGGGCAGGGGGAAAGGGAGAAGCTCACATCTTCCTCTAATAAAAATTCCTCACCATGGAAACATGTTGAGTAGGAAATAAATATTTCCCTGCCTGGCACTTACTAGTTCAGCTCTATAAGAATAAAAAAAGCACTATACACACACACACACACACACACACACTTGGAGATTTCCCAATTTGAAGTGAGGTAACTCTAGGAGGGCCTACATGATAGAAATCTAGAGGAAGAACTCCCCCCAAAGAATCTAACTGAGATAATCTTCTTAAAGCACTAAGCACATTTTCTGGCATGTGGTAAGGGGTCAATTTATCTTCTAAGCTCCTATCATCATCATCATGGCTGTTGTTCTATACTTATCTATAATTCCCTTTCTGTGTGAAAACACAAAATAAATAAGAGCAAATCTATTAGAATGAATTCCTGGCCAAGTCTTGTCCAGAGGACAGAAACAATTTACATTTCATAGCACTGTTAAATTTTGCAAAGCAATTAAACATATATCACTTGATTCTCAGAACAACCCTGATAAGGCAGATATTACAATGGAAATTGCATCTTATGCAGGAGTTAGACTCTAAAGAAACATGTAAGGTAAAAATCAAATATAATAAAAATTAGTCACAAAAATTTTTTAAATTTTCCTTTACAGTATATAAGCGTACCATATCTCCATTAATCTAAATAGCTAACTTTTCCTTTGGTTGAGCTATAGATATAATAGCTAATTTGCAGCCTGGGCAACATAGCGAGATTCTGTCTCTATAAAAATGAGCCAAATGTGGCAGTGCACATGTGATGTCCCAGACACTTGGGAGGATTGTTTGAGTCTGGGCAGTTGAGGCTGCAGTGAACCATGATCATGCCACTGCACTGTAGCTTGGGTAACAGAGTGAAACTCTGTCAAAAGAAATGAATGAATGAATGAATGAATGAGAGAGAGAGAGAAAGGAAAGAAGGAAGGATGGAAGAAAAGAAGGAAGGAAGGAAGGAAAGAAGAAAAGAAGGAAGGAAGGTAGGAAGGAAGGAAGGAAGGAAAAATAAAAAAAGAAATAGCTGACTCGCATTTAGAGGCTATATTATACAAAAAATGAGGGTAGTATATTTAAACACCAACACTTTTGGCAGCAAGATGCCCATACTGTAAAAAGTTTAAGAGAACCGAGCACAGTGGCTCACACTTGTAATCCCAGCACTTTGGGAGGCCGAGGCAGGTGGATCACCTGAGGTCAGGAGTTCGAGACCAGCCTAGCCAACATGGTGAAACCCCATCTCTACTAAAAGAATTAAAAAAACTGGCCAGGCATGGTGGTGGGCACCTGTAATCCCAGCTAATTGGGAGGCTGAGGCAGGAGAAGTGCTTGAACCCGGGAGACAGAGGTTGCAGTGAACTGAGATCGCGCCATTACACTCCAGCCTAGGCGACAAGAGTGAAACTCCATCTCAAAAAAAAAAAAAAAAAAAGAAAAAGAAAAAAAGGAAAGAAAAAGAAAAGAAAAAAGAAAAGGATAAGAGAACCGACACTAACTATGGAAACAGCAATTTGTGCCACCCTTGCTTCACTTCCCTGCATCTTGTGCCCATTAAGTAGAATTCAGGGTAGCTTCACATTTAAGTGGATTTTCATTCTCTCTCTCTCTCTATTTTTTTATTTTTATTTCTTTAGTTTTCTGGTGAGAACTGGAAAACCTGCTAGACTAATTCTAAAAGAACTGTAACACTGCTTTTAAAATGATGTTTGGTTTAATGGGAGTAAGCTAAACAGATATGCAATATGTCTCCACTAGATAATAATAATCTGCAGTTTTCAGTTTCAAGTGACTTAACCAAAGTCACCATCCAGCAAACCCAAACCAGTTGACTTCTATCCCATCCTCCTGGAACGATACAACATCACATCCTCCCATTAACTAGATAGTGTAACTAAGGCGGTCTTTATTAGCAAAAGTAGGTGCTGACTTAATCAGATCCGACCGAGGCAGATAGTGACTTTTCCTAGTGAAATATTAGTGTAGATCTAGAGAAATGTTAAAACTAGTCCACCCAGACTGGAGCTCAGCGAAGAGACATAAGGCACATGTCCTTGTTCTTGTGAAAATGCTATCATATCTTTAATGACTATTGTCAAGACCTCTCATCCACAAGACTGAAAAATATCCTGAAAGTGAAAAAGTGATTTACCAAGCAACACTACAGAGTAAATTGTTTCACATTTGTTAAGTTGTGAGAACACAAAAATGATACCTAGCTCAAACAGATGGAAGAGACAGTGGTCTCAATGACTTCATTTTTAAATATGAAATGTGCAACTATTTGGTATATGATATCAGAGTAAAAATTAAGGTAGCCTCATGAAAATGTGACTACTATATAACAACAAAACTGTATAGTACTAAGACCACCCATATTTGAGCACTCCAAATATGTGATAGTAAATCTTCCTATTCTGATCCTCATTTTGTAGGTAAGAAAACTGAGATTCAGAGAGGCTGAGTAACTTTAATCAGGATCACATAGTTAAGAAATGGCAGAGCCAGAATTTGACCCTAAGATTATCAATTCCAAAGCCTATGCGCCTTCCAGAATATCATTCTCTGTCTCAAATAAGAAACCTTCCCAAGCAAGGGAATCAGTTTGAAAAATACAATATAGATATCTCTTACATCATAAGTGTTTAGCTCTCACAACTAATAATATGCTTCCCAAACTTCATCTCATTTACTGTAAGAGTATTTTATTTTAAAGTAACAACAACAAAAAATGTAACCCATTAAGTATGTATTTTGAATATACTGCACTAGAATACTGGTTCCCAAAGTTGAGCATGGATTCCTGCTCATAATCTCCTGTGAGTCTTCTTCAAATTATTTATTGGACCTCATAGGTGGTGGTAGCAGAGAATAATTCAGTCCCTTACCCTGAATTGTGTTATATAGTATCAGTATTAGAGTAAATAAGTTCTGAAACTGCTGGAGGTTTGAATGACAGATATCTTAAATCAAGATAAAAGTAAAATCAACGTTTAAAAAAACTCTAAATTTTTAAAACAGTTACTCAAAAAGCTAAAATTTTGAAATGATAGTTATTATACTGTAATTCCTTTCCTTCTCTCAGCTAAATTTTCACTAGCAATCTTTACTGTATGTGGGCTTCTAAATTCAATGTCAGGACTAGGACTAAGAATTAGCCTTGTCTTTTAATCCAATCTATTAACTCTTGCACTTGATTCCCTCTAGCAACAAGAGCAACTTTATTATAAAGTCTTAATTCCTGATATATGTGGAAAGATGATGTTGTTGAAGTACCATCAATAAAACAGATGCTTCACAGTGGTTGTCATTAATTTGTGCTGATCTTGATACTACCTTGCTTTTGTAACCAACATTTACATTTGCAAGCTGGTAGAATTTGAGAGAAGGTTTACCAGTATAACCTGTAATAATGGCAAAGAAGGAAACAAACAGGGCTATATGAAGACTAAATCAAATGGGAACCACACAAACCGGGATATAAATTTGTCAAAAAAAAATACATTAAATGGGTAACACAAAAGAACACATTATCTTGATTCCAATTAGAAGGCAATGGCCAAATATCTGGGAATTTTCCTCTTTCTGCTTCTCTAATTAAACAGTGGAATCTACATTAATTTTTCCAGAGAAGACATCTGAGTTCTTAGTTTTATATGATAAGTGGTTTAGATGACTAATATAGGTAAGATGTAACTTTTATGCCAAGGAATACAGCAATGAAAGATGAATTACATGATTTAACTTTTAAAAAATACTTTTTATCTTAGCTTGTAAAAACAAAATGAAAAAAAAAAAGCTTTTTATCTGGTTAAAAAAAACCAAGAACATAAAACTCTTACAACCATTCCACAAGAGTTTTACCACCAGTGTAGTCTGAACCCAAGGCTCTCCAAGTGGGTCTCAAAGCAAGGCCTCTGGACCACCCTGGATCGTGTGTAATGAATACAGAATCCAGGGGCTTTCTAAAAACTTTAGCTTTTGCTCAGTTTCCCCCCACAAATAGTTTTTTTAATGTAGGAGCCAAAGCACAGTGAATTCTTTGTGTTTCTAGATAAAGAAACCCAACACACAGAAATACGACCATCTTTCATATGAAAATCTGAGCAAATGACTCTCAAATCCACTATCCTTTACTAAGGAAATAAAGGGATTCTAGAAAAGAAAGACTCTTGAACAAATAACGATGCCCTTAAGTGGAATGGATTGTTTTGTGAGGTAGTGGTTCCTCTTCCTCTTCCACTGGAAAAATGGAAACAAATGCTGGCTGAAAACCGAGGTGTTCTGAAGAGGTTTCTACATTAGGGTGGGAGGTGGAACCAGCTGCTGGTACTTCAGGCTGGGAGAAGTTTTCAACTCATTTCGCAATGACTGAGAAAACATGTCAGAAAAATACATAGTTGACGGGTCTTACGCTTTTTAGACCTCTAATAAAGGCTTAAAATTCATTCATTTAAAAAATTAAGTGTTTATAAAAAGCATTTATTACAAAGAAGGAAACTGAAGAAAAGAAATGGGAAGAAAACAGTCCCCCAAACTCTTGAGAAAGACTCGATTTGATAAGTTAACAGCCTTCAAGATCCCCTATCCCCGTTCCCGTGGTGCAAGGCTGTTATTCATCAAAATCGTCCCCTTTGTGTCAGCAATGCTAGGCGGTCAGGAACTCACCAGGAACTCACAGGGCAACACTAATGACAATGGCTCATTAATTGGCACGGTGAGCTTCAAGAAGGAGCAACTGACCTGGGCAGGAAGGCTCAGGAAGGCTTCGCGGAGGAGACGCTGCATGCCAGGGGAACCTCGAGAGCAAAGAGAACGTTTAGAGTTTAGGATTGTTCTGGGGCGGACAAGAGAACTCTCAGCGAATCTAGGCACGCGCCCTTTGCAGAAAGGGGTAACAGGGGCTTTTTCGGAGAAAATTGAGTCTTCCTTACCATCTGTTGAGAGGAAAGTGGGAGGGATGGAGGCGGGAAAAGAACCAAAGCTCTCCCCTTCACTAAGACATGCACCGCAGCTCTGGTCCCCGGACCCCGGGAAGCAGCATCGCAAACGCGGAGTCCGCAGAGGCGGGAGCGGCGGGGCCGGGGATGGCGGAGAGTGTGCTTCGCGCTGCCGGTTCGCGGCCGGGGGTGGGGGACACTCCCGTCCATCCCCCAGCCCGGCCGGGTAGCCAGGGTCCTCACGCTAGGGCTGTGGTTTAATTAGACCGTGGTAAACTTGCCCCTATTTCCCCAGAGATCCCAGGCTGGGTCCTCTCGGCCTCCCAGGTTCACTCTGAGGGGATTTATTTTCCTTCGCGAGCCTCCCATGAGCCACCAACTGAGTCGCCGCGGGACTGGGACAGGAGCTGAGGCCCCACCGCGCGCCCCGCTGCACGCCCAGCTCCGCGGAGGGTGCCTTTCACACCTGGGTTTCCTTCGTAATTAATTCGTATTCTCTTCTCCCTTCCCTCCCTCCAGGCAGGGGCAGCTGGAGTCCCGCAGGCCGAGCCCTCGAGGTTAGCACGGGGGTGATCTTGGCGTGGGCAGAGGGTTGGGGGCGCCCTTGGGGACCGATCCCCGACACGACAGCACTGTGGTTGGGCCGCTGGGCGAGGGGAGCTTCCGGCCTGCAGTTCCCGCCTTCTTTCTTTCCTCCCAAATCATGAGGCAAGAAGGAAATGGGGCCGTCGGTCCCGGCAGAACCGCCCATCGCCGGGCTAGAGGCGCCCAGGCCGCGGGAAGCCCCAGGGTCCAGGTCCACAGCCTTCCGGAGCTGAGTTCCATCGGCCTGGCGCGTCTGTGTCTGTCTTTCCCTTCTCTCAACCCTCCCTTGCCCCCGAGTCTGCTGTTTTTGTTTCCTCAAGTGGCGCCTTCTTGCTGGGTAAAGCACACTTTTTCCTCCTCCAAGTACTTCCATAGCTTGCCCTTGGGCTGCTGAGTGACCCTGGGTAAGTCCCAGAACCTTCTGGGTGGGCCTGTGTGAAAAGAGGGCCAGGGTGACCCCGGAGACCACTTCTAATGCCGATATTCTTCAGCACCAGAGGACTCAGGCAAGAGAGTGAAGGTGTCCCTCTTCTTCCCCACCTCGCCCCTGATGGGACTGAGCTGTGTGCAAAAGCACAGATCATCTGGAGAAGAGCCTTAGGTAGCAGTTTTATGTTAAAATGGGGGAGGGGACCAATTTAATTCTGCATTAAGGAAAATTCTAATATATGACAGCACTTCAGGAAATAAAAATGAGATGGTTATGCTTTCTTACAGACACCCTGGCTGGTTTTACATTTATTTTCAAATTTTGTTTTGTGTACCCCAGGGAGCAAAGAATGGCTTGTACATTCCTCAGAGGGCAAGGGGAGGGGGAGTGGCAAAGACAGTAGTTGGCTCTGGGTGTAACTCTGCCAACTGTTGGAGGGCAGCAAGGGGAGGGTGGTCTTTTAAGTGGGTTTGGGATCTGGTTACCTTTAATTTGCCTCCCAGGCCGCATCTTGCACTAATGGGTGTCTGTCAGCGGTAGACTCAGGTTTCCCCACTCGCCTCGGATAGTGGAAGCATAGGGGCAAACAGCAGAGTAGGCCGCTGTGCCAGAGAGGAGAGAGAGAGATGCCCTGCCCCTGGAGCTGGGGGTGCAGGCTGAAGGATGAGTGGGCACCGAGGGCTTCTCCGCAGGCATGGTGAAAGGGTTACAGACCAGGAGGAGGCTCCACCTTTTAAAAGCCCTTTCTGAGGTGGGAGTTTCCTGGGATGGGTTCTGCAACCCCTCTTAGAAAAATCCACCGTTCATACCTGAAATCAAATTGTTCAAAACCAAGCCAACGTATTTGGTAGTGTACCAGTGCTTAGAACAGAGTTGTTTCTTCGTGCAGAGGCCATTAAAAAACAAACTCTACATGCCCCCAGTACTTTACAGTTTATAAGACATTTTTCACTGACACCAATTCACCTAATTCTGCAAGCCCGGGTGACAGGCAGACTCATTCTCACTGAAGAGTCGAGGAAATGCAGACATGCAAAGAAACCAAGCAGCTTGTCCAAAGTCACAGTTAGGAAATGCCTAATCCCTGTTGGAACGCCTTCTGCAAGGCCTTTCTCATCCCGCTTCTTCCTGTCGCCTCCTCCCTTGAAACAGACGGCCCCCCACAAAGCTCAGCCTGGCACTTTCAGAATGCCCTTTCAACCTCCTGCCTTCACTACTTTATTCTGCAGCTTGCACCACCGGGGACACAGGTGGAGTCGGGGGACATAAGGCTCTGAAACACACTTTCTGAAAGAAAGATCTGAAAGATCACATACCCCTCAGGACAGTTTCTCAAGGGACTCAAGTTAAAAATACACACCTCTCTCACACACATATCAGCCTTTCATGTTCTCCTTACTACCAAGACTCACCCTATAAACCACGTGAAATAAATAACCTCAAATATAACTCTTAATTGCTTCCAAGTCAATGTTTCCTCATCACTAAACTTTATTGCCTCCCAATCTTTAGGACAAACTCCTCTTGGGACTCTGTTCCTCCCAGGACACAGGCGGAGGAAAGGAGGAAAGCAGCTTCTCGAGATTCGACCTAGGCGGACGGGGCCTGAGAATAAGCAAGGATGTCAGAAGGCTCAGAGCCTGGGAGGGAAGGAGAGGCCTCCGGGGCTGGGGCTGGACCCTTCCAGACAAACCGCGAAGTCTTCCGTCTGCTCGTCGCCCCCTACAGGCCACATCTGCCATCGCATCGAGTCAGCCCGCACATGTTTTGCTCTACTCTTCGTTCGCCTTTCCCTGGACATCCAGATCCACCTTCCGGAGGGACTAGATGCGGGCGGTCCCACTCAGAACTTAGTCCTGGGAACACTATAGGGGCCACAGGCCTCAGGGCTGGATTGATTTTTCTAGGAATAAGTGCTAGAGAAAGTAGAAACGTCTAAATGCGTGTGTAGCGGAAAGCTAAAATCTTCCCCATAAAAATCAACCAGCTTCCTCCTTTTATTGCAAATAAATCTGACCTCCCTTCCTTTAGTTTTCTTTTCTTAAGTGGAATAAAAAGTGGATATCAGTAGAGTTGCCTTTAAATCTCAACGAGAGAGCTGTTTCCAGTGCCGTTTGTCGCAGATGCCTGAGTTCCATAACATCAAACAAGGGTTTCAGGCTTCCCCCCGCCCTACCACTAAGTGCTTGAGATCGTTATCTATGATATTTGCATTTCCCCTTCTGTGCTAAATCTTCGAGGTTTAAAAAGCTTAAACCAAAAAGAGTTTTTGAGGGTGCGACGGCCAGGCCCATCTTCCTGACATCTACAGGGACTTTAAATAACCCCTGGCAGGTTGGGGGTCTGGGTCCGAGAGTTTCCTGCCCTCCACGACATAAAGGAAGGGGACCATCTCTAGGCCGTCGTTCAAGGGTAAGAATTGGCTGGAAGGAAAGTTGCCGGCAGGTCTCTCCTGTTCACCCCGCCGCCTAATGAATGTTAGCGCTAGAAAAAGCCCTGCGAGTCTCCGGCGGCGGCTTGTGGCTGAGTGTCACGCTGCTGGCGCAGGCTCGGCCGGTATTGCTGCTATGCGAGGAAATATGAGCGAGTAATTTTATAAGTAACAAAGGATCAGGGATGGAATGAGGCCCCTGTTATCCAATGTCATTTAGAAGCCTTGGATCAGCAGCTTCTTGAGGCTAAAAGTGAATTCAAGAAGCCCTGCCTTTCCCTTTTCCCAGGGGGTGTCAGCTAAATTTAGAAATAACCTCTCTATGTGTTTGCACAAATCATGTACCATTTGCTGTTTGTGTAAAAACCGATTAGCCAGACACAACTGTGAAACAACTTGTTACTTTTATAGCTGCAACACACAAACAAAATTAGATCCGTTTAGTTTTCCTTGTAAAAGGAGATTAGAAGGGACCCGCCCGGAGACCGTGTGGTCCATAATCTCCTCTCGGTGAAGGTTACTATTGCTCCTCTCTCGCGGTGGTTATCAGGTTCTTGTTTATCAAGTTAAACTATCTCACCCCCGGCAGCTTGTTTTATTTTAGGACCCTGATCCCGAAGGAATGTTTACTCAAGGACACAATAATGTTTACGGTTTACCAGGAAAACAGATTCAGTATTTGCAAGGAAGTATCTTTCAAAGCAACTCCCAGCCCACGTCGACAGAGGAGAAATGAGGCTGGGATCCGCGACGGTGAGGCATCTCCACCACCAGGGAGGCAAAGTGGACAACACTGGGGACTAGCCGGGTTTAACCGAAAGGACGCGCGCAGGGCCCAGCCGACAGCACTGCTACTCGCTCCAGTTTTTAAAAGCGATTTCGCACAAGTAATTGTAACAGCTAAATTAATTACAAAATAATTAGAATTGATGCCTTTTGAGGATATGCTGATAGTGAGAACCAGCCTTCCACATCAAGATGTTTCATTTCTACCTTCATACTTTCTTTTAAAAGGTTTTTAACAGCTGAAATGCACATTAAAAATAATCTACGAGGACCTTCCCCATTCCTGCCCTACGATCTCGCATTTCACACTAACCTAGCCTAAGGTAAAGAAAAAAAAGGGGAGAGAGGTGATATTCAGCTGTTTTAAAAAGGGTATTAAGGCCACCATTCCTTGGCCTTCAGAAAGGCTTCGGATTGGAGGGAGAGGAAGCATCTATAGGAACCCTTCAGAAATCCAATTATGTTGTGGATTGATTATTGCCATATAAATGAGGTATCTTATTTGACAATATTATGAAAACAAAACTATGTATTATCTATCAGATGAATATAAATAAAATCTCACTGCAAAATGTAAAATGCCTTAACATAAATTTTTAAAACCAGCTGGGTCTATTTACCATTCCACTTAAGGAATAAAGAGAAATAATTTCAAAAATCTAAGATTTAAATGTTAAAAAGAGGGATGTTTGTAATTTACTTACTTTTCAAAGGATAATTGAAATGACCAGGAACTCTCTCATTTGGGAAGTTTTCATTGTGGAAGACACAAGTCTGGTCATTTTTTTAAAAAAAAACATTTAAAGACTGCTGTTGTTTCGGTTTCTTTTTTTAAATGACAGCTTACTTTACAGAAATGTCTGGTCATTTAGATTTAATGGGTTGATATGAATGATATCACTCACATCCTGATTTTATGTGAAAACTAAAAGAAAATTATTAACAATTTAAATTAGGCATACTGTTTCCTTTCTCCAATTAAAATTTTCTTACACTCAAATTATGAATTTACAAAGTTTGAAAAGGTCATTACTTGAAATTCCTTGATTTTCTGGGAAGGAGAAAGGGCAAAAACCATTTAAAAGTCTTGCCATTTACTTCAGACAACTAAATAAAACACTAGGCTGGGCATTTTAAAAATTTATTTACAAAGTTGTGTACAACACGATGGAATAACATTTAGAATACCATATATATTCATTCATATATAAACAGACTTTTATAATAGAATGACATTTTTTGCCTTTTTGAAAATTTTTTATATTTAAAATCTGCCAACGTCTCTATACATTCTTTTCTCAGATAAAACTTCGGAGAGTGAACCTTCAAAAAAAATGAAAGTTCAGAGCTCTAAATCTACGGAATTTGTTTTTTCTTAAAAAAATAAAAACCCCAAAAGGAAAGTCAATAATTTTTTTACAAATATTTACAAAGAATTTCCCTCCCATCCCCACGGTACTAAGAGCAGGCGCCGTCGGGGTGCATTTTTGGAAAATTCGGTTTTCGGTTTTACCTGTATGGAAAGCTATTCCCGGCGGGCACGCGGTGAGTTTGCTCGACCAGCTTAAGTGTGCGCGAGGGGTGGAGGCCGCCGAAGGTAGGCGTTGGGGGCTCAGGGGAAAGGAAATGGGGGAGAGGCAGAGTCCAGGATTGGGCAGCGGGACCGGGACCGGGCTCGGGACGGGGCGCGCAGCCTGGAGGTGCAGCTGCCGCTCGAGGCCCCCGCCGGGCCCTGGGTACCGGCCACGGGCGCGTCCCTATTGCGCCGGCCATTTGGCTTGAGCGGCGGCGGCTGCAGCGGCGGCGGCGGAGGCTGCGGGCTGCAGAAACTGTCCGGAGAGCGGCACGCTCAGGATGGGCGCGATGGTGGCAGTCGTCCGGCTCAGCGACAGCGGTTGGTGCGTGGCCATGAGCGCTGCCGACTGCACGGTCCCTGGTGGCCGCAGAAATGACTGCGCCGTGTTGCCGCCCCCGGAACCCCCAGTGCCGCCGGCGCCCCCAGCGCCCGCCGCCGAGCCCCCAGGAGCCGCGGGGCCCCCACCTATGATGTTCTCGATGCTGAACGACGGCCGTGCGCTTGGTTCGGACTTGATGAGCGACGCGGTAGTGCCCGCGGCGCCCGCTGTGCCCGCAGCGGCCGCGGCGGCGCCCAGGCTATTGAGCTGCAGCTGCAGGCCCGGGCCGAGCTGTGAGCCGAAGGCGGCCGCTTTGCGGCCCAGCTCGCCCGAGGGCAGCAGCGGCACGGCGGGAGGCAGCACCGGCGCCACCGGCGGCAGCGCGTACGGGTACTGGAGCGCCGCCGCAGCCGCCGCGGCCGCCGCCGCTGCCGGGTGCGAATAGGCACCGGCCGCCGCCGCCGGGTGCAGGCCGTAGGGGCGGCCGTAGGGTCCCGCAGCGCCGGCCGCCGCCGCCAGGCTGTAGGCACCGAAGCTCTGCATCATGAGCGCCGTCTGCTCGCGCAGGTGCTCCTGCTGGTGGCGCTTGAAGCGTTTCCGGCGCCGCAGGAAGCTGCCGTTGTCGAACATGTCCTCGGACTGCGGGTCCAGCGTCCAGTAGTTGCCTTTGCCCGGGTTGCCCGGCTCGCGGGGGATCTTGACGAAGCAGTCGTTGAGTGAGAGGTTGTGGCGGATGCTGTTCTGCCAGGCAGGGAACTTCTCCCGGTAGTAGGGGAAGCGGTTGCTGATGAACTCGCAGATGCCGCTCAGGGTCAGCTTCTTCTGCGGGCTCTGCAGGATGGCCATGGTGATGAGCGCGATGTACGAGTAGGGCGGCTTCACCAGGCTGTTCTTCGGCTTGCTCGGGGCCAGGCCTCCCGCCGAACCACTGCCCGCGCCGGGCCCGCCGCCGCTCGCGCCGCCCTCCTCGCCGCCAACACCGCCCTTGCAGCCGTCCGCCTCGGGCGCGCCCACCTCGCCCCCCGGTCCGGCCCCGGCTCCGGCCGCCTCCTTGGGCAATGCCAGGGGCTGCTGGTGGGGCGGCTGAGGCTGTCCGTGATGGGGTGCCGCCGGGGACACCTCGTCCGCCTCGTCCAGGCGCAGCTCCGGCGGCCCCGCGGGGCTATCGCAACCCGCGTCGCTGTCCTTCTCCTCCAGTCCGTCGTCGCCCTCGCCCACCACATCGATGTCCACGTCCTCGGCCGTCAGCACCGTCTGGCCGGACATGTCGCTGGCGCTGCCGCCGCCGGAGAGGGTCATCCCTCCTCGGGGTTGGTAGCGGCGGCGGAGAGGGGGCAGAGGGCGATGGGGGTGGTCGGGGGCTGCCGCGGAGCTCAGGGGAAGAGGGTTTGAGTGCCCTCGAAAGATGGGGGGCAGGGAGAGGGGAGGGGGCCGCAGGTGGCTTGGGGCCCGCTCGGCTCAGCTCACACTCGGCGGCCCCGCATCGCGCGGCGCGGGCTCTGCCGTCCGCCCCCAGCGGCCGCGCTCCGCGAACTCCTGCCGTCCCTGGCGCTCGGTACTAGGCTCTCGCTACCACTCCCGGCCCCGGCGGTTCTCCACGCCGCGCCCCCTCACTTAGCCCGCCTTCCTCGGCCTCTGGCCCTGGCGTGGGGCGCAGGAGCGGTCCAGGCGGGCGCGGAACGCCGGGCGCCGAGCAGCTCGGGAGGGCGCGGGCAGGGGCAGTAGCGGGGGGGCAGGGGGCTGGGTGTCAGGGACGCCGAAGCCCCGGTAGTCGAAAGTCCCGTTTTAAGGACTGGCCTGACAGATTACTTTCTACTTAAAGATCCAGCGGGAGGCGGGGCCACGTGACCGTGCGTGACGTCAGGGCCGCGGCGGAACCGGCCAAACTCAAGTTGGTTCAGGGAATTGTCAACAAAGGGACCAGAGACTCGCAACTCCGCTCCGCACTGTGCGCCAGCATCCTCCGGGCCCCGAGGGCGCTCCGGTCCGCCCGGAGACCCCCCGCCCAGGCTGGAGCCGGGCCCTGGGGCCCAGGGAGCGGGTGGGTGTGAGTGTGGGTGGGTGTGAGCGAGCGAGGGCGTGGGCCTGAGAGCGTCCGCGGGACTGTGCGACTGTCGCTGCCCTGCCTTCCCCGCCCCCTCTCCATTCCCCCTTCTCTGCCCCCCTTTGCCACACTCCTTAGACAGGGACGGGCGACCTAGAACGAGGTTCCCATACCGTCTTTTGAAAAGCAAAACTTAGTCTCTGTTTTGCTTTTTGTTTTATTGTTTTTAGCTTTAAAGAGTAAGAGCAGCGCACCCAGCTCCCTCCCGCTAATTAGACTTCAGATCCCCCTCTGGCCTCAGTGCTCATTCTGGGGAAGACACCTGCTGAGATGTCTTTTTCCCCCTCCCTCAACCAAACCAGTTAGGTCCTGCCTGCTCTTTCCCGGCTGGATGCAAGCGTGTTTTCCTGTATGTATTTTTTCATGCGGCCACAAACAGGATCAGCTGGGGTTCCCGAAGGTCAGAAAATGGCTATTGATTAATCTATTAGTATAGTTGCCGAGAGAAATAAAAACGACGTAAAATAACAGGGACCCTATAAATAAAGAAGCCATAACTGGCTACTTGGAGTTGTTAAACGACTTAGCATATGAAAAAATCGGAAATGAGGCGCTGGGGAAGGAGCTGGCATTGGCAGCGGCCCGGGTAAGTCGAGTGGATCCGGGAAGAGGCCTGCTGCCTCCAGGTTAGACACAGCGCCCAGGGACGGCTGAAGAAACATGAGGTGTGCGGGCGGTGACTTCCCGGGCGGTGGGCATGGCCTCGGGGGAACCTGGGCAGACTTGGGCATGCCAGCGTGCAGGGCTCTCCGTTGCTGCCAACTAAAGTGGATTTTGTCCTCTTAAGGTGTAGACAAATCCTCCAAGATTTAACTTCCAAGGAAACCAGCGGCGGAGCGGTTGGAGGAGGCGAGGATGTGTGGCCAGTGCACGCGGAGTGCAAGGCAAGTCACTGATGGTACGAAAAACTGTGGGAATTTCACTGGGACTGGAGGGGGAGGCACAGCAAACCGACCCCCAAGTGCGTGGCGGGGATGCGTGGACCTCACACCTCCAAGGAAAGTCAGTGCTCTTGACCCGGTGAATCGGCGATGCGCTGCCTGTTTCCTTCCGCATTTAGGCCGCCTAGTTGGGAGCCGCAAGAGCCTGTGCCTGGTGTGGCAGGCACACGTAACCCAATCCCTGTCTGTACGCTGCGGCCTGGGAGGTAAGCGCCGGCCTCACCAGAGGAAGGAGCACGAGGGGAGGAGTTCCGAGAGGAAATAATTAGTGAAATATTTGCAGAAGATGCTGGGATGTGGATTTAATTTCGGATGGACAGTGGTGCTTCCGATTCCCTTAGTCTGTTTCCCCATCCACGATCTCCTCTTTCCTTGGCCTAGATACACCAAAAATAATTCAATAAAATAAAAATTTGAAAATCTGTAAACCTGCTTCATTACAGGCATTGAGACACACAGATTGACTTTCATCTTCATTAGACAGTTTCCCCGGATAGAATATTAACTCATTTGAGGCTGGGAGCAGGGTGGGGTGTGGTGACTCTATCCTGAGACGCCCGCTAACCTCCACGGTTTTTCTTTATCTCTAAATGATCCCAAGGTTGCACCCGGCCCTAAAACGCATCTCAGAGTTGATTTCTGTAGCTTCACAGTTTTGTGGCCCGCAGGCTTCGAACCGTTTACCATGCCGTCTAGACAGCCTTCCGCGAAACCGACCCGGGCTGAGCTGGCTGGCCACCTCCCGGAACTGCAGAGTTCGCGGTTGCAACTGCCTCAGCAACCGAAAGAGGGTCGGAAGGTCCAAAAAAAAAAAAAAAAAAAAAACCTGAAATTTACACATTCAGGAACTTCCTTTGCTCTGCTTCGGTTGCCCAGCCCTAGAGGCAGGGGCGCGGGGCGCAGCGCTGGCCCTGCCGCGGCCTTGGTGGCTGGGCCCGCCTGGACAAGTAAGTGTGGACGCGTGCCGGAGGATGGTGGCTACAGGGCTCCCCTCACCGGTCTCGAAGTAGTCTCCAAATGAGCCTAATTTCGATTCTGCCGCCCGCCGAGGCTAACTCTCTGGACTCCCTCCACGCCGCTGGTCGCTGCCTCCTACCCTCCCTCTGCCACGGCCGGGCCTGATCCGTCCATTCCCTGGTGTCTCCTTGGAACCTCCCTGGGGAAGGGGGTGGAGGATGAACAACTCCCAGCTGCCGGTTCCATTTGTTGCGCTTTTTTCCTTCAACACAATAAAAGTCAAATTAATTGATTCATACCATTAATTACGGCGCGTAGCGTGAAAAGCAACGCTTCCCCTCGGTTAGAGATCTATTGTGCTAATCTCTTGTTCAATCAATGTTACCATCTGATGCTGGGTCCGGCCCTTACAGAAACTTTTCGACTCGATTAGCTAAATGATGAGACGTGCACAACCTACTGGCTGCGGCCCCGACGTCCCGCGCCCGCGCCGGCCTAATATCGATTTCCAGCGGAGGCAGAGGATTTTTCCTTGGCCATTCTCGGCTCAGGAACCAGCCGCCGGCTTTCTCCCTCCAGGAGGACCATAGCGCCCGCACAACCTCCGGGGGCAGGAAGGAGGCGAAGCGGCGGCCGGGAAGGGAGACAGGAAGGTTCCTGCTGGCCTTGACGCAGGAGGCTGCCCCAGCGAAAGGGTCCGATCCCGACGCTGTGCAGGGTCCTGCCGGAGACCGGCTAGATGCCGGGCTAAATTTGTTTGCCGCGTAGTTGCAGTTTGCAGTTAAAAGCCCGCAGGTCGTCAGTTACCGCCAAGCTGTAGGACAGAGATGGAAGAAGCGAGACAGATACAGAGAGAAAGTGAGACACATGTTGTGGGGGGGGAGGAAAATGTGATAAAGGGAAGGGAAAAGGGTGTATGTGGATAAAAAGTTTTTGAGTCTCAAGGGGTTATTCGAGAGGTAGAGGGAGAATGAGTAGACACACACACACAGTTACGAGTTTGAGTGACTCTTTGAGTCTCAACAAGCGAACTTCCCAGGAGAGATTTAAAAAGGAAGATGGCAGCCAGCTGCCTCACCTGCTCAAATGTTTGAAATGTTACAACCAAAGGAGAATGGAATGAAATCCCTTCGGTTCCTCCTGGAACGGGCAGAGTACGTGGTACCCCGCTGGGAAAGCCACCTAGACGCGGTGGGAGTGAGGGGTGGGGCAAGTGGGGATCTAGGTTCTAGCAACAGGAGGCAAGAAGAGTGGAGTCTGGATCGATAGGAAGGAAATTGAGACGTTTCCAGGGGAGGGGAGATCTAGTGTGTGCGTCCGGGGCGGGGGAATGGGGGAGGAAAGAAATGGATAGAAAAATTTATGATGGAGAAAGGGAAATTAATTACAGCCCATTTTGGGTTTTTAGGTGGTCAACACTGGAGGAGGGGCACGGTTAGAGTGCGGAAGGCGGGAATTGCCCACCTACCCCTCACCAGGCCCAAGTGAACCCAGATACCTCTTTTCTCTTCTTTTAAGTCAGAGACAGTGCCAGTGACTTGAATAAATCGTTGGCGCGATGTGAGATAGAATCATCACGCCCGCGCGCGGGTGCACTTTTCTTACAATCCGGGGAGCTGGGACCAGGTTTCGCGGAGTGAAGGGCGCGTCCCCCACCAAGAGCAGTTACTCTGTGTCCAAGAGGGAGCAAAACGTGGGTGGGGCTATTAGAAAAATACCCCTCCTTTCTCCCCAACACCCCCGCGCCCACAACAAAGTCTGCTTCTTTTGACAATCTGCATAGATTTGTTAAACTATTACCGGCCTCTTTGTCTGGATGGCCACCACCAAGGAAGGTGGGAAAGGGCAGAGGTGATACCCAAGGCCCCAACCCACTCAGATTATTTCCATTTCCCAAAGCGGGGGATTTTCAATTCTCTTACCCACCACCACCCCCTTGTATACCTCTCCGGATCTTTTCGGGGTGGAAAAAAAAGAGGCTATTTTAATGTTCTTATTTGGATTTGCACTCAAAACTTCATTTATTTTCAAGGTGTCTGCCACTCAGGGTCCACGCCAAGGCGTGCCTGTAAATGGCGAGAGACCAAAAGGAAAGGAGGAGAGAAAGAGGAAGAGAGAGAGGATGGTTTCGAATTTATTTATATTGGAAATGTATAAACATCCATTCTGTAAAAGGCAACACGTTTAATTAACGATGAGAGAGCAGTTAGGGGCAGAAAGCTAGTAAAATTGTGTGATAAATTTATGGCATTGTTAGCGTGCTTTTAATTATGGCTATTATGTTAATTATTTCACATTAGCATGGAGTTATCAGCAGCATGTCAGATTTAATCAAAACGAGCCTTTCTCTCGAAAATTGTTCTTTTCATCCACGAGGAGAAAGGTCCTGGACAGGATTGGGGCTTAAAAATGACTTGGCATTGAAAGCCGAAGTCTTTCCGACACCGTTTGGAGCGATGCGGCCAGGCCCGGCTGTCCGCTGGGTCCCTCCAGGCTACCGGCAGCTCGAGGAGGAGCCCAGGGCTGGGTTTTTAGGAATTCACCATTTTCACCCCCTTCGGAGCCGACACTTCATCATGCGAGATCATTCTGTCAAACAATATGATGCTGCTCATTTTTATCTGTCCCGCTTTACAAAATCCCCATTCAGCCGGCCGAGGAGCAACAAAAGCCTCTGAGCAGCTCGGCAGCCGCTGGCAGCCACAGCCTCCCCGGCGCGCGAGAAAGAAAGGCGAGAGGGGCCGAGGAAAGCAGGCGGCGGGCGCGCGCCCCT
>NW_012111142.1:2253083-2255855 GCF_000951035.1 Colobus angolensis palliatus
CCCAGCCCTTCCGCCTTGGTAACGTCCAGGCAAGTTGGCCCGGCTTTCGGATGCCTCTGGACAGTCCCCGTCCAGGCCCGCGACCCAGCCCGAGTGGAGGCCCCGGGGCCCACAGAGCGCGGCCTCCCAGCCCTTCCAGCCCAGGCTGCGGACGCCGCAGCCTCCTCGCCCCTGGGCGGAACGCGGCCTTCCTGCCCAAGACCACTCGGGCCCCCGCCCCTCCCGGGACAGGGCTGTGGACAGGCCAGCTGCTGCCTTATTTTTAGCGCCATTCCATTCGCGCGGTTATATTTAACTCGACCCACTCCTCCGAGGAGGTCGCTCGGACATTGAATTCTCCACATCGCAGCTTGGGCCCGCCCGCCTTGCCTCAGGGGCAGTTCCTCAAGGGGCAGATTGGAAAACCCCTGCTTAAGAAACCTTGACATATCTGGAGCTTGGAGAGGACAGGATTGGGAGAGAGATCTGGTTCTAGGAACAGTGGCTACCGCGCCTGCAGTGCACTGGGTGGGGATTCCGCCTTGTGTGGGGGAGGGGAGGAAGGGACATGATGAGTCCTGTGGGAAGGATTCTCTGCGGGGAATATTGTGTCCATTTCTTACTTATGCATGACCCAGAACACTAGGTGACCTGGAAGACCTCTCACGACCCTGCCCTTCGAAAAGTTCATCATTTAGTGTGCATGCAGGAATCCCTTCTTCTCTACCCTCCAGTGCACCCAACGGGATATTTGATTTCAATGGTACGTTAGCTCCTCAGTTCCAGCCCAGTCTTCACTTGACAAAATCTTAAAAAGACCATGCCAAAGGCTCACTCACATCCTGGGGAAAGGACCCACTTGGATAACATACAGAAACACCGTTGTGATCCATGCTTTATTCACACAGAATGTCAGTTAGCAAACAATGCAGAAGTCATGTACTAAAGTTACACTAGCAGATGTGACATGGATCGGGGATATTGAAACACATTTTTTTGTTTTTCTTTGAGACAGGTTCTCACTCTATGTCCCAGGCTGGAGTACAGTGGTGCAATCATAGATGGCTGCAGCCCTTGACCTCCTGGGCTCAAGCGATCCTTAGCCTCTTGAGTAGCTGGGACTACAGTTGCACACCACCACACCCAGCTAATTTTTTATTTTTATTTTTTGTGGAGATGGGATCTCACTCTGTTGTCCAGGCTAGTCTCAAACTCTTGGCCTCAAACGATCCTCCCACCTCAGCCTCTCAAAGTGCTGGGATTACAGGTGTGAACCACCCTGCCAGGCCAAAACACATTTTTTAAAATTTAAATTCTTCTTCTTCTTTTTTTTTGAGGCGGAGTCTCGCTCTGTCGCCTGGACTGGAGTGCAGTGGCAGGATCTCAGCTCACTGCAAGCTCCGTCTCCCGGGTTTACGCCATTCTCCTGCCTCAGCCTCCCGAGTAGCTGGGACGACAGGCACCCGCCACCTCGCCCGGCTAGTTTTTGTATTTTTAGTAGAGACGGGGTTTCACCGTGTTAGCCAGGATGGTCTCGATCTCCTGACCTCGTGATCCACCCGTCTCGGCCTCCCAAAGTGCTGGGATTACAGGCTTAAGCCACCGCGCCCGGCAAATTCTTCTATCATTTTTAAAGAAACAAGTTTTCCTTGGGTCAAAGGTAGGTATCTCTGGCTGCCTTTTTTGGTAACTCTCATTTTAACACAGAAATTTCTTGGATTTAAGTCATACCCACAGCTGAATTCAGGCAGAGAGGATATATAAGTATATAATATATATTTATTTACTCATTTATTCCTTATTAGTAATTTATTGAACTGTTGTAGACCTGGAAAGTACTAGGAATGAAAAGAAGAATTAAACCCAAGATTCCTCAAGGAAGAACCAGGCAAGAGAATCAGTGTTTGTCATGCAGGTTGATAGGTGCCATGGCAAGGGGAAACAGCGCAGAGGAGGGCCTTTCTCACTGGGTAGGGATTGAGAAAGTGTGAAGCCTTCAATACAGAAGATGCTACTGACCAGCTAGCTCTGACTTTAGGGGTTTCCAGAGGAGATTGGGGAGAAGTTAGAATCTGGGCTACTCTGGGAAAAGAAAGTACTAACTTGGATGCCTAATGGTACTTCTGGACAGCCAGAAAGTACGTGGTCTCAAGGGAAATAGACAATAGATGTGTGATAAGGAAACAGAAAGGGATGGAAGAAGAAAGAAGGGAAATGTAAAAATTGAAATTTGCTTAGAAATTTTGCCTAGGTATAGTACATTTAGACTACATGGAAGTATTTGACTAACAAACACAGGGAAGAAATTTAAAAGGGAACATAGATAAAGGAAAAGATCCTTTGAAAAGAAAATATTCAAAAGGCTAGTTGTTAGACCCAACTATTTTTCTAACCTTATCGTATTCATCAAGGGCCAGGCACTGGAACTACAAAGGAAAATAAGAAGATAGACTCTACCTTTAGAATGTTAATTCCAGAAGGGCAGGAAGTTTTTTCTGTTCACTGTTGTATCCCTAGCCTCCAGCCAAGTACTAGGGGTATAGGGGTGGAGGTATGGCTCAATAAATATTGCTTCAATAACCAGATCAGTAAGACACATTCTCACTCTAATGGGGGACTTATTCAAGGAAGTCCATAGCTAAAATGTAGTAATGATGAGTTATAAATACATGATAGAATGTTACAGGAGCGCAAAAGAAACATAACTCTGCCTGGGAAAGAGAATAGGTGGGTAGGAAGGTTTCCCTAAGAAATAATACTTGAAGCCGGGCGCGGTGGCTCAAGCCTGTAATC
>NW_012111142.1:2256450-2257765 GCF_000951035.1 Colobus angolensis palliatus
AAAAAAAAAAAAAAAAAAGAAAGAGAGGAACAGAGTTCTGGCAAGAGAAAGAGAACATAGCACAAGTAAAGACACAGATTTATGCAAGACACGAGGAGCAGTATGTGGTTTGGTATAACTGAAATGAGAAGATAAGGGAATGGCCAGAGTAAAATAATAAAGACTCTTGAATACTGGGCTAAAGAGCCCAAAGTTATTCAGAAGCCAGTAAAGGTCTTTAACTGATTGGCATGATTGAAATACAATTTTGTAACTATTCTTTGAGGGAATGTGAAGGATAAACTGAGGGAGTAAAAGACTGGAGATAGCAAGGAGGCTATTTCATTATCTTATTAAGAGATGATGAAGGTGTGATTTAAATTATTGGCAGTGAGACTGGAAAAGAGGGGATGATGATGACTTTGAGAGGACTGAAGAAGTAAAATGGATGGAACTAAGTGGTGTCTGATTGCTGAGGAAGAAAGAGTTCACAGTAACTCCCAGATATGAAATTTGCATGTCTAGAAGAAATGGTGTTATCATTAATTGGGAAGGAGGATACAGATGGAGAAACACTCTCTAGTCCCTTGTTCCTCAGTCATAGATATGACTACTCAGGTTATTTCCTTAAATGTCAGTTGGAGTATGCCAGTCACTCCTCTGGTCAAAAACATTTAATTCACATTGAATGTGATGACTCATGCCTATAATTCCAGCACTTTGGGAGGCTGCTTGAGACCAGCCTGGAAAACATAGCAAGACCCTGTCTCTGCAAAAAAGTAAAAAGTTAGCTGGGCATGGTGGTATATGCTCATTGTCCCAGCTACTTGGGAGGCTGAGGTAAGAGACTTGATTGAGCCCAGGAGGTTGAGGCTGTAGTGATCTATGATCCTGCCACTGCACTTTAGTCTGAGAGATAGAGACCTTGTCTCATACAAAACAAAACAAAAACAAAGCTGTTTAATGCTACCTCATTGCTTGTAGAAGAAAACCCAAGCCCTTTAGTAAGATACTTCAGGTGTACCATAATCTGGCTCCAATATACCTTCTAGTTTCCTTTCCACTCCATGCCCCTGCCCTCTGGGACTATAATGCATTCCCAGGACACACTGTGGCCTCCATCCTTTACCAATTATATGACCTTGAGTAAGTTCCTTAAACTCTCTGTGACTCATATCACTGTAAAATGGAGATAATAGCATCTTCCTTATGGGGTTTTTGTAAGGATTAAGGACATCCAAATCACTTAGAATAGAGTTTGGCACATAATTAAGGATCACTCAAAAAATTTTTAAAATAGATTGTAATGCTTTTTCCTGTTTTTAATTTAATTAAT
>NW_012111142.1:2265519-2267885 GCF_000951035.1 Colobus angolensis palliatus
TAAACCCGGGAGGCGGAGCTTGCAGTGAGCTGAGATCGGGCCACTGCACTCCAGTCCGCGCAACAGAGTGAGACTCCGCCTCAAAAAAAAAAAAATAGAAATATCACTGTATCATCAATGTGGAGAATGGGCTGAAAGGGGGAAGATGAGTTTAGTTTTACACATACTGAATTTGAGGTGCTGGTGGAATTTCTAAGTAGAGATAATTAGGAGGTAAGCATTTGGAGTGGTACTGTCTAATGGAAATATAATGTGAGCTGTGTATGTACTTTTAAATCTCTAATGCCCACATTTTAAAAAGTAAACAGATGGGTACAAAAGATATTTAGAAAGAATGAGTAAGACCGTATTTGACAGCACAACAGGGTGACTATAGTCAATAATAACTTAATTGTACATTTAGAAATAACTAAAAGAGGCTGGATGTGGTGGCTCATGCCTGTAATCCCAGCACTTTGGGAAGCCAAGGCGGGCAGATCATCTGAGGTCAGGAGTTTGAGACCAGCCTGACCAACATGGTGAAACCCCTTCTCTACTAAAAATACAAAAATTAGCTGGGCATGGTTTTGCGTGCCTGTAGCCCCACATACTCAGGAGACTGAGGCGGGAGAATCGCTGGAACCTGGGAGGTGGAGGTTGCAGTGAACCGAGATCATGCCACTGCCTGCCAGCCTGGGTAACAGAGTGAGACTCTGTCTCAAAAAACAAACAAACAAACAAACAAAAAAACTAAAAGAGTACAATTGGATTGTTTGTAACACAAAGGATAAATGCTTGAGGGGAAGGATACCCCATTTACCATGATGTGATTGTTGTGTATTGCATGCGTGTATCAAGGTATCACATATACCCCATAAATTTATATACAACTACTATGTACCCACAGAAGTTTTTTAAAAAAAATAAACAGAAACACGTAAAGTTGATTTTTTCTAATGTTATGCCGTTAACCTAAGTGAAATTGATTTTAATGATACATTTTATTTAACCCAAAAATATTTATTTTATTATACCTAAAAATATTAATATTTCAGCATGTAATCAATATAAAATTTAAGACATTTTTCATTTTTTCATACTAAGTGTTTGAAATATGGTGTGTATCTCAATTTGAGCTAGCCACATTTGAGTCGTTTCATAATCACATGTAACTAATTGTTATCATATTGGACAGTTCAGATACAGATCTTAAGACAGAGGTCAGGACTACAAATAAACATTTGGGAGTCATCAGTGTTCAAGTGTGGTATGTCACGCAATGAGAGTGTGTTAGCTCAGTAAATTAGAGGATGTGGAATAAAGTAAAAGGATAAGGAAATATCAGAGATGGTAGAAGGAAGAAAGGCCCATAAAAGAAAGTTTGAAAATAAATAGAGCATAAATTGGGAGCAAGTATTATCATGGAAACCAAGGAAGTGGGAGTTTTGAGAAGAGTAGTCAACAAGGTCAGGTGCTCTGAGATATATATTTATTATATGAATTTGTTTTCCCAGAGACAGGATCTCACTCTGTTGTCTAGGCTGGACTCAAACTCCTGGGCACAAGCAGTCCTACTTCAGCCTCCTAAGTAGCTGGGACTATAGACACACACCACCTTGTGTGTCTATATGTAATTTTTACATAGATATTAAAATAAGGGTTTGGTCACCTCTGATAGGAATTATTTAAGTAAACTAGATTGCTTATTTAATAATTATTATGATAGGAGAATTATTTAAATATAAGTGGATTGCTTCTGGTGAGGTAGTTATTGGGATAGATACCATTTCCTTATTCTGTGCATAGTTGTAAAATATTATTGTTCAATTTCATTACAAACTATGTGTGTTGCTTTTCTATGAACTTATCCCACAGTCACAGTGACCAGTCATTTATCCTGACTGGCCTGGAACAATTCCAGTTTAAGCCTGCTTTTCAAATATAATCTTTTCTAGGGCCTTTTTTATTCTCAGAAGTGTCCCAGTTTGGATAATAAATTATTTGACTACCCCCTATGTAGTTGATGTAACTTTTGTTTTGAAGTGGAGTTTCGCTCTTGTTGCCCAGGCTGGAGTGCAATGGCTCAATCTCGGTTTACAGCGTGCAATGGCTCAATCTCGGTTTACGGCAACCTCCGCCTCCTGGCTTCAAGCGATTCTCCTGCCTCAGCCAACCAAGTAGCTGGGATTATAGTAATACACCACCACACCTGGCTAATTTTTTGTATTTTTAGTAGAGACAGGGTTTCACCATGTTGGCCAGGCTGGTCTCAAACTCCCGACCTCAGGTGATCCGCCCGCCTTAGCCTCCCAAAGCACTGGGATTACAGGCATGAGCCACTGCCACCAGTCATTGATGTAACTTTCTTTTTTTTTTTTTTTTTTTTT
>NW_012111142.1:2269650-2288427 GCF_000951035.1 Colobus angolensis palliatus
GTTCAAGCAATTCTCCTGCCTCAGCCTCCCGAGTAGCTGGGATTACAGGTGCGCACCACCACGCCTGGCTAATTTTTGTATTTTTAGTAGAGATGGGGATTCACCGTGTTGATCAGGCTGGTCTTGAACTCCTGACCTCATGATCTGCCCGCCTCAGTCTCCCAAAGTGCTGGGATTACATGCATGAGCCACTGCGCCCAGCCTCATAGTAATTTTCTTGTAACTTGTTTTGAGAGCCTTCTCAGAACAGACAGTTTTTAGGGGAAAAAAATGAATATAGAATTTTTAGTAACTACTTATAATTATGATCTATTTCTACATTCCCCAAAATATAGCAGCTTAAAATAACAAACACTTATTTTCCCATAGTTTCTGTGGATCGGGAATTCAGAAGGGGCATATCTTGGCAGTTCTTGCTCAGCATCTTTCATGAGGTTGATTGGGGCTGTGGTCATCTGAAGCCTTGACTGGGGCTCACTTACTTGGCCGTTGGAGGTGGCCTTAGTTTATTGTCACATAGATCTTTCCATAAGGCTGCTTAAGAGCCCTTATGACATGGCAGCTGACTTGCCAGAGCAAGTGATAGGAGTGAGAAAGAGCAAAAAGAACTCACAAAGTTTTTTAGCCAGGCACAGTGGCTCACGCCTGTAATCCCAGCACTTTGGGAGGCTGAGTCAGGCGGATCACCTGAGGTCCGGAGTTCGAGACCAGCCTGACAAACATGGTGAAACCCCGTCTTTAATAAAAATACAAAAATTAGCCGTGAGTGCTGGCTGGCACCTATAGTCCCAGCTACATGGGAGGCTGAGGCAGGAGAATTGCTTGAACCTGGGAGGTGGAGGCTGCAGTGAGCCAAGATCGCACCATTGCACTCCAGCCTGGGAGAGAGAGCGGGACTCCGTCTCAAGAAAAAAAAAAAAAAAAGAAATTGCAAATTTTTTTTTTTTTTGGAGATGGAGTTTCACTCTTGTTGCCCAGGCTAGAATGCAATGGCACAATCTCAGTTCACTGCAACCTCCACCTCTCAGGTTCAGGCGATTCTCCTGTCTCAGCCTTGGGCATGTGCCACCACGCCCGGCTAATTTTTATATTTTCAGTAGAGACAGGGTTTGTCCCTGTTGGCCAGGCTGGTCTTGAACTCTCAACCTCAGGTGATCCACCCGCCCTAGCCTTCCAAAGTGCTGGGATTACAGGCGTGAGCCACCGCACCTGGCAATCACAAAGTTTTTTATGACCTAGTTTCGTCATGTACTATGACTTCTGTAGTATCTGTCGGTCACACAAGCCAACCCTGATGCAATGTGGGAGTGTATTATATAAGGGTGTGAATACCAGAAGGTAAGGACCCCAGAAGGATCACTGGGGGCCATCTTGGAGGCTAGCTTCCACAATCTACCTTATATTAACATTGTTCCCACATGCAAAATGTACTCACCTTCCCCCAAGATTCTCAAAAGTCCCATTTAATTGCAGCATCACTTCAAAGTTTAGAATTTCATTGTATAAATCACGTTCAGGTGTAAATGAGACTTCTCAGGTTTAGTTTCATAAGTACAGCTCCCTGAGTACAGTTTCTCTTGATCTGAAGACCTGTGGACTAAAGAAACAAGTTAGCTTCCTGCATGCATACTCAACATAAAACGGTAGGACAGGCATAAGTTAACTGCTACACAGACACTCCTATTCAGAAAAGGGGAATAGGGAAGTTGCACAAGAGTAACTGGTCCTTAGCAATTCTGAAATTCAGTTAGGCACTGATTGGCTTTTCCTTGATTAGGTCTCAAAGCCTGAGAATAATTTTCTACCTTCTTGGCTCTTGTTTCCACCCTCTCAGTCATCCTTCTTTTTTAATGAAAGATAACATGTTTTTGCAACCAAGTAGTTTTTTTTTTTTTTTAACCTGCTTTCTGTTGGTAGAAGTTTGCAAGGTAGGGGATCCAGAGGCCTCTTTTCATTTTGTACTGTCTATGTCACTTTCAGTCCAAGCTGGTAAGTGTTTCTGCCACTATAATTCTCCTCTGCTGATATAATTCTCTGGATATCTCCTGTCTTCCTTATGGCCATGTATATTGATGGAAGTTAGCCCCATTCCAGTTCCAGAGGTTGAAATTTGCTGATTTAATCCAAACATGGTAGTTTCATTCACACTGCCAAGCATTAAGACTTGGTCAAGTGGTGCCATCTGGCCAGTGAGACAGAAGGGGAAGATTGCTTAGGGGTTACTGTGAAAGGTTTTCTTTTCTGACAAAAGGATCTCCAGGGAAGAAAGCATCTCTCTCCTACTAGACATTGGTATGCCTGCATAACATTCTTACAGTTGTCATTTCACGGTTCTGAGTCTGGCGGAAGAAAAAGATGGAAAGCACTTAGGTTCTTCATTATGTAATTATGCGACTGAATTAATCAATGCTGAAAAACCAAATTTTCTTTATTTTAGAATTGGTTGCAGGAGGCTGAGGCAGGAGAATCGCTTGAACCCGGGAGGCAGAGGTTGCGGTGAGCTGAGATGGCACCATTGCACTGCAGCCTGGGCAACAAGAGCGAAACTCCATCTCAAAAAAAAAAAAAAAAAAAAAAAAAATCAGTTGCTAGTTTTGGTCATGAATTTCAAGTGAAACCTAGTCAGTATGGCTGTGCAGTTGTTTTTTGGGGAGAATGGGGGCCAACTGCTCAGGTGAAGACTGGAGAAAGTGGGTATTGAGGTACAAGCAAGGTTACGTGATTATGGGTTTGCCAAGTACAGTAGGTGTCCTTCACAAAGAAGGGATTATAATTGTGCTTGTTTCTTTCCCCTTTCCTCCCTCTCCCCACCCCTTTCCACTATCCCCACCTCTTCCCTGTGCCCCTGCTCTTCTCTGCTGTCCTCTTCCCCTTCACTTTTCCTCATTCTATATTCCCTTCCCCTTCCTCCTTCTCTTCCTCCTGTGAAGCTTCCTGATTCTCAGTCTCTGAGCTACCATTTATTTGCATGCATTGTCTTATTCGGTTCTCATAAAGACCCTGTCTAATAGGTACAGATAATATTCTCAGTATTTAGTTGAGAGATTAAGCAACTTGCTCATGATCATGCAGCTAAAAAGTGGCCACTAGGCATCTAGCTCAAGCCTGTATGATTCCAAAGTCTGTGCTTTAACCACTATGCAGGAGTGAAAGGGACTCTTCCACAAGAAGGACAATTTGCTAGCTGTCCGTGTTAAATTAGTTAAGTTCATATACCTAACTGGTGGATAACAGGGTCAAAGCTGTAATTCTTATGGGAGCCAACATTTTAGCTTTAAAAAAATCAAATTTTAAATGTTTATTTTCCTTTAAAACGAAGGAAATGGAAACCCAAAAGTTTAAAACAAGATCAAGGTTCTAATTTCTCTAATTGGTTGTTTGCCTGTTAAATTAGTGGGTTCCGTTCAGACCTGATCATTTTGCCACAGTTTAAGTAGCTAGATGAGTAAAATTTCAGTCCCAGATCCTCTCACCCACCCCCACGTATAATGAACTGTTAAAAGGGTGGCAACTACTTCTGATATTTCTCTTTTTTCCTAGAATACTTTACACCATGCCATGGCCAAGAGACCTAAGGGAATGAATCTTTGTTTATTAGTGTCCTGATTATGCAGTTGTTTAATGGGAGTCATATTTAGTTTTGACAAGTATCATTCCTTTCTAGAAATAGGAAATTGGTCTCAAAAATGCTCATGGAGTCTTCTGTTTCTGGTGATCTTATCAGTGTATAACCCACTGGGACTCCTTAGGAATTCAAGTTTTTTTGAAGACGGTGCCTTAAAGAGGAAAATGTTTTCTTTGTGATCTGATTTGGGTGTTGTTTAGAGCAAGTGAAATTTAGTTTGGAGGTAGGCAGTCCTCTTGTCCCAAGGCATTTACAGTTTTTGAATATTCACTTCTACTTATTTAAAAGCCTTAGAGGAAAACAGCTATACCTACTTTTTTGTTATGTAAATTAATGTACATACCGACTGGAATTGTTTATATAGGGGATTTTGACTGTGGTATTGTTTGCCTAAAGAAGAAAACATGGTAACAATCTTGTCATGCAATATTTACAGTCTGCAAGCAGTATATATTTAGGGAATCTTGCTAAAATATTGCACGACAGGAGATTTCAATAAGCATGTTTAAATGAATTCTAAGAAACCAGACAGAAAGGAAATATGCCTCTTTGGTTCTGAAACATTTATCTCCCAGGGTGGAAAAGGGTAGGGGTAAGCCTTTGAATGATAGATAGTCCAAGAGAAAAATTCACATTAATCCGTGGTTTAATGTGTTCCCTAAATGTCTTAATTACTTTTAAAGCCCTGTAAATAAATAACATTCAAAGGATGTAAATTAATATCCTAAGAAAATGACTTTCCTCATCTAAGGGCTCCTATTTCAAATAATATTTATAAGGCACTGCAAATAATTTTCAGCCTAGAATGAAGAAACCTGCAGTTGGGAAGCATGAATTTACCACCTATTAAGGTAGGAACACCTTTGTTTTGTTTTGTTTTTCCAAGAGGCTTATCCTTGCCCTAGGTATTCACATGTTATTTTACAAAGGAAGGAAGGATCAGCTCTTCCAGGGAGAGGACAGGCTTATGGAGAACCCCAGAGAATCTTGAATTGCCAGATCTTAACGGCAATAACAGCACTTTGAAAATGAACTCAACGTAACCATGTTTCTTTTATTTATGAACGAAACATTTTCTGTATTATATGAAGAGGTTAAAAAAAGTTTGTTTTAAATTAGCACCGATTTTCTGAATTAAAAGTGAATGCATCTGGTCATAACATTTCTTGCTCTCCTCTCAAATAGTTAAAACAGAAATCTACAAACTGGTTACCATTTTGGAGAAGTTTTAATATTGAACTTTGATTCATAAAACTCAGCTTATTCTTTCATTCTTGCATCCTTCCTCCTCCCCAACACATGAAGCTTCTGTGATATTTCAAACTTTGACCATGACTCATGATGAGAAATACATTTCATAGTCATGACCCAGTGTATACAAAATACATGTAACTACGTATATACATACATGAAACACAAGTTTCACAGAACAAAATTCACACTGTGTAATACCATATTTTTTTCTATTCTAGTAAAAAAAAGAATGCTAGTCAGACCCACAAAATTGATTTCATGGCCCACTAATAATTTGGGACCAACAGTGTAATAAAACACTATCAAGATTTTAAGAAGTAATAGAATGAAACAAGCATATTCTTATTCACTTTAGGGAATGCTGAAGTGAAATAAAACCTCCCTTCCTTTATGTTGCCCTTCACATTTTTACCTAATTACTTATTTCCTTCACATGTTATTTTCAGAGCTGGGATTTTACAGATTGAAAGATGAAAAGGCGGCCGGGCGCGGTGGCTCAAGCCTGTAATCCCAGCACTTTGGGAGGCCGAGACAGGCGGATCACGAGGTCAGGAGATCCGGAGCTTGCAGTGAGCTGAGATCCAGCCACTGCACTCCAGCCCGGGCGGCAGAGCAAGACTCCGTCTCAAAAAAAAAAAAAAAGAACTACTCTTCTGTCTGTGAACTTATGAAGAAGGAAAAAGAAATTTGTGCATGATATAAAGAGACTTCGATACCCTCTGTGGTTTCACGCATTCAATGGGGATCTTGGAATGTATCTTCCTCTGATAAGGGGGAGCTACTGTACATTGACAAATCATTACCACCCAAACTCCATAGCTTACTTTAGGGTTCACTTTTGGTGTTGTACATTCCATGGGTTTGGATAAAGGTATAATGACATGTCTCCATCATTATAATGTCATACAGAGTATTTTCACTGCCCTAACAATTCTCTGTACCCCTATATTCATCCTCTCCCCAAAACCCAGTAACCGCTGATCTTTTTGCTGTCTCCATAGTTGCCTAGAAAGGAAATTTTTATTAGGGCTAGCTTCAGGAGTGGAGGAAGTTGCAGCCAGGAAGTGTCTTATAGAATAAATGATCTGTTAATAAATGAAACAGCATAACTTGAGTATGATTATGAAATTCTTGCAGGATACACTTTATTTTATTTTATTTTTTTAAATTTTTTTCTGAGACAGAGTCTTGTTCTGTCACCCAGGCTGGAGTGCAGTGGTGCAATCTCGGCTAACTGAAACCTCTGCTTCTGATACACTTTAATCCTATTGTAGAAGCTGGGCGTGGTGGCTCACGCCTGTAAATCCCAGCACTTTTGGAGGCCGAGGCAGGTGGGCAGATCACCTGGGGTTGGGAGTTTGAGACCAGCCGCTTCTACTAAAAATACAAAATTAACCGGGCATGGTGGCGCATGCCTGTAATCCCAGCTACTCGGGAGGCTGAGGCAGGAGAATCTCTTGAATCCAGGAGGTGGAGGTTTCAGTGAGTCGAGATCGTGCCGTTGCACTCCAGCCTGGGCAACTAGAGTGAAACTCCATCTCAAAAAAAAAAAAAAATTGATTGTGGAGGTAGTCTTTTTTTTTATTTTATTATTTTATTTTTTATTTTTTGAGACAGAGTCTTGATCTTGCCAGACCTACGCGTGAGACAGATCTGTTGCCAGGCTGGAGTGCAGTGGCGTGATCTTGGCTCACTGCAACTTCCGCCTCCCGGGTTCAAGCAATTCTCCTGCCTCAGCCTCCCAAGTAGCTGGGACTACAGGTGTGTGCCACCACGCCCAGCTAATTTTTGTATTTTTAGTAGACACGAGGTTTCGCAGTGTTAGTCAGGATAATCTTTATCTCCTGACCTTGTGATCCGCCTACCCTGGCCTCCCAAAGTGCTGGGATTATAGGCATGAGCCACTGCACCCGGTTATAGAGGTAGTCTTTTATTGTAGCTATAATTACTTTACCTGATAGATGAGTCTTTGGAATGCTCATCTAAATACATTAATGAGAATGCATTTATTAAATCTTCATTAGGATACATTTAATGTTTCTGAATAGTCTTATTTTTTGTTTTGTTTTGAGACAGAGTTTCGTTCCTGTCACCCAGGCTGGAGTGCAATTGGAAGGATCTCGGCTCACTGCAACCTCCGCCTCCCAGGTTCAAGCAATTCTCCTGTCTCACCCTCCCGATTAGCTGGGATTACAGGTGTGCGCCACTACGCCCAGCTAATTTTTGTATTTTTAGTAGAGGCGGGATTTCACCATGTTGGCCAGGCTGGTCTCAAACTCGTGACCTCAGGTGATCCGCCCATGTCGACCTCCCAAAGTGCTGGGATTACAGGAGTGAGCCACCATGCCTGGCCAACCCGGCTACTTTTTAAGTATAGTTTATAGCTATTTAAAGGAATCCCCTTTAAAAAAATTCACAAAATTTGTAAAATTTACAAATCCTTTTGCATTATAGCAAATAATACTAGAATGTCAACTCCAGAAAGGCAGGGATTTTTGTTCATTTTGTTCACTGGTATATCCCTGACTCCTAGAATACTACCTGACACATACCTGGTACTCATTAAATATGTGTTCAGTGAATCTATACATAGAATTTCCTAAAGGTTTCCCAAACAGGAATGCTCCTATATTCATATGGTATGGAAGGTTATACACAGTGTCGCTGGTCAGCATCCTTTTTTTTTTGAGACAGAGTCTCGCTCTGTAGCCCAGGCTGGAGTGCAGTGGCCGGATCTCAGCTCACTGCAAGCTCCGCCTCCCGGGTTTACGCCATTCTCCTGCCTCAGCCTCCTGAGTAGCTGGGACTACAGGCGCCCGCCACCTCGCCCAGCTAGTTTTTTGTATTTTTTAGTAGAGACGGGGTTTCACCGTGTTAGCCAGGATGGTCTCGATCTCCTGACCTCGTGATCCGCCTGTCTCGGCCTCCCAAAGTGCTGGGATTACAGGCTTGAGCCACCGCGCCCGGCCAGCATTCCTTTTCATATTGTCTAGAAGACCCTTGAGCCAAGATCACATTTAAAATAACCTCATTAAATTAGAATTGGTGCTTTAAGTGAAGCAATTGATGCAGAGAAAGGAAGAACAAATAACCAGTGGGAGACAAAAGAAATTCTAATATGAATAATAATATCAACCATTTATTGAGTGCTTAATAGTTTCACAGGGAGGGAGGAATATTATCATTCAGTTCTCACAAATCTGAGAAGTAGATACTATTTTTAGCTCCTTTTGGAAGAATTTGAGATTTGGAGGACTTAAGTAAATAGCTCAAAATTACATAGCTAGTAAGTAATTAAACTGGAATTTGAAGCCAGGTCTAATGTTTTAAACATAATAGTACTTGAGGTTGAAGCTTATCAAGATCCTGAAGTCAGAATGGACGTGGTGACTCATGCCTGTAATCCCAGCATTTTGGGAGGCCAAGGTGGGAGGATCACTTGAGGTCAGGAGTTTAAGACCAGCCTGGCCAACATGGAGAAACCCCATCTCTACTAAAAATACAAAAAAACACAAGAAACCAAAAACAAGCAAAAAAAGATCCTGAAGTGAGCTTATACATTACAGTTTGAAATCCATGTATTTGACTTTTTTTTTCATTCATTTAGGCAAATGAATAAAGAACCTATAAAACACCAGGTATTAGATATGTAGTGGTAACCAAACAGATGTGGTCACGCTCTCTCCACCATAGGGTCTGATGGAGCAGACAGACAAAAGACAAGAAACAAAAAAGTACAAAATGTGATAAAGAGGCGGGGCGTGGCAGCTCATGCCTATAATCCCAGCACTTTGGAAGGCTGAGCAACGGGGTGGATCACCTGAGGTCAGGAGTTTGAGATCATCCTGGCCAATATGGTGAAGTCCTGCCCCTACTAAAAATACAAAAATCAGCAGGGCGTGGTTGCTCATGTCTGTAATCCCAGCTACTTGGGAGGCTGAGGCAGGAGAATTGCTTGAATCTGGGGGGTGGAGGTTGCAGTGAGCAGAGATTGCACCACTGCACTCCAGCTTAGGTGATAGAGTGAGACTCCATCTCAAAAAAACAGCACCTCCAAAAAAATGTGATAAACAAGGAAAAGTGTTGTGATAGAAAATATAGTATCCATAGTGGATTAGTTTTAGGGCCCCCACCATAACGAAATCCATGAATACTCAAGTCCCTTATTTAAAATGGTGTGGTATTTGCATATAACCTACATACATTCTCTCATACACTTTAAATCATCTCTAGATTACTTATAATACATGATAGAATGTAAATGCTATGTAACTAGTTATTATACTATATTGTATATTGTTTAGGGAATAATGACAAGAGAAAAATCTATACATGTTCAGTATAGATTTTATACATGTATGTGTGTATGTGTGTATATATATATTTAAATTTAATTATATATATTTTTTGAGACAGAATCTCACTCTGTTGCCCAGGTTGGAGTGCAGTGGCACGATCTTGGCTCACTGCAATCTCCACCTCTTGGGTTCAAGTGATTCTTGTGCCTTAGCCTCCCAAGTAGCTGGGATTACAGGCGTGCACCAACACTCCTGGCTAATTTTTGTATTTTTTTTAGAGGTGGGGTTTCATCATGTTGGCCAGGCTGTTCTTCAACTCCTGACCTCAGGTGATCCGCCTGCCTCAGCCTCCCAAAGTGCTGGGATTACAGGTGTGAGCCACCGCGCTGGGCCTTTTGAGCCACCGTGCCCTGCCTGAGAAATTCTTAATTGGAATACTTGGTAAATCTATTGTATCAAATGAAATGTCAACATTCTAATCAAACTACTCTGTATCCCTTTACTATTATCTAGCATTCTAATACCTTTTCAAGAGTGCGTGCATTTTCTTTGGTAATTTCCCTTTTGAAAATACCCAGCTCGCCGCCCCCACCACCCCCATAACTATATGGGGAGATAGATATATTAATTAGCTTGACTGCAGTCAAGCTAATGTATATGTAAATCAAAACATACTGTATATTTTGTTTTATTTTGAAATCTTATATATATAGCCATGTACATTTTAAATATATACAGTTTTTATTAAAAAGAAAAAAGAAAATGTCCAGTGTTTTATTCCCACACTATCTCTATAATACATTGATTAGCATTCAGAAATAATTTACTGAAGTCTTACACTAAGTGGCTTAAATATGGAGCCTAACCTACTGAACTTGCAGACTACTAGTAGAGTTAAGACACTTAAAATGTTAGTAAGCCCTATGGGCAAGTAACAAAATAAAAAAATAAAAAATAATGTTAGTAAACCCTAACACCAAACCAGTGTTTCTAGCAGTTACATTCTAATGCACATTTAAAAAAAATTTTTTTTTATTATACTTTAAGTTCTAGGGTACATGTGCACAATGTGCAGGTTTGTTAAATATGTATACTTGTGCCATGTTGGTGTGCCGCACCCATCAACTCGTCATTTACATCAGGTATAACTCCCAATGCCATCCCTCCCGCCTCCCCCTCCCCATAATCGGCCCCGGTGTGTGATGTTCCCCTTCCAGAGTCCAAGTGATTTCATTGATCAATTCCCACCTATGAGTGAGAACATGCAGTGTTTGGTTTTCTGTTCTTGTGATAGTTTGCTGAGAATGATGGTTTCCAGCTGCATCCATGTCCCTACAAAGGACATGAACTCATCCTTTTTTATGGCTGCATAGTATTCCATGGTGTACATGTGCCACATTTTCTTAATCCAGTCTGTCACTGATGGACATTTGGGTTGATTCCAAGTCTTTGCTATTGTGAATAGTAATGCACATATTTTTTAAAAAGGTTTTCAGGTTTTAAAAATATATATTGAAAAAACACTTTTGTCTTTTATTCCAAAAGTTTTAGCATTTACCAATATCAAACAAGTTTGGATACAGATGGTCTCAAGGGAATGGGAAAGTAAACTTTCTTGGAGACGGCATCCTAAGAAGAGGGTTAGTCTTATACATAACAAAATTATGGATGTGAGTACTTAAGGCCAGCTATAAGACAGAACATTAATGATACTAATTATATAAATGTTTTCTCAACTTTATGTTTTTCTAAGACGTAACAAAACTTTCATTATCCTATATATACGTGTACATATAAACATGTGTATTTAACGTGTTTTAAATCTTGCATTATTTTGGACCAAGCAAATAGATCCATAAAACTGGTTTAACAGCTGAAAATAATAACCTATTACTAATGGTTTTTGATCATAGTAAGTAATGAATATTATAATTTAAATGTGTTTTTTCCTTCTCTACTATCTTTTCTTTGTGGTACCATGTGTCATTTCTGAGTTCTCTTTTCTAAAGTACTCCAAAATTATTATGAAGTATTATAAAATTCATGAGATGTTATAAATAATCATAAGAATAAAGTCTGTCTAATTACTTTATAATGGCATTTAACTTTTGACTCCCTAAATAGTACTAGCTCAATTATACACTTGTTGTTGTTGTTTGAGACAGTGTTTCAGTCTTGTGGCCAAGGCTGGAGTGCAATGGTGCGATCTTGGCTCACCGCAACCTCCGCCTCCCGGGTTCAAGTGATTCTCCTGCCTCAGCCTCCCTCCCGAGTAGCTGAGATTACAGGTACGTGCCACCATGCCCAGCTAATTTTTTGTATTTTTAGTAGAGACGAGGTTTCACCAGGTTGGTCAGGCTGGTCTTGAACTCCTGACCTCAGGTGAGCCACCTGCCTTGGCCTCCCAAAGTGCTGGGATTACAGGTGTGAGCCACCAAGTTCAGCCCCTTTTTTTCCCTTTTTTTTTTTTTTTTGAGATGGATTCTTGCTCTGTTGCCCAGACTGGAGTGCAGTGGTGCACTCTTGGCTCACTGCAACCTCTGCCTCCCGGGTTCAAGCAATTCTCCCACCTCAGCCTCCTGAGTAGCTGGGACTACAGGCATGTGCCACCGCACCCAGCTAACTTTTTGTATTTTTATAAAGATGGGATTTCACTGTGTTAACCAGTATGGTCTCGATCTCCTGACCTTGTGATCTGCCCGCCTTGGCTTCCCAAAGTGCTGGAATTACAGGCGTAAGCCACTGCGCCCGGCCAATTATCCACTTTTCTACAACTCACTTTTAGAGGCTGTTGTCTAGAATTAGAGCCAGGATCAAATAATGACAAATAATGAAAATTTCTCATCCTTAAGGATGACCAAAAGAATGTGCTTTAGTCTGCTTTCCACACAGAATTCTAAAAATGTTTTGAGGATTTGAAAATAAGTTTATAACCTTCCAAAATGTTGTTTCAGAAAGACAACACTCATCAGGACAGAGAAAAACAGCTTTAAACGACACTGATTTTTCTATATCTCTGTATCTGAAATATTTCCCATATAAACATAATGTATGTTACTGATTGTGTGTGTGTGTGTGTGTGTGTGTGTATCCATCCCCACACCACGCCCCCACTGACACACACACACCACACCCATCATGTTCTCTGAGCTGTTGTATACTCTTGGTCTTTGAACTTTCTGGACATCTGAACTCTGACCATCCGCTCTCAATCCTCAGAGCTCTTTATCTTGCAGTCCTGAGTTGAGTGTGTTAGGCAATGGACCTACTCTACTGTAGCCTCTCCCTGCCATGTATCCTGTGCTCTAGCAAACCTCTAATAGCTGACAAAAGATATACATGAATAGTAATAAAGTAACAAAGGAAGGGCATCATACTGGGTGTTAAAATGCATTTTCAAGGCAGCTTGAGGTGTCTTCAAGTGAAGGATAGAGGAAAAAGAGTCAGAAACAGCCAGAAGCCCTTTAAACACTGGTAGAGCTCTTTGACATTATGAAGGGCATAATAAACATTACTGAAGTCTTGGAGGATTGACCGATAATTGTAGGAATGGTAGCACGAGGTGACTGTTACCTAAGGGATGCAGTGACTTCAGGGGATTTGAAGGGAACAATGCTGACTTACAAAAGCATCTCCACAGGGGCCATGCTAAACAACTACACATATACAGATTTAGTTTGCACACCTATTTCAGGAATGCAACCCACCCCCTCCCTTACCAAGACTAAACAGGATATTCATGCAATTAGCTTTTACTCTGGCAGAAAAACCTAATAATAGTCTGTGACATGAATTGGGAAGGTACCCGGATTTGCCATTTTCCTTAACACTAAGGACAAATTGTATAGTTTGTGTTTTCTTTTGCACTGGTTACTTAAAGTAGTAATCTCCTAAGTAGTGGTAAGTATAAATAAGGTAAATGCAGTGTTTTGAGAGAAGAGTAAGAATTGTACAATACAGAGAGGCTTTCAGGGATCTTTCATTCTTTCGTTTGCTTCCAGCTTACTGAGCGGTAGTTGCAGTTAGCATTTGTTGGGTTAAGTAAATTTATAGATTATAATATGTAGTTAAAATAACCCTTAAAATTGTACCTATAATTTAAGCTTGAAAAGATTATTGCGAAGAAATTTTGTTTTGCAGATGGTACTAATGATAAAATGGCAAAGCCAACTCTTTTTCCCTTTGAATAGAGTTCTTCCTCAGCCACAATTACCAGATAAAAATAATGGTGATCTAATTAGAGCTCTTCTCTAAAATATTACAAAATAAAGACAATGCAATGGTGATCTCATTAGATCTGTCAAGAAATTGGACAAAAACTCAAAATTATCAAGAGTTTTTGAAATATGGATTTATCTTCACTATTATCGATAAACTTCATCCTAAGTATATTATACTTTCAGATAATTAATTCAACACTTTTTTTTTTTTTTTTGGAACGGAGTCTTGGCTCTGTCACCCAGGCTGGAGTGCAGTGGTGGGATCTCCGCTCACTGCAACCTCCGCCTCCCAGCTTCAAGCAATTCTCCTGCCTCAGCCTCCTAAATAGCTGGAATTACAGGCACCCGCCACCATGCCCAGCTAAGTTTTGTATTTTTAGTAGAGACAAGGTTTCACCATGTTGGCCAGTCTGGTCGTGAACTCCTGACCTCGTGATCCACCCGCCTTGGCCTCCCAAAATGCTGGGATTACAGGCGTGAGCCACCGCGCCCGGCCAGCAAATCTTTACAGAGCGCTTGTAGGTCAGGCACTGTTGTAGGTGCTTGGGGTACATCAGTGAAACAGAAAGGATTCCTGCTCTAGTGGAGCTCACTTTCTACCAAGATAATAAAAGAGATAACAACATTTATACTTTATCTTAGAAGGTGGTAAGTGCTAAGAAAAAAAGAAGATAAAAGGGTTAAGAGTACTAGGAATGGGACTGTTGTAATTTTACTTATTTATTATTTATTTATTTATTGAGACAGAGTCTCCTGCTGCCAGCCAGGCTGGAATGAATTGCAAACATTATGACTCACTTCAACCTCAAACTCCTGGGTTCAAGCAATCTCCTATCTCAGCCTCCTGAGTAGCTGGTACTACAGGCGTGTACCACCATGTCCAGCTAAGTTTTGTGTTTCTTTAGAGATGGGGTCTCACTATGTTGCCCAGGTTGGTCTCAAACTCCTGGATTCAAGTGATTTGCCTGCCTCGGCCTTCCAAAGTGCTGGGACTACAGGCATGAGTTACTGCACCTGGCCACAATTTTAAAATATGGTTGTTAAGGTAGGCCTTAAAGGTGACATTTGAGGAAAGATTTTAAGGGAAGTGTATATTTGGTATACTATCATCCTAAGATATCTGTATATCTTTAAATTGGGGTTTATAGTTACTGAAAATAGTATTATGAAAATGCTGGGTCCATAGTATGTACTAGTTTGAATAGCTATATAGAGGAAAGGAAGACTAATATTCATTAAAAAGCCATTATGGGCCAGGTACTCATTAGGGTCTTTATATACATTCTGTTGTATAATTCTGTAAGGTAAGTATCATCAATCCATTTTATAACCAAGGCTTAGGGTTGCACAGTACCTTGTTTAAGGTCACACAGATAAGTAGGTAGTAGAGCTGATGCTGGACATCTAATTCCAAATCATGGTTTTTGTTTGTTTGTTTGGTTGGTTTTTTTTTTGAGATGGAGTCTCGCTCTGCGGCCCAGGCAGGAAGGCTGGAGTGTAGTGGCACAATCTCGGCTCACTGCAACCTCTGCCTCCTGCTTTCAAGAGATTCCTGCTTCAGCCTCCTTAGCAGCTGGAACTACAGGCGCACACCACCATGCCTGGCTAATGTTTGTATTTTTAGTAGAGACAGGGTTTCACCACGTTGGCCATCTCGGTCTCCTGACCTCGTGATCCACCTGCCTCAGCCTCCCAAAGTGCTTGGATTACAGGTGTGAGCCACCACACCCGGCCGAATCCTGTTGGTTTTTTTTTTTTTTTTTTGAGACGGAGTCTCGCTCTGTCGCCTGGGCTGGAGTGCAGTGGCACCGTCTGGGCTCACTGCAAGACTGCAAGCTCCGCCTCCCAGGTTCACGCCATTCTCCTGCCTCAGCCTCCCCAGTAGCTGGGACTACAGGAGCCTGCCACCTTGCTCGGCTAGTTTTTTGTATTTTTTAGTAGAGACGGGGTTTCACCGTGTTAGCCAGGATGGTCTCGATCTCCTGACCTCATGATCCGCCCGTCTCGGCCTCCCAAAGTGCTGGGATTACAGGCTTGAGCCACCGCGCCCGGCCCATCCTGTTTTTTACAGTGCCTGGGCCTGCAAAGAAGTTTCTTCAATTGATTATTGCTGCTAGAAGAATAGAAGAATTGTGTTAAGGAAAATTCTCTCTCTTTTTTTTTTGAGATGGAGTCTCACTCTGTCACCCAGGCTGGAGTGCAGTGATGCAATATTGGCTCACTGCAACCTCTGTTGTGGGTTCAAGTGATTCTCCTACCTCAGCCTCCCAAGTAGCTGGGACTACAGGTGTGCACCACCGTGCTCAGCTAATTTTTGTATTGTTAGTAGAGATGGGGTTTCACCATGTTGGTCAGGTTGTTCTCAAACTCCTGACCTCAAGTGTCCCACCCATCTCAGCCTCTCAAAGTGATAGTATTATAGGCATAAGCCACTGTGGCCAGCCTGTGTTGAGGAAAATTCTGAGGCTAAATCTAGGATTCAACCAAAATAAATACTTTGATCAATGTGATATGTGAGTACTAGCATGCTGGTTCTTGAGATGAACATCTTAAAAACAAATGAAAGACAATTTAGATACAGTGATATAGGTCATGAGCAGTACTTTGAAAGGATCCATATTCCTTATAGCAATTAAATTTTTCTTTCTAAAACATACCTTGGATTTTTACTTCCCCAATAAGCTTCAATATTCCACCTCTGTTAAATGAGTAAGATGTTACTGATGTGGCCTCAGCCGACCTATCCATAATCCTGCTTCTCTGCCCACCCCCACTTTTTTTTAAATCTATGTGGTTTCCTCTGTCTAGATGCTTACACAGTCCATTAAAATTACCTGCATTTCAAATTACAGCTTCCTAGAAAAGTGTAATGCTCTATTACTAGGAATTTCTACACAGAAAGTTGATGTCAGAGATAATATAGAAGGAATAGCTGTACTATATTATAAGGCATACAAATTTAAAATTTTTAATTAAAATTTTAATAGAGATGGTATGATGTAGTGGTTATTAGACACCTTGGAGTTAACCATGGACTCACTAATTGTGTCTGTTTTTATGCCAGTACTCTGCTCTTTTGATTAGGTCTATAGTGTATTTTCAAATCAGATAATATGATGTCTCCCACTTTGTTCTTTTTGCTCAAGATTGTTTTGGCTATTTGAGGTCTTTCATAGTTTGATATGAATTTTAAGATTATTTTTCTATTTCTGTGAAAAGTGTCTTGGTATTTTGATAGGGATTGCATTAAATCTATAGATTGCTTTGGGTAGTATGGACATTTTAACAATATAAACTCTTTCAATCCATGAATGTGAGATATCTTTCCATTTATTTGTGTTTTCAATTTCTTTTGTCAATTTTTTTTTTTTCAGTTTTCAGCATATAGATACTTCACCTCCCTGGTTAAGTTAATTCCTAAGTATTTTATTTTTTGTAGCTTTTGTAAATGAAATTATTTTCTCAATTTCTTTTTGGGATAGTTTGTTGTTAGTGTATACAAATGCTACTGATTTTTATATGTTCATGTTGTGTCCTGCAACTTTACTGAATTTGTTTATTAGTTCTAACAGTGTTTTTTGGTGGAGTCTTTAGAGTTTTCTATACATAAGATCATGTTGGCTGGGTGTGGTGGCTCACACCTGTAATCCCAGCACTTTGGGAGGCTGAGGCGGGCAGATCACTAGATCAGGAGATCCCCATCCTGGCAAACATGGTGAAACCTCGTCTCCATTAAAAATACAAAAAAATTAGCCAGGCATGGTGGTGGGCACCTGTAGTCCCAGTTACTTGGGAGGCTGAGGCAGGAGAATAGTATGAACCCGGGGGGGTGGAGCTTGCAGTGAGTGGACATCATGCCACTGCACTCCAGCCTGGGGGACAAAGTGAGACTCCATCTCAAAAAAACAAACGAACAAACAAAAAAAGATTATGTGATTTGCAAACAGACAATTTAACTCTTCCTTTGCACTGTGGATGTCTTTTGTTTCTTTCTCTTACCTGATTACTCTGGCTAAGACTGCTAGTACTATGTTGAACAGAAGTGGTAAGAATGGGCATCCTTTTTGTACCTGATCTTAGAGGAAATGTTTTCAACTTTTCACTGTTGAGTTTATTGCTAGCTGTGGGTTTGTCATATGTGGCCTTTATTGTGTTGAGGCACATTCCCTCTATACTTAATTTTCTGAGAATATTTATTTATTTATTTATTTTTGAGACAGAGTCTCATTCTGTCACCCAGGCTGGAGTGCAGTGGCATGATTTTGGCTCACTGCAAGCTCCGCCTCCCAGGTTCAAGCAATTCTCCTGCTTCAGTCTCCCGAGTAGTTGGGACTACAGGCGCATGCCACCAAGCCCAGCTAATTTTTTGTATTTTTAGTAGAGACAGAGTTTCACCCTGTTGTCCAGGCTGGTCTTACTAACTCTAGACCTCAGGTGATTCTCCTGCCTTGGTCTCTCAAAGTGCTGGGATTACAGGCGTGAGCCACTGCACCCGGCCTCTTGTTACAGTTTTCTACTTTAAATCTGTGTTTTCTGATGTAATTATAGCTGTACTTGCTCTCTTGGTTTCCATTTGTGTGGAATATCTTTTTCCAACCATTTACTTTCAGTGTATTTTGTCATTGAAGGTGAATTCAGTCTCTTGTAGGCAACATATAGTTTGGTATCTTTGCTCGTTTGTTTTGTTTTTAATCCATTCAGCCACTCATGTCTTTTGATTGGGGAATTGTATTAATAGGTAGGAACTTATTGCTGCCATTTTCGTGATTGTTTCCTGGTTGTTCTAGATCCTTTGGTCTTTTCTTACTCTCTTGCTGTCTTCCTTTGTGATTAGATAATTTTCCTTAGTGGTATGCTTTAATTCCTTACTTTTCCTTTTCTGTGTGTCTACTATAGATTTTTGCTTTGTAGTTTCTACGCAGTTACTATGAAGCTTACGTAAACTATTTGATAGCTATAACAGCTATTGTAAGCTGAGAACAACTTAACTTCAGTTGCATAAAAGTTTCTGCACATTTATACCCCACCCCCACATTTTTTGATGCTTTAATTTACATCTTTTTATGTTGGGCATCCCTTAACAAATTATTACAGCTATTATTATTTTTAATAGTTTTCTCTTTTAACCTTCATACTGAAGGTATACATGATTTACACACCACTATTACAGTATTAAAATTTTCTGGATTTGACTATATACTTACTTTTACTAAGGAGTTGTATAATTTTGTATGTTTTCTTATTACTAATTTGCATCTTTTTTTTTTTTTAATTTGAAGAACTATCTTTAGAATCTTTTTTTTTTTTTTTTTTTTTTGAGATGGAGTCTCGCTCTGTTGCCCAGGCTGGAGTGCAGTGGTGGGATCTCCGCTCACTGCAA
>NW_012111142.1:2289356-2296351 GCF_000951035.1 Colobus angolensis palliatus
TAGAGACAGGGTTTCACCATGTTGACCAGGCTGGTCTTGAACTCCTGACCTCAAGTGTTCCTCCTGCCTTGGCCTCCCAAAGTGCTAAGATTATAAGCATGAGCCACTGCACCCAGCCTCTTTGGGCTTTATGAATCCGGATGTTTATTTCTCTTTCCAAATTTGAACAATTTTCTATCATTTTTTTTTTAAATAAGCTTTTTTGCCCTGATATAGTTTGGATTTGTGTCTCCACCCAAATCTCATGCTGAATTGTAATCCCCAATGTTGGAGGAGAGGTCTGGTGGGAGGTTATTGGACCATAGGGGTTTACATCCCCCTTGCTGTTCTCTTGATTAGTGAGTGAGATCTCATGAGATCTAGTTGTTTAAAAGGGTGTAGCACCTCCCCATTCTCTCTCTCTTCCTCCTTCTCTGGCCATATAAGACATGTCTGCTTCCCCTTCACCTTCCACCATTATTTTAAGTTTCCTGAGGCCTCTCCAGTCATGCTTCCTGTACAGCCTGTGGAACTGTGAGTCAATTACACCTCTTTATTACAAATTACCCAGTCTCAGGTAGTTCTTTATACCAATGCAAGAACAGAGTAATACATGCCCCTTTCTCTTTCTCTGCTCCTTTAGGACACCTATAATAGGTCTACATTGATTTGCTTGATAGCGTTGTATAATTTCTGTAGGCTTTCTTTATTCTTTTTCTTTGTTTCTTTTGTTCCTCTAACTGCATAATTTCAAATGACTTGTCTTCAAGCTAACTGATTCTTCTTGTTGACTGAGCCTACTGTTGAAGCTCTTTACGGAAACTGTCAGTTCAGAGTTAAGTCATCTTTTTTTTTTTTTTTTAACTCCAGAATTTCTGTTTGTTTCTTTCTTTTTTTCTTTTTCATAATTTCTTTATCTTTGTTGAACTTCTCATTTTGTTCATGTGTTGTTTTTATAATTTCATTTAGTTGTCTATTTGTATTCTCTTGTAGCTCACCAAGCTTTTTAAAGACAATTATTTGAATTATTTTTAAGTCAGTTTACTCCTTTTCTGTTGGATCTGGTTACTGGTGTTTTATTTTGTTTCTTCGGTGGTGTCATGTTTTTCTTGATTGTTTGTGATACTTGTGACCATGTGTTGATGCCTGTGCATTTAAAGAGGTAGGGATTTATTCCAGTTTTTGCAGATTGGCTTTGTCAGGGAAAACTCTTTACCAGAGATTCTGGGCACGCTAGTTGCTGTTGCTTGTAAGAGGGCTTACTGCTGGAACCCTTGGGTAGTATGGTCTGGTGCCTGGGTCAGCAGGTGGAGGACCTCACATCTGGGTCCACAGAGTTGGGCCTTGTGTCTCAGTCCACTGGGGAAGGCCTAGAGCTTGGGTCTGCTGGGATGATCCTGGATTCTGGGTCTGTGGGGGCTGGTCTGGCACCAGGGTCCACTGGGGTGGACTTGTTGACTGAGTTTGTTGTGACAGGCTTAGATACTATGTCTGTGAGGGCAGATGCAGAGCCTGTGTCCATGGGGGCTGTCCTGAATCCTGAGCCCACTGGGGCCAATCTGCCACTGAGACAGTAAACTTGAGTCTGCAGGGGCTGGCCAGAAACTTGGACAGGCCTGGCATCTGTCTGTAGGCATAGGCCTGGAGCCTGGGTCTACAGGGGTGGGCCTGGATCCTGGGTCTGCAGGAGCTGGCCTGGACTAGCCTGGTCTGCAAGTATAGTCCTGGAGCCTCAATTCACAGGGGCCAGGCTGTTTCTAGTGTCTAATATGCTGGGCCTGGACCCTGAGTCCACTAGAATCTAAGGGCCTGGGGACTGGCCCAAAGCCTGGATCCATGGGGATGGTCCTGATCCCTGGGTTCATGGGGAACAGACTAGAGGCTGGCTGTGTGGGTACTGGCTGGATGGCTAGGTCCATGATGTCTGGCCTGGAGCCTGGTGCTTTGAGGAATGGCTTAGCTCTAGGTTGGGTTGGAGGCTGGGTCTGTGAGAGTCTACCTGGGGCCACTGGGGCCAGCCTGGAAACTGGGACTCAGAAATGATTCTGGAGGATGGGTCTATAGGAATCTTCCTAGTGCTATTGTCTACTGGGCCTGGGCTCTGGGTCTGCTGAAGTGTGGGCCCACAAGGAATGGCCTGGAGCCTGTGTCCACGGAGGCTAGCCTGGCATTGGGCTGATCTGAAGTCTAGGGCGGGCCCAAAGCCTGAGTCCTTGGGGACTGGCATGGAGCTGGGACCCAGGGGCTGGCATGGTACAGGGTGAATTTGGAGCCTTTACCCTCTGGGCAAGCCTGGAGGTGGAGTCTGAGGGTACTGGCCTGGTTCTTGAGGCCATAGGGGTGGACTTTGATCTACTGGGTCTGCCAATACCAACTGGGTGCTGGGGTGGGCCTGAAACCTGGGGTTGTGTGGACTGGCTTAGTGCTGGGCCAGTCTGGAGCCTGGGGAAGGCCTGGAGCCTTAGCTTATGGGGCCTGACCTGGCACTTGGCAGGTCTGGAGCCTGTATCTGCAGGGACTAGCCCTGATCCAGGGTCTGTGGTTGCCAACCTGGGATAGCAGTGGGGCTAGAGGCTGGGTCTGTGGGTACTGGCCTGGAGTCTAGGGCTGTGAGGGCTGACTTGGTGCTGAGATAGGCCTGGAGGCCAGGTCAGCAGGGGTTAGCCTGGCATTGGGATGGGCCTGGAAGCTAGGTCAGAGGCTGGATCTGTAGAGGCAGGCCTGGATTCTGGGGCTACACAGTCAGCCTGATGTTACAATCTGTAGGTACTGCCCTAGAGGATGGGGCTGCAGAGGCTGGCTTAGAGGTTGGGGCCATGGGGGCTAGCCTAGTGCTGGGAGTGGTCTGGAAGCTGGGACCTATGGAGTGAGCCTAGTAGTGGGGCATGCCTACAGTCTCCAGCAGGCATCTGAATCTGTGGGATAGGCCTAAGGTCTGGAGTTGGGAGGACTGGCTTGGTGCTAGGGTGGGCCTGGAGTCTGGGGCAGTGGAGGCCTGCCTGGTGCTGGGGTTTACTTGAGTGGGCCTGGTATTGGGATCTGAGGCAATGTCCAGTGCTCATGTTCCTTCTCCTAATAGTATCTCTCTCCATGCTGTTCTGCTTGTGGTCGGGGGTGAGGTAACGTGGGTAATATGAAACTGTCCTTCCTAGGCTCTCTTCAATGTGTCTTAATTCTGTGATATACTTATGTGACGTAATCTCTCACCTGATTTTCTTAACTCTTATGATGGTACTTTGGTGTACAGATACAAATTAATGTTTCCCCAGGCTTCATGAATGGGATGAGCTCTAGAAAGCTCTATTCTGCCATCTTGCTAATGCCACTCCTCTTTGTTGCTTTAGAAGTTATACATTTTGCTCTATTATTTTTTATGATTGATCTTGCAGGTTTTATTACTATCACCTTAATTTACAATTTTTTTTAAGACAGTTTCATTCCTCACTGAGGCTAGAGTGCAATGGTGTGATCTCGGCTTACTGCAGCCTCCGCCTTCCAGGTTCAAGCAATTCTCCTCTCTCAGCCTCCTGAGTAGCTGGGATTACAGGTGTGTGCCACCACGTCACCTGGCTAATTTTTGTGTTTTTAGTAGAGACGATGTTTCACCATATTGGCCAGGCTGGTCTTGAACTCCTGGCCTAAGTGACCTGTCTGCCTTGGCCTCCCAAAATGCTAGGATTACAGGCATGAGCCTTTGCACCCAGTCCCTATTCTATTCTTTTAGTGATTACCTATACCTATATATGTTACTGAAATTTTTACTATAAAATATAGATACAAAAGAATACATATTATATACATGTAAGTTATTAAGAATAATAAAATGAACAGCTGTGTAACCAACCTATAGCTTAAAAAAATAGAACTTTAATAATTTGACTGAAACCTTCAATTCAACATTATTTAACCATCCTTCCTAGAGATAATTATTATTCTGAAATTTTTGTTCTTTTTTTTTTTTTTGTTTGAGACAGAGTCTTTCTCTCTAACTCTCTGTCACCCAGGCTGGAGTGCAGTGGCGTGATCTTGACAAACTGAAACTTCCACTTCCCGGGTTCAGGCGATTCTCCTGAACCCGGGTTCTAGTCTCCCTAGTAGCTGGGATTACAGGCACCTGCCACCACGTCCAGTTAATTTTGTTTGTATTTTAGTAGAGACGGGTTTTCACCACGTTGGCCAGGCTGGTCTCAAACTCCTGACCTCAGGTGATCCACCCGCCTCGGCTTCCCAAAGTGTTGGGATTACAGGCATGAGCCACCGTGCCCGACCTATTTTCTTTGATTTTCTTTATACTTTTCTTATGTATGTCTCATGCACACATGCACACTCACAAATACACACACTTTACAGATTTTTGAACTTAAGTGAAATCATACTGTATGTCTTCTTTTGCAACTTGCTTTTTCTTTGTTTTTGGTTTTTTTTTTGAGATGGAGTCTCAGTCTGTCACCCAGGCTGGAGTGCAGTGGGGTGATCTCAGCTCGCTGCAACCTCCATTTTCCAGGTTCAAGAGATTCTCCTGCCTCAGCCTCCTGAGTAGCTGATTACAGGTGTGCGTCACCATGCCCAGCTAATTTTTGTATTTTTGGTAGAGACAGGGTTTCACCATATTGGCCAGGCTGGACTGGAACTCCTGACCTCGTGATCTGTCCACTTCAGTCTCCCAAAGTGCTGCAATTACAGGCGTGAGCCACCAAGCCCAGCAGCAACTTGCTTTTTCCTTCATCTATATTATACATTATATTTGTGATATTTATTGGGCTTATTTGTATGCTTATAGTTCATTTATTGTGTGCTCTTAAATTTTCCTGATCAATCTGGCTAGAGGTTTATCCATTTTACTGGTCTTGAAGAACCATCTTTTGGTTTCATTGATTTTCTCTATTTAATTAATTTCTACTCAAATTTTCATTACTTCTTTTTCGCTTATTTTGGATTTAATTTGCTCCTCTTTATCTAACTTCTTGATATAGGAGGCTGAGGTCGTTGATTTGAAGTCTTTCTTCTGTTATAGACATTTTAGTTCTATACATTTCTCTCTGAGTGTGGCTTTAGCAGTATCCTACAAATTTTCATATGTTGTGCTTTTATTTTTATACAGATCAAAATACCTTCTAATTTCTCTTCTAATTTATTCTCTGACCTATGGGTTATTTAAAGCTTAGTTTCTAAATACTTGAGGATTTTCTACGTGTTCTTTCGTTACTGAGTTCGAATTTACCTCCAGTTTGGTCACTTTGTATAACTTGAATGATTTTAAATATATTAAGACATTTTATTGCTCAGAATATGGTCTTTCGTAGTAAATACTCTGTGTACACTTGAAAACATTGTGTATTTTGCTGTTGTTGGGTGGAGGGTTCTATAAATGTCAATTATAGGTCAGATTTGTTGATAAGTGTTTTCAATTCTGTATATTTGTTGGAGTTCTACTTAGTTACTCTATCAGTTTTTGTAGAGGAATATTGAAGTCTCTAACTTTAATTGTAGATTTATCTACTTATAGTTCAATTGGGTTTTCTCTTATCTATTTTAAAACTTAGTTATTATGTTCATAAATATTTAGGATTTTATGTCATCTTGATGAATTGGCACCTTTATGTTTATGAAATGTCTTTCTTTATCCCTGGTCTGTCCTATGAAATCTACCTTGATATTAACAGCCCTTCCAGTTCTCTTTCGGTTAGCATTAGCATGGTATAACTCCTTCCATTTTTCTACTTCTAACCTGTTGTGTCTTTATATTCAAAGTGAGTTTCTTGTAGGCAGCATGCAGTTGGTTCTTGCTTTTTTACCCAATTTGATAATCTCTGATTTTTATTTGGGGGTATTTATATCATTTACATTTAATGGGATTATTGATTATGGTTAGGTTTAAATCTGCCACCTTGCTGTTTGTTCAGTCTTTCTTTTTTTCCTCTTTTCTCCTTTTTCTGCCTTCTTTTGGATTGAGTGTGTTTTATGACTCCATTTTATTGCCTTTGTTGGCTTAATTATAATTTTTTTATTATTTTAGTGTTTGCTTTAGAATTGATAGTATAGATCTTTATCAGTTTACATACAAATGATATTGTTCTCCTTCACATATAGTGTAAACACCTTATAATAGTATATTTCCATTTCTACATTCCATATTTCTAACTAATATTGTTTTCCTTCTGCCTGAAGGACACTATTTAACATTTTCTGTGTTGGAGGTCTGTGGGTGGTTCTTTCAGCTTTTGTATGTCTGAAGAAATCTTAATATCTATTTCATTTTCATTTACTTTTTGATTTATTTTGAGATAGGGTCTCGCTCTGTCTAGAGGCTAGAGTGCATGGTGCAGTCATTACTGCCTACTGCAGCCTCAATCTCCCAGGCTCATGCAATCCTCCCACTTCAGCCTTCCAAGTAGCTGGGATTCCAAGAGTGTGCCCCCATGCTTGGCTAATTTGAATTTTTTTTTTTTTTTTTAAGAGATGGGGCTCTTACTATGTTGCCCAGGCTGGTCTGAAACTCCTGGATTCAAGTGGTCCTCACACCTTGGCCTCCCAAAATACTGAGATTATGGGTGTGAGCCACTGTGCCTGGCTACTTCATTTTAAAAATATAGCTTTATTGAGATATAATACATATACAATAAAATTTGCCCATTTAAATTGTATAACTCGTTGGTCTTTAGGCTGGGCATGGTGGCTCACACCTGTTATCTCAGCACTTTGGGAAGCCAAGGAGGTCAGATCACTTGAGCTGAGGAATTTGAGACCAGCCTGGCCAACACGGTGAAAACCCATCTCTACTGAAAGAATATAAAATTTAGCTGGGCATGGTGGTACATGCCTGTAGTGCCCGATACTCAGGAGGCTAAGGCAAGAGAATCTCTTGAACCCAGAAGGCGGAGGTTGCAGTGAGCCAAGATTATGCCACTGCACTCCAGTCTGGGTGACAGAGTGAGATCCTGTCTCTAATAATAATAATAATAATAGGCCGGGCGCGGTGGCTCAAGCCTGTAATCCCAGCACTTTGGGAGGCCGAG
>NW_012111142.1:2297111-2299165 GCF_000951035.1 Colobus angolensis palliatus
GGATGGTCTCAATCTCTTGACCTCATGATCCTCCTGCCTCGGCTTCCCAAATTGCTGGGATTACAGGCGTGAGCCATTACAGTCAGCCAACTACTTTTTATCCATATAGATTTCCTTATTCTACGCTTTTATATGACTAGAATCATAAAGTACATAGTTTTTTTTTTTTAATGACTGGTGTCTTTCACTTAGCATAGTATTTTCACGATTTATCCATATTGTCCTATCGGTGTTTCATTCCTTTCTACAGGCAAATAATATTATATTGTATGGATATACTATATTTGTTTATTCATTTACTGGTGGAAGTTTACATTGTTTCTACCTTTTGGCTATGATGAATATTCACCTTTGTTTTCGAAAGATATTTTCACTGGGTGTAGAATTGTAGTTTGACAGGTTTTTATTATTTTCAGTACTTTGTACATTTTTTGGATTTCTCACTTGTGCTTGTCCTGATGAGAAACCTACTGTAATTTTTATTTTTGTCCTCTGTAAGTAATGTGTCTTTTTTGTCTGGCTGCCTTTAAGATTTTCTCTTTATCACTGGTTTTGAGCAATTTGATTATAATGTGCCTTGGTATCGTTTGCTTTTTTTTTTTTCCGAGATGGAGTCTCACTCTGTCACCCAGGTTAGAGTGCAATGGCGTGATCTCGGCTCACTGCAACCTTCACCTCCTGGGTTTGAGTAATTCTCCTGCCTCAGCCTCCTGAGTAGCTGGGATTACTGGCACCCACCACCATGCTTGGCAATTTTTTTTTTTTTTTTTTTAGTAGAGACGGGGTTTCACCATGTTGTCAGGCTGGTCTCGAACTCCTGACCTCATGATCTGCCTGCCTTGGCCTCCCAAAGTGCTGGGATTATAGGCGTGAGCCACTGCGCCCGGCTGGTATCGTTTGCTTTTATGTGCTTAGAGTTTATTGAAATTCTTGGATCTGTGGGTTTATAGTTTTCAACAAGTTTGGAAAACTTTTAGTCATATTTCTTCAAATATTTTTTTCTGTCTCACATGTTGTTTTTGGTAATTCCAGTTATAGGTATACTAGACCACTTGAAGTTGTTTTGCAGGATACTGATATTCCTTCCTTTCCTCCCTCCCTCTCTCCCTTGCTTCTCTCTTTCCTGTCTTTCATTAACTCTTGTTTTATTTATTTTTTATTTTTGCATATTTTTCTCTTTGTGTTTATGTTTGGATAGTTTCTAGTGATATGTTTTCAAGGTCACCATTTTGTTTTTTGTTTTGTTTTTGCAATGTCTAACCTTCCATTCATCTCATCCAGTACATTTTTTATATCAGACATTGATGTTTTTTGTTTGTTTGTTTGTTTGTTTTTTCTGAGACAGAGTCTTGCTCTATCGCCCAGGCTGGAGTGCAGTGGCACCTGTGATCTCAGTTCACTGCAACCTCCAGCTCCTGGGTTCAAGCAATTCTCCTGCCTCAGCCTACTGAGTAGCTAGGATTACAGCTATGTGCCACCATGCCTGGCTAGTTTTTGTATTTTTAATAGAGATGGGGTTTCGCCATGTTGACCAGGCTGGTCTTGAACTCCTGACCTCATGATCGACCCGCCTCAGCCTCCCAATGTGCTGGGATTACAAGTGTGAGCTGCCGTGACCGGCACCCCCCCCCAAAAAAAATCAAATTTTAAAGTGACATGAAAATAATTTGAAACTCATTTTGTTAGTACTACAGCTCTTAGAATTTGTCTAGCAGGCTTTCTGGTTTTTGCCAGAAAGCCCCCTCTCCCCTCAACACAAATTAATTTTGTTAAGAAAAATATATCAGCCAGGCGCCGTGGCTTACGCCGTAATCTCAGCACTTTGGGAGCCCGGGGCAGGCGGATCATGAGGTCAGGGGATTGAGACCATCCTAGCCAACGTGGTGAAACCCAGTATCTACTAAAAATACAAAAAAAATTAGCTGGGTGTGGTGGCGTGTGCCTGTAATCCCAGCTACTCGGGAGGCTGAGGCAGGAGAATGGCTTGAACCCGTGAGTAGGAGGTTGCAATGAGCCAAGATTGCACCGTGGCACTCCAGCCTGTGTGACACAGT
>NW_012111142.1:2300219-2301503 GCF_000951035.1 Colobus angolensis palliatus
TTTTTTTTTTTTAGAACCATCAAATTCTTTTGAACTGGCATAAAAATAAAGATGTTATTTCTTTCTTAACATGAGATCCTAAAATATTTATGAGGTGCTTAATTGAGACAGATTATTAATATACAAAAGGAAATAAGAAAGGGACAAAATATTTAACAGCAGCACATGTGTTTTTATTCTTTTTTTTTTCCAAAGGGTTATAGATTTGTACTGATCTAGCTACGTTTTCTAGCCTTCCTCATATACGTTTTTTAGGTCATGAAATTTTTAGCCAGAGTTAGTGCATCGCTGCAAGAAAATGAATATCCTGGTTTTCCTTTTCCAAGCTGATATTTGTTTCTCTATCTGCATTCTTTCATTCATTCAACATATGCTGAACTCCTGTTTTGTACAGGCACTGTGGTAGGTGGTCAGGATACCTTATTGAGGAAGACAATCAGGGCTCTCTTGATGAGTCTCTAGTGCTGGATAATTTTTCTCCTTCTCTTTCATTCTTAGGCTTCTCTGCCACTTTCTTTCTCTAACCTTTCTCTTCTTTACCTTTATTTCTTTCCCTCATTTCTGTGTTTCTCTTGCTTTCTCTCTTTGTAAGAAAATTGTTAAGGGACTACCCTGTCTTCTTCAAGCTCATCTAGACCCAATAGATGAAACTTCTTTCTTTGCACTTCACTGTTTTCCTATGGGAATTTGGGGACATTCATAACTTTTGGCTTGACTTAGCTGTGTCTGTACCTCCTCTGAGGGAAACTGGTTGCCAGCTGATGAGAGTATCATTTCTTCTACTGCCATGGAGTCACACTCCTCTGCCTTTCATCATGCTGCCAAACTCTGTGAAGAGTGAATCCTTTGGGAAAAGACATCTTCCTGTCTATGTCTATGAGCAATCATTTTTTGGTTGAAACCATTTTTTAAACATTGGTTTTATATTCATGTACATAAATTTATGTCCAATTTGGTTTTATTGATCACATAACCAGCTGAGTATTTTCTTTTCTGTTGAGCTTCCCACAATGAATAGTACAGAGTAGTTTTCCAGCACCATGTGGTGAGATAGGGAAAGGTTAGGGAGGAAAGCCTAATATAAATTCAGAAATGGCCAATGTCCTATTGTTTTCTGATGCAGTGTGGTAAAAAAAAAAAAAAAAAAGAAAATCGGTGTTGAGTCACAACTCTACGCAGATAAGGATAAGAAATCTGGGTTCACGGCCGGGCGTGGTGGCTCAAGCCTGTAATCCCAGCACTTTGGGAGGCTGAGATGGGCGGATCACAAGGTCGGGAGATCGA
>NW_012111142.1:2302898-2318178 GCF_000951035.1 Colobus angolensis palliatus
TTAACCAGGATGGTCTCGATCTCCTGACCTCGTGATCCGCCTGCCTCGGCCTCCCAAAGTGCTGGGATTACAGGCGTGAGCCACTGCGCCCGGCTAATTAACATATTATTTGAGGTGGCTTAGCACAGAGTTTAATCTCTCTTCTTGGGAAATCATTTGATCTCTGGCCTTCCACCCCATGAAAGGCCAAAAACATTATTACTTCTCTGCTCCGTTAGTGTGGATATTTATTTTCATTGGTGTGGCAGCCAGTCCTCAAAATGTTCCCCAATAATTCCTTGCCTGCTAGTACTTACGGCTTGTAGAGTCTTTTCCCACATTATAGTGGGGTTTTTCTGTGTGACTAATAGAATATGGCAAAATAGTGGTATGTCACTTCTGAGGCTAGCTCGTGGGATACATTGTGGCTTCAGCCTTGTACTTTCTCAGATCCTTTACTCTGGGGACAGCAGGCTGCCAGGTTATGTGGGTACTGAGACAGCTCTCCACATAGCAAAGAACTGAGGCCTTCTACCAATGGCCAATGAGAATTTGTAGCCTTCTGTCAATAGCCATGTGAGTGAATCATCTTGGAAATAGATCTGCCGACCCTGGTCAAACTTTCAAGTGACTGTGGCACCTGAGGTTGCTTGAATGTAACCTCATGCGAGACCCTGAGCCAGAACCATCACCTTAGCCACTCTCAGATGCTTGACCCCAGAAACTGTATAAGATAATAAATGCTTGTTGTTTTAAGCTGTTACATTTTGGGGATAATTTGTTATGCAGCAATAGATAACTAATATAGTTGAGAAGATAAAAGCTAGATATCCTTAATTAATTAATTGATTTTATGAGATGGGGTTTTGCTATGTTGCCCACCCTGGTCTTGAACTCCTGGGCTCAAGCAATCTTCCCACCTCAGCCTCCCGATAGCTGAGATTACAGATCCACAACACTGTGCTTGGCTCTCTAGCTTTTTTTTTTTTTTTTTTTTGAGATGGAGTCTTGCTCTGTCACCCAGGCTGGAGTACAATGGTGTGATCTCAGCTCACTGCCGCCTCTTCCTCCTGGGTTCAAGTGATTCTCCTGCCTCAGCCTACCAAGTAGCTGTGATTGCAGGCGCCCACTACCACACCTGGCTAATTTTGGTATTTTTGGTAGAAATGGGATTTCACCATGTTGACCAGGCTGGTCTCGAACTCCTGACCTCATGATCCACCCGCCTCGGCCTCCCAAAGTGCTGGGATTACAGACATGAGCCACTGTGCCCAGCCTCTAGCATTCTTAATTTAAAAGAAATAATAATAATAAATGGAGATTTTAATTGTGAGATTTGACCCTTATAAGCAATCACACTATATTTATTTGGTCTGTATTCAGTATTTTCATTTGATTAAAAAGAAAACTGAAGAACAGGAAAGTTAAGTGATTTATGTTTTGGAGGAGCTGGTAGTTGCTGAGAATTGAAATATACTTCTATTCTTTTTCCAATTCTCTTTAAAGTATGCCTCTATTCAAACAGATAGAAGTAAAGATGAAATCCAAAATGACACCAGCAAATTTAAAAGAGAGTTATGGTTTGTGCAAACTTTTGTTTAAGGATAAGTTTTCTGAGAGCTACTATTTTAGTATTAAATCATTTCAAGTGGTCTGAGTCATTTTATCTTTACACACAGGTCAGTTATGCCACTTTCAGTTAATAAATGTGGAGGGGGTTCAAGGGATCATTTAACATAGGCCTAGATATGAACATTTTGATCTGTTCAATAGACACTTGTAAAGAGCACCACCACTGGCCAGGGGATACAAAAATAAATAAGATAATAACATCTGTGCTAAAATGTTTATAGGTTAGTGGTAGGGCCGATAATTTCAGTGATGATACAGGTATTTATAGGGTTCAGGCAGAGTACAGAGGAGGTACATCTAACCCAGAGAGAGAGCTCGGGGAGGACAAATTACTTTCTCAAAGACACACACCTGTGTGTGGCATCTTGAATCTGTCTTGGCTGTTTTCTAGAGACCTGGGAGTGGTAGTAACAGAATTGTATGTTGCCTACCTATTCCCTTTCACGTATGGGTAAGGTACTGTCTATGTTTCTTTATAGAGACTCCATTCTGTGACCTCACTATTCATTGAGATATTATTCAAACTATTTTTTCTTTTTTATTTATAGAGATGGGGTCTCCTTATGTTGCCCAAGTTGGTCTTGAAGTACTGGGTTCAAGCAGTTCTCCCACCGTGGCCTCCCAAAGTGCTGGGATGAGAAAGGTGTGAGCCACTGTGCCTGGCTCAAACTTTTTTTTTTTTTAATGACTTTGTCAGCCAGGATAAGTAGAATGGGACAGAAAGACTAAGAAACAGAAACATTAAAATACAAAACAAAACCCAGGAAGTATAGACGTATTGGAAACAAGTCAGGAGGCTGAAATACATAAGGCCAACTGTAAGAATAAAACATTTGGGGTGTGGAATTCTTAAAAAAATGTATTAAACAATTCTTCTTAACGCTTCGTCACTTATTTCTAGCTACTAGTCAATAAGAAATTTGTGGCAATGTGCTGGTTTGGCTTCAAGGAAAGATTATACCCATGGATCAATTTGGTAGAGTCTAGAACTTAATTCTATCAGTTTGAACAAGCAAGTTTCAGACATTATACAGCCAAGGAACTTCCAACAGTCTTCCATGAATGAGGCAATCTGAATGAAGAGGCCTTTTATAACTTCATTTTGAACTCTGCCCACAAATCAAAGGTCAGCGGGCCCTTCGATTCAAAGAGGCTGCAAAATGCCTGGAGGTGCTGCTGTGCCAGTGGTTGCTCCTGTGTGACAGGCAGAGGGAAAAAAGAAACAAGGAAGAGGAGACAAAAGGCAAAAAGAGGGAACTGGAAAAAGAAAAGAGGGACAGAAGGAAAGGAGAAGAAAAAGGAAGAACTAGTAACTATTGTTTGTTGAGCACTGCCAGCCACCACGCTAAGTACTTTGCAAACTCGATCTCAGTCCTCACAGCAGCCCTATGAGGTAGCACTGGCAGTACTTTTGTTTCACTGATTAGGATATTGAAGCTAAAAGAAGGTAATTTGTCAAAAGTCATACAGCTAATAAGTAGCAAAACTGGACTTTGAACCCAGGTCTGTCTGCCTTCAAAATCTAACACTCCTCGCTGCAATGCCACAAAGGAAACATGTTCACCTATTAGGGTCTGAGAGATAACTACCACTGACGATGACTGACTGGGCTCTTCTGTGGCTGGCCCTTGGATTTTTTTTAAGTTTGTAGACAAGTCTTTAACAGGATAAAGATCCCTTAATTGGATTTGCCTGTTATCCAATATTGCACACCACATCACATGCTGTGCTTCAGTTCCCTACATGAATCAGTTAAAACCTTCCCATTTAGTCTAATGAACCCTAATTTCAGACAAAGGTAACTGTCACCTTTTGTTTCATCCTGCGCTTTTATTTTTCAAATACCAGAGCCGACCTCTGAACTCAATCTGCACTTGCCTATTGATGCATAAATATCTATAATATCACAGTAAATTAAATTCTATTTTAAAGGGTTTCTATTTAACAATCTGTCAGAACTTTCACAGCATTTGATTTCTGGTCGCCTCTGTCCAGTGACAGGTTTATCTCAATATGGCTTGATTAATGAAACCTTTTATTTGGTGTAAGCACACCTATTATTACCATAGTCTCTTAATGCTTGCTTAGGCAACATTGAGGTCTGGCAGCAGGGACTCTCAAAACTTCTAGCTTCTTTAGCTCCACCAGAACATCGGGTGCAATTAACAGGCCGGGAGACTGATCCCTGCCTAGTGGGGAGCGTGGTGATGTTAGTGTCAGTTAAATGATACAGCACTCTGTCTCAGAGGCTTGGCCAAACTCTCTTTTAACCCCTAGGGTTTAAAAAATGTTTCCGACTTAGTGCCAACAAATCCGCCTTTCTCTCCATTGCTACCTTGTCCTTGTATGTCAGTCATTGAGGGGCATAGTGGACGTCTCCCTCAGGAGCCTAGAAATTGCAGTGTGCACTGTGTAGCTGAGAAGTGGGATGCAGTCGAAAATAAAATAACATATTGAGAAAAAGGGTCTTAATGAAGCCAAGGGGCCAGGCACTAATAGCTCTTAAGAAATAGAAAGGACTTTATGATTGATATTCCACATGCAACCTTTTCAGAAAAGAAGAGTGCAGTTGAATTATGTTTTGTTCCTGACGAGTATTTACCTCGGAGAGAAGCTGCCGTTACTACTGGACTATCTCCTTCATGTCCCACATGCTTCCAAAATCCCGGGGAAAGAAATACCTTGGTTTGCACATACACTCAAAATGTTGGCACTCTGTTTTACATTGCTATTAAATATTTAATAACATTAAAAGTGAGACATTGAAAATAAAATCTGAAACTTATTTGTGTTGGAGACATTGTCTTCTCTGCAGTTTTCCTGTCTAGTGTTTTCTGTACTGGTAGAACGATTTGCTTCTGCCATATATTACACTGTTTCTTATTTGTACCCCTGTCCCCTGCCGATACTTAAAACAGCTCATACTTTTTTTTAAACGTTTTTTTTTTAGTTTGTGGTCATTATGGCTTTAAGTGTAGTAAATTCCACCTGGAGAATTTAACAGTTTGGCTGTTATTTTTCAATGTTCTGAGGTAGGAAAGAGAATACAGTAATATTAATAGGTATGATTCAAGTTTCTAATAAATAGAAAAAAATCAGATAAATGAAACAAATGAGTCTGTTATTTAAAAAGAACGTTATGATAGTTAACATTCTGTTAAGACTTGAATATTTAAAGGGAAACTAACCCCTAAAAACATTAGAAAAAAGTATTTTGTTTAGTTGCTGTCCTAGATTGATTATTAATTTGATTACTTGAGTTTGCAGTTTGGTATTGAATATATATGCTTACATAGACCTTAAAGCACAGTTTTTCTTCTGGATTTTTAGTAGCGAAGAGGAAAATATCACAGGAAGTATTTCTTGTAAAGGGGTGACATCAGATTTTTATTATCAGTTTAGTGTTAATAGAATTCCTTGTAATCATACCAGAAAAATAAAGTATAGTTTAACTGTACTTTCAAAATTAGATATATGGTTTAAGAATATTCAATAAAGTAAGAAAGTAGAGAAACTAGTTTAATTTAAAATGATGCTGAAAGTTAATCAAATAATTTTCAGTAACATAATTAACTAGTATTTGGATCTTGTGTTCTATTTGAAAAATATGTATATATGACATTTTTCTTCATTAAAAATATTCTTTTGCAAGAAAATACAGAAACCTCTTAATGAGATTCTGAGTGGAGAATTATGATTCTCCAACATGTTTCTCAGGTTTTAGTTTATTTCACATCATGCTTTTCAACCTTCGACAACAAATATTGTTGTACCATGAAGACAGCAAATCTAAACAATTACATATGCAGTCCAAAGGCATACACAAGAAAATCAATATTTGACATCTTTGCAACTCCCTCTTTGCAGTAGCGTTCAATAGCTCTTATTCATTATACACTTATATCTCTTTCAGATTCGCCTTTGTCACTAGAAACCCATTTTTTTTTTCTCCTTTGACTTCCACATAACTTCTTTGCCCTGTACTTTTACAGATGCCTTCTGGCTATAAATACTAATGAAATCTCTTTGCTTAATTCAATTTTGCTGGTACACTTACAGTTATGACCTAACTTTCCCACGAGAGAGACTGATTGAACATTCCACTACCTTATGGATGGGAGCAAACATTCTTACAGAACTGGACTGACAATTTCCATAATTATAGAATTCACAGCCTAATGACCTTAAAAAACAATAAAAAGATCTCTTGTTAATTCCATCTCTGTTACTGACATTCAAGATATTTCATTTTTCATGGGACAACAAATTTACTTTTTTATTTTCCAAAGAGCAGTCTATCCTTTCCCCCCAGATTAAATTTTCTGAATATTGAAGTATCCCATTGAATATTTAGCATTTCTTTGTCTTTTAAAAGTTAGAATATTTATGATCCTTAGAATGAGTTTGACTGATTTATAGCAATCAATTATAAGAGTACGTTTTCAAATAGCCCTTTTAAAAATGAAGAATAGAATAATTAAAAAGATCACAAGTCCTCCCTTGCATATAATTATTTCATTATTTCATTACAGTGCAGAATTATTTTTGCTGACTGTGAGCAATTTTAATTGAGCAAGATCTGTGTTAATATCCAATAGCAAGCAGTTCTTCCTAAGAAATAAGATCATTAATTGCCTAAATTTTATTCAGTACAGTGAGTCTTATGAGTCACATTGCAATATAAACCTAATCACTAGGTAGAGTGGGTACAATACCTTTTCTGTAGTGTAGATATCCTAAAAGCATAACCTGCCTGCTAATTTATTCCTTCAACAGGTTTATTGTCTTATTAAGCATTTGTTTTGTAGAATATTCTTAATCTATCTAGATTATCACAGAAAAACTGTGATAATGAAACATTAAAATTCAGACTTGAAATCTACTAAAGCCAGCCTGAATAATCAAAGCTAAAACACAGCATCTTTGATTCTTTCTAAATACCAAAATGCTCAGCACCTTGGAGTATATTCTGGAAGCTTTTGGCTTACAAATAAAGACTTTGTGAGGTATGGAAATCTTCAGTATAGCAAGATAGCCTGTTATTAAGTGAAGCTAAATTAAATGTTAATAATAGTCATTTTCTTGGAAAAATCTAACATTCATCATAAACGTTATAGTAATCTTGGCATATCTAAATATTTTATGTATATCTAAGATATTTTCTTCCCATAAATATTTTACATGTATTTATTGCTATGGGAAGAATGTATAAATTGTGATAAAATTCATCAGAACTACTATCTTAATGACCTAGACTGCTTTGATAAAATGTGAGTGAACATATTAAAAAACTTATTTGTCATTATATATATTTTAGTATTGAATATGACGCTGTTGCTGGTCTGACTTAGACCTTAAGTGGAAAGTACAGTATTCTTAGTTTAACTTCTTGTTTGTTTGCTTTTGTGTGTAGTTTTTTTTGTTTTTTTTTTTTGACACAGGGTCTCACTCTGCTGCCCAGGTAGGAGTGCAGTGGTGTGATCATAGCTCATTGCAACCTGGAACTCCTGGGTTTGGGTGATCCTCCCATCTCAGCCTCCTAAGTAACTAAGACTGCAAGCAGGTACCACCATGCCTGGCTAATTTTTAAAAAATACAGACAGGGTCTTGCTATGTTGTCCAGGCCGCTTAGTTTAACTTTTGAAAGAGGAAATAAAATACATGAAAAACTCACTGATATTAATTGGTAAATTTGTGTATTCATTTAGCAAATATTTACTCAGCACCTCTATGTGTTAGGTATAAGCCTAATGTGCTAAAACTACTTTTCCACACCCTTTCAAGAGAAACATTAGTATTTTTGCCTTCTTTGCTTGGATTCACGTATGCTCATTTGCTGCTAAAAGGAGAAATTGGCCAGGCACAGCAATGCAAGCCTGTAATCCTAGCACTTTGGGAGGCTGAGGCAGTAGAATTGCTTGATCCCAGGAGTTTGAGACCAACTTGGGGAACATAGTGAGAATCTGTCTCTACCAAAGAAAAAACAAAAGAGAGAGAGAGAGAAGGATAGAGAGATTGGCCAGCTTGATACTTAACTACCAATTTAGAAGTTATGGAGTTGTTTACAATGATAATTTCTGGATTTCAGTATTTAATGTGTCAGCAATAACTGAAACCTACTGGAACTCTGTAAGAAATGAATTACTGTTGTGAATAGAACCATTTTTGTATTTGGAACTTTTTTACTGGAGATTAAGAATTATGTGTGCTACAGAAGGCAAAACAAACTGTCGCCTATAGGAGTTATTCTTATAGTGAAAGAATTCTAGCATGGTGCATTGGGAGGGTGATGTGATCTGGAAGAATAAGAACTAGACTATCCAGAGTCCTGGGTTTTGCTACTCCTCCTAACTAGCTATAAGACTTTGGGCATCTTGAAACCTCTCTGAACCTTAGTTCCAGATCTGGAAAATGTGGATCATAATTCTTGCTCTGACACTTTATGGGGATGCTATCATGGTAAATAGTAGCTTCCTCATTTGTAAAGTGAAAGTTTTCAAATTAGAGCAGTTTTTGAACTGCAGTTTTTTTTGTTTTTTTTTTTTGAGACGGAGTCTTGCTCTGTCACCCAGGCTGGAGTGCAGTGGCTGGATCTCAGCTCACTGCAAGCTCCGCCTCCCGGGTTTACGCCATTCTCCTGCCTCAGCCTCCCGAGTAGCTGGGACTACAGGCGCCAGCCACCTCGCCCGGCTAGCTTTTTGTATTTTTTAGTAGAGACGGGGTTTCACCGTGTTAGCCAGCATGGTCTCGAACTCCTGACCTCGTGATCCGCCCGTCTCGGCCTCCCAAAGTGCTGGGATTACAGGCTTGAGCCACCGCGCCCGGCTGAACTGCAGTTTTGAACTAGGGAGTAGTTCAAGAATCTCCTTGAAACAATGTAGTTTTTTTTTTTTTTTTTTAAATACATTCATCTGGTCATCTTTCTAGGTATGAGGTCCATAGCTTTTATCAGATTCTCAAATAGGCAAGTGATCCAAAGAAGGTTAAGAAATGCTGAATTAGAGAATCTCTAACATCCTTTCTACTCTTAAATTCAAATTCCATTCTCCATCTCTGAATAATAGATATGAAAGCACTTTGAAAGAGTGCTAAACAAATGCAAAATATCATTCTCCATCTCTCTTTATGGATCTACTCTATGTAAAAGTCATAGCCATACTTGGAATACTGATATTATATTATGTTGAATTGGTTATTGAATAAACATATTACCTGAGGGAATTCCTCAAATGTAAGGTTCAGTATTAAACCCCTAGGAGAATTAGAGTGTGCCATACAGACTCAGAGAAAATAGAAAAGAAATCTAGGTGAGAGTGCAAAAAATGTGTGTTTTGTTTTTTTTTTTTTCAGATGGTGTCTCGCTCTGTTGCCAGGCTGGAGTGCAGTGGCGTGATCTTGGCTCACTGCAACCTCCGCCTCCTGGGTTCAAGTGATTCTTCTGCCTCAGCCTCCTGAGTAGCTGGGATTACAGGCACATGCCACCACACCCAGCTAATTTTTGTATTTTTAGTAGAGACAGGGTTTCACCATGTTGACCAGGATGATCTCGATCTCATGACCTCATCATCTGCCCTCCTCGGCCTCCCAAACTGCTGGGATTACAGACGTGAGCCACTGCGACTGGCCGCAAAAATATTTTAATATAAGCACACAGTAGTTTGTTGGGCAACATTAAACTATTAGTTTAACATTAACTATTAATCAGTATGGGGCTACCGATCTAGTTCTACTCTGGATTATGACAATGGTAGCTGGGCCGCAATTTCCTCTTCTCTAATTCAAAGCTGGGGGTGGGGGTGGGTGAAGATTAGGTTAGTGTAGCTGAAAGTGTTCTTAGTCAACTGTACAGTGTTACACAAGAACAAGGCATTCTCTATTCAAACGATGAAATCCTGCTATTAAGGATTTCCTTATTGGTCGGGGGCAAGGTTGCTGGGGAGGTTGGGGGAAAGACATTGAGCTAGAGTACTCTTTTTTTTTTTTTTGAAATTTAAAGAAGAAATTTATTGAAGATCTGAAAAACAATTCCTAAAAGATTGACTTTTCCAGAAAACTAGCTACACAATGCATTGCGTCTATCATGTTAAAACGTGCATTAGACACAAATACAAAAAACACAAAACAAGTCACCATTCTTCAACAATTTGAGCAAAGATAAAATGCCTAAGTAACAACATGGATGACTTGCAAAGGATGGGCTCTTTACTTTAAGCACCATTAAAAAAAAAAAAAAGGAGCACAAATGGATGAGTGTGTTCAGTTCTATACACTGAATTGCAACTTTGGCACTAGGAATCAGAGCATTTTGTCATATAGCATTAACACGTATTATAAAAGTGCGTAGTGTCAAAGGAATAGAACCACCAGCATTCAAAAGCAGCTTTGTCAACTAGGCAATAAAACACTCGACAACCTATCCCTCTGTTGTCCATCATTGAAAACACTGGCAGCAAATTTGAAATGAAAAAAAAAAGAAAAGAAAAAAGGAGCTATTACCCCTTTTATTTTCTCTGCTTAAAAATCAAACAGAAAACAAACATCAATTATTACACACTAACATCTTCAAAGCACATCGTTTGTACAAGAAATAGACTAAGAACAAAAACGTGTTTACGGAGATCGAAACATAAGCTTTCCGATGGTACTCAGGAGGAGCCACTTCATAATCGCTGGCACTAAACAAAGTTGCAGAATTTTTTGCCAGGTACTTTAGGAAATCGTGAAGATAATTGAGTAATAAAGTAAGGCTCTTCTCATCCAGAGGTGCATAGGCCAACATTGCTCCAATTCGTATAAATAATCTGAGGAGATGTGGCGCTCCATACACCTGGGACATGGGTGCATTGGGATGATCTGCAAGAATTTCGGCATACTGTGGTCTCTCAAATTTGTAGAGTAGCTGGGTGCCCAACATTACGTTGAAGTGTTCTTTTATCCCTGCCAAAACTTCATTAACCGCATACTCCTTATTATCTGTGTTAGGTAGAGTACTCCTAACCACACTGAACAAAATCTACTGCATAGAAGTAATGTTTTTCATCTAAGAAATAATTTATCTTTTCCTTTCTAGATTTGATTCAGAATAGAGTGAAAAGAACATTTTGTTCCAGAACTTGTTCTCTTTCCAACTAAGGGTGACTCTGAGTTCCTAGATCGAAAGTTAAGATTAGATCTTATACTTTTGTTTTTTTTTTTTTTTTTTTGAGATAGAATCTCGCTCTGTTGCCCAGGCTGGAGTGCAGTGGTACAATCTCAGCTCCCTGCAACCTCTGCCTCCCGGGTTCAAGTGATTCTTCTGCCTCAGCCTCCCGAGTAGCTGGGACTATAGGTGCCCCCCACCACGCCAGACTAATTTTTTGTGTTGCCCAAGCTGGTCTCAAACTTCTGAGCTCAAGTGATCTGCTCGCCTTGGCCTCCCAAAGTACTAGGATTACAGGCGTGAGCCAACACACCCTGCCAGATCGTATACATTTTAATATCCATAGCCCTATGCCAGGACTCAGTAAAATGTATACATTGAATGCCCTTGGGCTGGTTACTTACTTTCTCTGAGCAATGTTTTCACTATTTGTAGGACTGATAATAATAATAATAATAATAAAACCCTGGCTACCACTGAAGTACGCTGCACCAAGTACTTGACCTATGTTATTTTGTCCCAGCCTAATAACATCCCTGTGAAATATTATTCTCATTTCAAAGGTTAGGATTCTGGTGGGGCGCAGTGGCTCACGCCTGTAATCCCAGCATTTTGGGAGGCCAAGGCGGGTGGATCACCTAAAGTCAGGAGTTCGAGACCAGCTTGGCCAACGTGGCGAAACCCCATCTCTACTAAAAATACAAAAATTAGCCAGGCATTGTGGCACACGCCTGTAATCCCAGCTACTTGGGAAGCTGAGGCAGGAGAATCACTTGAACCTGGCAGATGGAGGTTGCAGTGAGCTGAACTCGCACCACTGCACTCCAGCCTGGGTGACAGAGTGGGACTCCATCTCAAAAATAAATAAATTAATTAAAATAAAATAAAATAAAGGCTAGGATTCTGGTTGGGTGTGGTGGCTCACGCCTGTAATCTCCACAATTTGGGAGGCGAGGTGCATGGATCACTTGAGACCAGGAGTTCAAGATCACCCTGACCAACATGGTGAAACCCCAGCTCTACTAAATATACAAAAATTAACTGAGTGTGGTGGCAGGCACCTGTCGTCCCAGCTACTTGGGGGGCTGAGGCGGGAGAATCGCTTGAACCTGGGAGGCAGAGGTTGCAGTGAGCCAAGATCCAGCCATTGCACTCCAACCTGGGTGACAGTGAGACTGTCTCAAAAAAAATAAATAAATAAATAAAAATGAAATAATAAAGGTTAAGATTCTGAGGTTCACAGAAGATAAGGGACTTACTTAAGGCTATAACCACCTTATAAATTCATTGGAAAGATAAAATTAGTAATGTACTTGATCATGCTTTGAAAACTGTTTAGGCTACATAAATGTAATGCTGCTGCTACTCCTCTTTCACTGTTCCTTTTGTCAGATGATCCAGCTTCAAAGATTTTACTTTATTAACAGCCTTCCCATTGAAAGAAGAAGGTGCTTTGCTAGAAGATTTATGGTACATTGTGTCCCAGAAGTGCAGATTTGGCGATGACAAGAAATGGTTGTTGCCAGGTCATTTTCGAATCAGCTAGATTTATCTGTTGTGTCATCAAATAGCTCTGCTGTTAGCTGAGAGAAGGAATGAAGAGGAACTATGACTGTTTGATGAATAAGACCCTTTGTAAATATTCTGCTTGGAGCTCCTCCCATTCCCTCACCATTAAAGTAGATTAGTGTCTAGATTAAAATCACAAAAGCCAAGGAATTCAGATCTAAAGTTAAGATTTAAGGTTGGAGTATCACTGTTAACTTATGAGTGCAAAACCAGGAATCTTGATAGGATCAAGATCATGAGTTTGCTCCAAATCTCTTGGTTTCTGTAGAGCTGAGATTTCTATTCACTATAATATACAAAGTTGAAATACTTTAAAACTTCATAACATAGCAAAGACAGGATTATAATTATAGAATAGGACCATCTCCCAACTTGTCACTGGAGGAATGGTAAAGTCAAATTAGAGTAGAACTACTGATAACTGTGGGGAATTACCTTTTATTTCTGAAAACTGTATTTCTCTTTGGTTTAAAAAATACCCTTTTATGGGGCAGTTTGATTTTGTGCAATGTTTTATGCTTAAAAAATCTAATAGGAGACCTAATGGAGAGATCTGATCATTTATTACCCATCTACACATTTACTAGTAATGATGAAAGATTTGTTGGTTGTCTAGTTTGTCTGAGAGAGAGTGATGAGCCGCACCAGAAGAGAGGGTGGGAAATCTGGGCTCAGTGCCCAGGATTTTTCTTTGCTATTTGGATCACTGTGTTTGCTAGAATATTTAATTAATCCCACTCTTGGAGTAATGCTTATTGCTGATGGCCATTGCTGAGCTGAAATATTAAACCATATGTAATATATCTTCAATAAAATTTAGATTTAAAAGTCCCTAAATGATGTATGTGTTTGACAGTCCTTAATGAAAACTGATTAAAGAAATTCCAGAGAATGGATAGGCTTAATAGTAACACTTCTTTTCATTCACGTGAAAGGAAGTTCGGTATTATAAAATGAAACGTAAGGAATTAGCACAATATTTGGGGTAGGGCTGTACCAGTTCTTGAATATATAGGTTTTGGTTTTTAGTTTTGTTAAGTATTTGGCTCTTCTACTGTATCTCTGGTGAGGGTCTTTCCTGAGTTATTTAAGACAGTTCTTTTTGGAATACAGTTTAGCCATAGGTAGACCATCAGGGAACTCTGATAATTCTCTTTTGAGTAATTCAATACATGGCATGATTTTCTCTTACTATTGAACCAATGCCTCAGCAAAGGGTTAGAGGATTTCTGCTGTTTGTAGTGAAAATCTTGTGCCAGGAGCATTAACCTTGAAGTTCTATACACTTTGCAGGTCAGGCAATTACCACAGTTATCCTAGTTACTTATTTAAGGATGTGGCAAGGAGAGCCTCCAAAAAATGAACTGATAAATGTGAGTGGAGGAAAAAAAAATCAATTTCTTTTTTTGAAAGGACAGATCTAGAATTGTAATGATGGAAATAATTCTAAGATTCAGTTCAAATAGCTCTCGAACAGGTCAAAACAGGCAAAGGGTCTGATGTATTGGAGTGTGTCTGGGTAGTCCAGGGATAGAATATTAGAAATGAGACAGTACTTAAGAATTTGGTCAAATGGAATTGTCTTCAAACTTTGTAACTCCTTGAGTTACCTTGTGCAAACAAACATCTTTTTTTTTTTTGAGACCGAGTTTCACTCTTATTGCCCAGGCTGGAGTGCAATGGTGCGACCTCGGCTCATCACAACCTCTGCCTCCCGAGTTCAAGTGATTCTCCTGCCTCAGCCTCCTGAGTATCTGGGATTACAGGCATGCTTCACCATTCCCAGCTAATTTTATATTTTTAGTAGAGATGGGGTTTCTCCATGTTGATCAGGCTGGTCTTGAACTCCCAACCTCAAGTGATCTGCCCGCCTCAGCCTCCCAAAGTGCTGAGATTACAGACGTGAGCCACCATGCCTGGCCTCCAAACTCTTATATACTTAATATGTAAAACAGATTTGAGGGGAGCTATTCTCCTTGAAGCCAAAGAGCTTGCACCTGTTCATATGCTTCCCCCTTCTTACTTCATTATTAGCACAGTGTGAAAATCAGTCATCTACTTCAACTCTTTCATTTGACATATATGAGCATTTATATATGTCATAAAAATGACATATATAATGAGGAGTAAATGGATTTGTTCAAGGGTGTATAACTAAACAGTGTCAGGGCTTAGTCTCAGACCTGTGCTCTGCTCTGTTACATACTTTCTACTTCAAACGCTCTCTGCTTCTTGCAGGGAATTTTGGTAAGACAGTAACCCTCTCTACTAGAATTCTAGGAAAAAGTAATGTAGTCAGGGGTTGCAAAGACAAGTAGGGTATAGGGATCATAAACATTATTCCTTAATACATTAATAAAATAGGCATTTATTGATCATCTATTATGTGCAAGGCACAGCTTGAGGCTACAGAGAAAGTACAGAATTCCTGAATGGAAGAAGTCATGTCTTTACTATTCTTTATCTACTATTCTTTCTCCTTAAAAATATGAACAAAGCAATAATTTAGAGAATATGAATCATACACTCACTATAGTGTTTTTGGGTATAGACTCTGGAGTCAGATTACCTAGTTTTGAAGTCTGGCTCTGAAGTTATCTTGGGCAAATCACTTAACTACTTCTCCCCGTCCCCCTCCCCACTCCCACTCCCACCTCCTCCTTCTTCTTCTCCTTCTCCTTCCCCTTCTTTCTCCTTCTCCTCCTTCCCCTTGTTTCTCCTCCTCCTTTTCCTCCTCCTCCTCCTCCTCCTCCCCCTTCTTTCTCCTTTGCTTTGTCCTCCTCCTCCTTCTCCTTCTTTTGAGACAGGATCTTGCTTTGTTGCCCACACTGGAGTGCAGTGTGCAGTCATGGCTCATTGCAACCTCTGCCTCCCAGGCTCAAGTGATCCTCTCATCTCAGCCTCCCAACTAGCTGGGAATACTGGTGCACCCCACCATGCTCAGCTAATTTTTTTTTTTTT
>NW_012111142.1:2318673-2322249 GCF_000951035.1 Colobus angolensis palliatus
GGCCTCCCAAAGTGCTGGGATTACAGGCTTGAGCCACCGCGCCCGGCCTATTATTATGTCTTATGTCACTCATCATGACAATTTGAGAGTCTCCTCTAAATCAGTGTTTGGCTTCTTATGTATGTTGTTCAACAAATCATATGGAATTGTATTTTGCATACCTAAGTTACTAAAGCTTTGTCAATTCAATTTGGTAATCTTATTTTAGCAAATGGTTTAAACCTATACAGTATATATAATATATATAGTATGATATGCCTCACTCACTCATAAATATTTTTTTTTTTTTGAAGTGGAGTCTCGCTCCGTCACCCAGGCTGGAGTGCAGTGGCCTGATCTCTGCTCATTGCAACCTCTGCCTCCTGGGTTCAAGCAAATCTCATGCCTCAGCCTCCCTGGTAGATGGGATCACAGGCGTGCACCACCATGCCCAGCTAGTTTTTTGTGTTTTTAGTAGGTATAGGGTTTCCCTATGTTGGCCAGGCTGGTCTTGAACTCCTGGCCTTAAACTCCTGGCCTTAAGTGATCTGTCCACCTCAGCCTGCCAAAGTGCTGAGATTATAGGTGTGAGCCACCTCACCTGGACTTATATCTTTTTTTCTGTTGTTTTTTTCAAAGACAGAGTCTTGTTCTGCCACCCAGGCTAAAGTGCAGTAGTGCGATCATAGTTCATTGCAGCCTCGAACCCCTGAGCTGAAGTGATCTTCCCACCTCAGCCTCCTCAGTGTCTGGGACTACAGGTGTGTGCCACCATACTTTGCTAACTTTTAAAAATTCTTTGTAGAGTTGGGGTGTTGCTGTGTTTTTCAGCTGGTCTCAAACTCCTGGGTTCAAGTGATCGTCCTGCCTTGGCCTCCCAAAGTGTTGGGATCACAGGTGTGAACCACCACGCCTGGGTCACTCATGACTCTTAAGATGCTTTGTATGTCTCAAATGGGAATCTTGATGATCAGAAATACATGACATTCACCAGTGATATCCTTAGGCCATCTCTTATTCTTTTCAATACATATGGTTTCTCCTCAAACAAAAAGTAAGACTTTGGGCATGGACATCATCATATGTGTCTCTTTATGTTTCTAGAGTTCAGGCCTGTAACTTGAGATGTTTTCTATGTATTTATGTCACAAATTCTATTGTTAGTGGCAACATCTCTTCTCAATTTTAGTTTTTCTTTTCTGATTTTAAACTATCAGCCTAGTTATAATATCTTCTGTACTAATTTTTCTTTGTTCCACGGGATCTAAAGTTAATAAATTTGTTGAACCATGAATAAAAGCAAAAAGCTAGCATAGGTAGGTACAAGCCATATGCATTGCTTTAATGAATAGTCACCGTGACATATGGAGGAGGACTGCCCGATTAATTATTGGGTTTGATGGAGTTGCTGCTCGCCTGCATGAGTTAGTCCAGGGGCCAATTTATAGTGTTAAAATCCTGTGATGGGCTGGTCTGACCGATAAACAAAGTAAATAAATGAACCAAGTTGATTCAGTAGCCCAGATAATTTGCTAGATTAGCATGAAAACATTATATTGCTTTTTATTTTTTTGAGGCAGGGTCTCACTCTATCACCCAGGCTGGAGTGCAGTGTGCAGTCATGGCTCACTGAAGGCTCGACCTCTGGGGCTCAAGCAATCCTCCTGCCTCAGCTTCCTGAGTAGCTGGTACTATAGGCACACACCGCCATACCGGGCAATGTTTTTAAATTTTGTTTTGTAGCAACAGGGTCTCACTATGTTGCCCAGGCTTGTCTCAAATACCTGAGCTCAAGTGATCCTCCTGCCTTGGCCTCCCAAAGTGTTGGAGTTATAGGTATGAGCCACTATATCCAGTCAAGAATTGCTAATGTTGCTTAAATTTTGTAGTATATTGGGGCACTGGAAAATAGGCATATCTCCAATAGGACTCTTCAGGTTGTGAGTAACCAAAAATCCACCTCAAACCAGATTGAGCAAAAGGTGAAATCTACTAGCTCAAAAAACTGAAAAACTCACAGGTAAATTTTTCTGACTTTCATTTACACTTGATCTAGGGGGCAACGTCTGTAAGCTTAACTCTCCTCCATACTGGTATGCCACAAGGAGGCAACATGCCATTTAGCAATCCTATGCCTTTATCTTCCCAGGATTCAGCCCAGCAAAAAATAGAGTGATTCTTGGCGACTACCACATGAGCCTTGGGCATTGGAAGAACTTAGGTCATAGGTCAACCCCTGAGTCAACAATGTTAGTAGGAAGATTTGATACCCTGATTGGCCAGGACTAAGGCACATAGTCTCTTCCTGGTGGAGCCCTAGAAACTACATGGGAAGGTGACGATTTTCCAAAGGACATTTGAGTAGCTCCCAGAAATAATAAGGAGCAGACAAATATCTATTAGATGGGAAAATAAAATTCATTTTAGACAAACTAATATCAAAATGCCAGATAAGAAAACAGACATTCTCATATATTATTTCAAGTGGGCTATTTGGGAATATCTACCAAAAGTTCAAGTGCACATTGTCTTACACAATTTCACATCAAGAAATTTATCCTACAGATAAATCATACCAGTGTACAAAGATGCTATTTAAAGGAAGATCACTGAAGCATTGACTGTAACAGCAAAACACTGTCCATTGACGTGGAAGTTGTTAAATTCTGATACATTTATAGAGGAGAATATTCCACAATTATTTTCAATGAGGTAGATCTATATGTTCTAATATGGAAAGAAGTCTATGATAAATTAAGGGGAAAAAAGCAAATTGCAAGAAAATAGGCAAATATGTCCCTGCTTGTATAAATGCATAAAAATATCTGTAAGAATATCCAAAAGTGTTTAACACTGTTTATTGCTGGGGAAAAAATTCTAGGGAGTTAGGAGTGGCAGGAAGAAGACATTTGCTTTTCACTTCATATCCTGTGGGGCTTTAATTTGTTTACCTGAGTATGCATTACTTTCATTACTTTAAAAAGTCAGTCTAGCCAGGCACGATGGCTCATGCCTACAATCCCAGCACTTTGAGAGGCCAAGGCAGGAGGATCACTTGAGCCCAGGAGTTTGAGACCAGTCTGGGCAACATAGAGAGACTCCATCTCTACAAAAAATGGAAAAAAAAAAAAAATCAGCCAGTATGGTGGTGTGTGCCTGTGGTCCCAGCTACTCAGGAGGCGGAAGTGGGATGATGACTTGAGCCTGGGAGATTAAGTCTGCAGTGAGCTGTAAGCATGCCACTGCACTCCAGCCTGAGTGACAGAGTGAGACCCTATCTCAAAATAAATAAATAAATAAATAAATAAATTCCCTTTCATTGAGCACTTGTTATGTTAGTTGTTGTATGGCCTTGGTAAACTCAGTTAATTTCCCTAACCCTCAGTTTCTTTATTTTTCAAGTGAGGGTAATCATATTAATAATATTTGCCTTACATTGTAACTGGGAAATTGTAGAAAAAATATGTTAGATGTTTGAGTGTAGTGGACATTTAGTAAATCATTGCTATTATTCGTAGTAATTACTTCAGTTTGTGAGTAATTACTTCTTTTTCTTCTTCCTTCCTCCCTCCCTCCCTCCCTCCCTCCCTCCCTCCC
>NW_012111142.1:2322299-2347472 GCF_000951035.1 Colobus angolensis palliatus
TTTCTTTCTTTCTTTCTTTCTTTCTTTCTTTCTTTCTTTCTTTCTTTCTTTCTTTCTTTCTTTCTTTCTTTCTTTCTTTCTTCCTTCCTTTCTCTCTCTCTCTCTCTCTCTCTCTCTCTCTCTGTTTTTGTTTGAGACAGTCTCACTCTGTCACCCAGGCTAGAGTCTAGAGAGCAGTGGTGCCATCTTGGCTCCCTGCAACCTCCACCTCCCAGGTTCAAGAGATTCTCATGCCTCAGCCTCCCAAGTAGCTGTGACTACAGGCATGTACAACAATATTCAGCTAATTTTTGTATTTTCAGTAGAGACAGGGTTTCACCATGTTGGCCAGGCTGGTCTCAAACTCCTGGCCTCAGGTGATCCTCCTGCCTTGGTCTCCCAAACTGCTGGGATTGCAGGCTTGAGTCACTGTGCCCAGCCTATTTTCTTTCCTGTTCTTCCTCTGGAGGAGTAGTCATCAGGCATGACCTCCCATGGGTGCTCACAGGAGATGGTGCAATGCATGTGCAGAACTTCCCAGGCCAAGACCCACCACATTAGACCCACTGAGCGAGCCCCTTGTCATTGCATGCGATGGTGATGATCATGTAGTGTAGAGGTGAATATGTGTGACACAGAGCACACATAGGCAGGTTAACATACAATACCCCTGTGAAAGGTTGGTGGTCAGCCCTGGGATCCGTAACCATCAGAAGACATGGCTCCCAGAAGGCTGCCTGGATCTGGTTAGTAAAGTCACCCAGAAATAAGTGTGGCTCCAGTGGCAGCAGCAAACTTCAGCATAGCCTGCTGGCTGGCATTCCTGAAGGATGTGACACTGACAGCAGCTGAGTTTCCAAATGGCAACAATGGCACAAGCTGCCAGCCAAAGCTTCTTGCAGGTCCTCTTCAGATTTATGATGTAGATACCATCACTTTTCCTTTTGTAGTGTATCATCTGGAAGTCAAGGTTGGTGCCACCTAAGTGGATTCCTGCTGGAAGGAACGTGAGGACATTCTCCTCCTTCATCTTCAGGGCAGCTAGGGCTCCAAACATTGTGAAAGTTTCTCTTTAAATTATGACATGCTGTATGGATCTCTGTCTGGGGAGCATGGACAAGTACACCCAAAGTTTGATTGCTAGTATAGCTCATTCTTCTGTGGCTAGAAATCCTGAAGAATAAAATGTTAAGGGAGTTATTATGCTGACTACAACACCCAGGCTTAGGAACTAGTGAGCATAAGACCTCAAATTTCTTTCTGGCTCTCATTATGAAAGTCATGATTGTTTCCCTTGCGTCATCCTCTGCATGTGGCTTTTCATCTTACATTCTGGCTTTGCTCCAGGAGACACACTGCCTTATGCCAGGAACCTGGTGGAAAGGTCACCCCCAGAATGGCCAGGCTGGGAAGAGCTCACTTAACAGTGTAGGTCCTTAACTGCATTTCTTCATGCACCACCTTAATGGCAAATAAGCAAAAGTGAAAAATTCCACAGGGACCTAAAATTTAGATTTTGGCCTGATAGTATAACTAGAAGGTTTTTTGCTTTGAATTACCATAACTAGGAGTGAGTGAGTTTCTGTCATTCCCCTACCAAATAAAATATTGAATTTATGATGAATGGTTGTTAAATAGAGTGATCTGGACTTATTCTTTCCAGCCTAGTGAGACCCATCCCAACCTTTTACAGACAGTTTCTTTAAATATAGCATGAGAAACCTCAGTGTCCTCTGGAGGGTTTTGTAAATGGATGCTGGCCCAGTCTTTATTAAACTGGGCTTATATGTCATATAATTGCCTGTCTTGACATACCTCTTCTAGGCTTTGCCGGAAGGGTTTGTTAAGGGTTCTTTTCTGCTGTAAATGATGATCCTTGGTGTTTTTCTTGTTGTTTTTGTTGCTTCAACTTTATCTTTTTCTGTGTTGTTCCCGAATTTTTTGAAGTTTCTATCTTTCTCAGTTTGTTTTTTTTCCTTTTAAATCTACATAGATGATGTCTACTGATTCCCTTCAATCCAATTCAAAGTCCTATAGCAAACATTTACTGACCACTTACTCTATATAAAGCATGCTCGTGCTGTTTTCCAAAGTTTCAAGATAGTTTTAGAGTTGTAACATCCTATATGGTAGCTATTATCTATATGTGTCTATTTAAATGTAAATTAATTAAAATTAAAATTAAAATTTCAGTCACTTTTCTGTACTAGCCATATTTCAAGTGCTCAGTAGCCACATGTGACTAGTGACTACTGTATTAGCCAGTGTGGGTATAGAAAGTTTCCATCACTGTGGAAAGTTCTACTGGACAGTGCTGTTACAGTGCATCAGTTATTTAGAACTACAACTCACTACCTGTCTTTCATTTATAAAATAGTCAAAAAATCCTGTCTTCCAATCAGAACTTTTTTTTCTTTTTTTTTTTGAGACAGGGTCTCATTCTGCTGCCCAGGATGGAGTGCAGTGGTGTAATCACAGCTCACTGCATCCTCAAACTTCCTGGGCTCAGTGATCCTCCCACCTCAGCCTCCTGAGTGGCTAGAACTACAGGTGAGGGCCACCACACCCAGCTAATTTTTGCATTTTTTTGTAGAAACAGGATTTTGTCAAACCAGATGTTGCCCAGTCTGGTCTTGAATTCCTGGGCTCAAGCAATCTGCTCAACTCAGCCTCCCAAAGTGCTGGGATTACAGGTGTGAGCCGCCACACCAGGCCAAGAACTTAGTTTTTAGCAAGTCAAGTAAGATTTATTGAATTTTACTGTTAGACACTATGGAGAACACAAAGACAGATAAAATATATTTCTTGTCCTTAAGGAGCTTAAAATGTATTGAGGAAAACTGACACATAACATAGCTAACCAGATTAGAAGGCAGGATATGCAAAGTGATATAATAGAGGCATAGCTAAGGTGCAATGGACTCATTGAGGAGGGATTTATTTCTATTCTGCATCAGGGCCTTCATGCAGAAGATGGTGCATCCAGGAAGGAAAGGACATGGGGAAGGCAGAAAGTCATTTTAGGTGCCGAGCAAATAACACGAGTAAAGACGTGGAATATAGGGAAAGTAGCTCTGTGAGGCAGGTAATATAGCATAAACATTCAGAGCACAGAGATTCAGATATAGCTTCTGGAGACAAACTGCCTGGACTGAAAAAACTGGCTTTGCCTCTAGTTAGCAAGTAAATTAATCTTTCTAAGTCTCAGTTTCTTCATCTGTGAAATGGTACTAATAATAGTTGCTACCTAACAGGTATTTGTGAGGATTAAATGAGATGTGCCATTGAGAGCTTTAGCACGGTGCCTGTCATAGCAGGCCACTAGGGGAGGATCTGGAGGAAAGGGATGTAGTTATACTGAGGCTATTGCTTCAGAGTGGTCTCAGTTTGCAAGGTCTCCAAATGTAGTGGCTGAAATAAGATAGAAAATAATTTTCCTTCCAGTTCAAAATTTGGGTATAGTCCATCCAGGACACAGTATGGTGGCTGTGTTCCATGAAGTCCCCAGAGACCCAGTTCCTTCTCATTTTCTGCTTTCCTATCCCTGGGGTGTGGCCCTTGTCATTATAGTTCAGGATGGAACTTCAGTCATGACATTCTTGTCCCAATCAACAGGATGAGGTGTGTACCCATGACCTCAAGATTCCCAGAAGCTGCCACCTGACATTTTCACTTGCATCCCATTAGCCTCAGCATGGTCACATGGCCTCACCTAGCTTCAGGGGAACTGGACAGGATAGTTTTTTTTTCTGGGAGGCCATGTTTCCAGCTAAAATTTTTATTACTAATAGAAGAAGGGGAAATGGAATAGTCTCTGTAACAAAGAGAGACAAGACTGAAGCCAGATTACAGAGGTCTTTAAAACAGCCTAAGAAAGTTTGTATTTTATTTCTTGGGCTCTGTGGAGCTATTGATACTCTCAGTGTGGGATTTAATACAATTAGAGCCTGTTCATGGTAATAGATTTGACATAGTTCTTTAAATCATCAATATTCACCCCAGGAATACTCAGAAGCTTTCAAGAACAGTTATTTTCAATGTTTTCAAAAAATTTGTTTTCCCTAATATTCTTACATTCTTCTCAACTCTCTCCTCTTTGAGGAAGGGAAAAGATAACCCTTTCTCCTGGCAACTCTCCTTTAGACCACCTCCAGTGTATCAACGGCCATCTAAAATGAGCTGTCCAGGAGTCTGAGGCTGCAGTAAACTATGATTGCGCCACTGCACTCTAGTTGGAAGGCAGAGTGAAACCCTGTCTCTAAAAAAAAAAAAAAAATTCTGATAATGGAACTAGTTCTTCATATGCAGGGGAGGGAATTGTGCCAAGTAGAGAGAAGTGGTACTTTTTTTTTTTTTTTTTTTTTTGAGACAAAGTCTCACTCTGTTGCCCAGGCTGGAGTGCAGTGACACATCTTAGCTCACAGCAACCTCTGCCTCCAGGGTTCAAGCAATTCTCCTGCCTCAGCCTCCTGAGTAGCTGAGACTACAGGCATGCGCCATCACGCCGGGCTAATTTTTGTATTTTTAATAGAGATGGGGGTTCACCATGTTGGCCAGGCTGGTCTAGAACTCCTGACCTCAAGTGATCCACCCGCCTCAGCCTCCCAAAGAGCTGGGATTACAGGTATGAGCCGCTGCGCCTGGCCTGGTACCTTTTTTTGATCAACATACTGTTCTTTCTCTTGGGGCACCTTGTGCTTTCTTTCCTCAGACACTGTGCTTACCGCACAACAGTGCATTATTGACAGTGTGTTACTCTAGATTTTAAGCGGCTTCCAGACACAGTTCAAAACTTGCTAGAGTCTATCTCCTCTATAGTTTACCCAGTGCCCAGTACCAGGCACACATCAGGTTATCAAATGTCTGGATAAATGCTGAGTGTAGAATGCTGCCCAAATTATGTTGGCTTTAAAGCAGCTGAACTAGCACGTAAAACCTTGTACTGTTGACTATTGCTGGGTTTGTGGTGAAAGCACTCCAGGGAAAGGCTAAGAGAAAGAACTGTGTAAAATGTAGTTTAGTCCACCTGGAGTATGGTTCTGCTCAGAGTATACTGGACTGTGAAACTATGAGATCAGGTTGAATGCTTTGTGCTCAATCCCAAAGTCTCTTTTCTTACTTTGTCTACGTTATGCAGGCACTGGTTTACTGAGACAATTCAAAACACACACTCATTTTGTGTGCTTATGAAATATATCCCAAGGTAAGCCCCACCAACAAGATGTTTAAATCAACAAATATTTACTGAGTATGTGTGAGGCATATGGTTGGGGCCATGAGGAATAAAAATAACTGAAAAAAGAACCATTCCTTGCTTTCAAGGAATTTAGTCAACAGACTCTGTGCTGGGTTGCAGGAATCCAAATATGGTTGACCAGGCTCCTACCCACAAGGTGCTTCCCATATGGTATGAAAAATAGACAGATATGCAGATGATTACAGACACTGCGATCCAGCATTTGAAGCTTTCTTGGGACCGAATGTACACATCTTGATTAAAAACGTGAAGAAATTGTACATTTGCGATTTTGTAAAATTTGTACATACATTCTAGTTAGCTGGCATATAAGATATTTTCAGGGAGTTGAATCTATTTTAGGAGTGACAGTGATCTGATATGCAACCAGGAGAGAGAGACTGGGGAGGGAAAAAAAGAGGGTTGATCGTTTTGAAATGACATTAAATTATCTCTTGACACCAGCTGTATCTTTTTTATAACAGAAAATGGAAACAACCCTGTCCTTGACCTTCAAAAAGAAATTGACTTACCTAGCTTAACTATTCAAACAAACAACTGTGTACTCTCTTCAATTCCGATGATTATTTTGATTTACTGTCAATGACTGAATTTAATGAACTAAATTATGCTATTTAAATGCATTTTGTGAATGGTATTGTAGTTTGTTACAAAGCATTATGTCTATGCTAAATTGTGCTGTAAATGATATGGTATGGAACATATGTGCTGTATTCATAATTTAACTGTTGCTATGGAGTGCCTTCTTGGATAGGACACACTGAAAAAAGGAGCCTTTATTTACCTGGTGAAATGAAGGTGATATCTCAGCAAATCACTAGGTCTTACTGACCTTGGCAGAATTACAGTGCTAATATTTTCACATGGATGAACTGTTCTTAAACAATTTCTCTAATGTATATGGCAGAAATAGGCTTTCCATTAAAACTAGGTATATATGGTATATCTTCTCTTTCCATTTTTTTCCCCTTCAACAAACATTTACTGCAGTCATTGCAAGGATAATTCCATCTCCATTAAGGTTCATGTTTTCTCCTGGCCTCTCAAATGGTGGAGATAATAGAACACAGAGGTTTGTCCTATAGTTACACTGGTGGTCTCTAAAGGGATCTGCATTAAATAATTTCCTGCTTCTCTTCTTTCTGAACAATTCAAGAAATATATATTTTTTGAAAAAGTAAATACTGAGGCCAAAATACCACCTTTGCTACAGATACAGGCTGAGTTGGCTTTGTGTGGGAGCCAAATGGGCTTTCTAACAGAATCCTGGCATTGGATACACTAACCTACAAGATCCCAACTTCCATACATGGAAGGCCAGCCCAGCAGGATTTATAACATGGAAAAGGAAAGAATTTGTGCTTTCTGTGGACAAGCCCATCTCAAGAGAAAGAACAGTTGAGCCAAGTGAAACATACTCAGTTATTCTTTACAAAAGTTACTAGTTAGGTTTGAATGAGTAAAGTGGGTAGAGAGAGACTTATCTCCTCATATGAAGAAAATATTAGACACAAGTTAAAAAATCATTTCCCAATAACAAGTGGAATATTTTAAGAAAGGAATTCATCCAAAAGTTTATCACTACAGAGAAATCTGCCAGATATGTTACACATTTATGTTGATGCTTCCATTTCTCCCCTCGGAAGGGTATCTTTATGATAGCAGTCCTTCTGTTACTTGATGGAAGATGAAAAAACAGCAGCTTTGGGGGCAGCCACAGTTGTAGGTTCAGAAAAAATTGTTTGAAGTTTATGTGCTCATTCTCAGTGGTTCAGTGCTGGCCATTGCATTATACTGATGTAAATGAAGACAAAGAGTCAAGAGGCTTGGGTTTTAGAAATTTTATGATCATTAGCTCTGTTTCACTCAACTTAGGCTGCTATAACAAAATACCATAGCCTGGGTAGCTTTAAACAACAGACATTTATTTCCTCAGAGATCTGGAGGCTGGAAGTCCAAGATCAAGGTGTCAGCGTGGTGAGTTTCTTGTGAGACCTCCCTTCCTGCCTTCTAGGTGGCCAGCATCTCACTGTATGCTCACATGACCTCTTCTGCGTGTGTGTGTATGCAGAGAGAGAGAGAGAGGTCATCTCTTCTTATAAGGACACTAATTGTATGGTATCAGGACCTCTGCTTTATGACCTCATTTAGCCTGAATTACCTCTTTGTAGGTCCTATCTCCAAATACAGTCACATTGGAGGTTAAGGCTTCAAAATATGAATTTGGGTATGGAGTTGGGGAACATAATTCAGTCCATGATAAGTTCATTGTGTGACAAGTGCTTTGTCTCGATTTCCTTTTCTATAAATGGGGGCCTATACTTTATGTCACCTGATAAGGTTACCAGTATATCGAGTGAAATCATGGACATTAACACACTGAAATGTTTAAAGTGTCATACCTATGGCATTATTTTTATTCACTTTTGAATCTACTAGTTACTGAGGGCAGGCTTTTCTTACTATTTAGCCACCCTTAGTTCTTTTTCTCTTACCTGAGCATTTCTCAGTGGCAGATAGAAAGTTGGGTAATGCTTGATTGTGGTCTCACTTTCTTTTTTTTTCTTTTTTCTTTTTTTTTTGAGACGGAGTCTTGCTCTGTTGCCCAGGCTGGACTGCAGTGGCCGGATCTCAGCTCACTGCAAGCTCCGCCTCCCGGGTTCATGCCATTCTCCTGCCTCAGCCTCCGGAGTAGCTGGGACTACAGGCGCCCACCACCACGCCCGGCTAGTTTTTTGTATTTTTTAGTAGAGACGGGGTTTCACCGTGTTAGCCAGGATGGTCTCGATCTCCTGACCTCATGATCCGCCCGTCTCGGCCTCCCAAAGTGCTGGGATTACAGGCTTGAGCCACCGCGCCCGGCTGGTCTCACTTTCTTAAGAAAAATCTTCTGGAGGCAGAGGACAGTATGAAGTAGACATTGCACAACAAGGAATGCTGATTTTCCCAAAATGACTTAAAACATTCAGCAACTAGATTTCACAACAAACCGATCCTCTGGTAAGAAATTAAAGTTTAGTTTAGTTTGATGATTTCTTTTGGTAGTAGAGTTGTTTGTTTTTGTTTTTTTGAGACAGAGTCTAACTGTCACCCAGACTGGAGTGCAGTGACATGATCTTGGCTCATTGCAGCCTCAACCTTGTGGGCTCAGGCAATCCTTCCACCTCAGCCTCCCAAGTAGCTGAGACTACAGGCACATACCACCACCCCCAGCTAATTTTACAAATTTTGAAATTTTTTTGTAGAGACCGAGGTCTCACTATGTTGCCCAGACTGGTCTTGAACTCCTGGGCTCAAGGGTTCCTCCTGCCTTGGTCTCCCAAAGTGCTGGGATTACAGGTGTAAGCCACCGCGCCTGGCCAATTTTTTTTTTTTTTTTAATCAAATGCATGAAAGTTTAAGAGAAGAAATCTGCAATAGTCCATCTCCAATTGTACTGCAAAGGAATATCATAATGTGAACATTGGACAGAGAAAATTAAGCCAGTGGGAGTGTTTTCTCATTTTAGTGAGATTGCTTCTGAACTTAGCAACTTAGTGTTAGGTATACGCAAATGACTAGACAGTCAATTTTGATGAGTTGCTGCAAGAAAAGAATTAGTTTTAATCATTTTTCTGTGCCATATTTGGCATTTTCTTCAGAGTGATTCAGTTAACATGTCTCTTGGTAATATTCTCTCTATATTTATTTTGGAAGCAGCAGTAAATGATACAACTAATATTTTAGAATATTGTAATAGCAAGTAAGTTCTAAAAACTTGAAGAACTTGGAGCTTATCTATTTGCTTGCTCTTTTTACATGATTAAAGCATGAAGCTTTGCTTCAGAAGCAGGGGCAATATGATTCTTATCAGGAATGTGAAACTGTTTGGTAACACAATCTGAAAATGGAATGTTTGAGCTGGTCTGTGAAGGTCATTGATAACCGGAGTAGTGTCCAGGACCTTTCTCTGTGATTGGCCACCATGAATGATTATGGGTGGAGCTAACAGATATAAGTCAGTTATGACCATAAGATTTCCCACATCAGCAACATGGAATTATAATGCCAGAGATTTTGCATTTTTTTGAATGCCACAAACGGAATCTTGGTTGATTGTTCTAGGAAGGTGTTGGGTGGACATACAGCTAAGAGTGGCAGACTTGAAGAAGCAAAGTCTATAAAGTAGCATACCTCTTGTGACATGTCTTTAGAGCCCCCAGGCCACACTTGCAGGTAACAAAACCAAGAAATATTAAGTGATTTGTTCAAAGTCACCTAACAAATTAGTGATGGAGCCAGAACTACCCTAGGTTTCCTCCTTCCAGTCCAGTATTTTCTACATGCAAGAAAGGTAAATTATTTTTACCTTTGCAGGAAAAGTAAAATTTTTCCTATGGAAGAAGTTGAGGCAAAGGAAGCCCCTTGTCTGACAACCAGAGCATTTAGGATCATGGAGTTGGATTATCTGAATGTTTAGAAAGACTTAAAGATTAAGGTTTTTGTTTTGTTTTTTTCAGAGATGAGGTCTCATTATGTTGCCTAGGCTGGAGTGTGGTGGCTATTCACAGGTTCGATTATATTGTACTGCAGCCTCAAACTTCTTGCTCAAGCAATCTTTCTTCCTCAACCTCCTGAGCAACTGGGACTATAGGAATGCCCCACTGTGCCTGCTTTAAGATTATGTTTTTGTTTTTGTTTTTTTGAGATGAAGTCTTGCCCTGTCTTGCAGACTGGAGTGCAGTGGCGCATCTCGGATCACTGCAACTTCCACCTCCTGGGTTTAAGCAATTCTCCTGCCTCAGCCTCCCGAGTAGCTTGGACTACAGGCATGCACCACCATGCCCGGCTAATTTTTGTATTTTTAGTAGAGATGGGTTTCACCATGTTGGTCAGGCCGGTCTTGAACTCCTGACCTCAAGTGATCTGCCTGCCTCGGCCTCCCAAAGTGCTGGGATTACAGGCATGAGCCACCACGCCCGGCCAAGATTAGGTTTTTAAATGTTTTCTAATCCAATCACCAATACAACACTTGAATCTAATCTGCAAAATCCCTGCCAAATGGTCAGTCTATGTTTATACACTTAGAGTGATGAGAAACTTGGCCTTTGATTTTTGTTTAGCTAAACTGTTAGAAAGTTTAGTCTTGGCCGTGTGTGGTGGCTCATGCCTGTAATTCCAGCACTTTGGGAGGCACAGGTGGGCGGATCACAAGGACAGGAGATGGAGACCATCCTGGCCAACATGGGGAAACCCCGTCTCTACTAAAAATACAAACAATTAGCCAGGTGTGGTGGTGGAAGCCTGTAGTCCTAGCTACTCGGGAGGCTGAGGCAGGAGAATGGTGTGAATCCCGGAGGCGGAGCTTGCAGTGAGCCGAGATCGCACCACTGCACTCCAGCCTGGGTGACAGAGCAAGACTCCATCTCAAACAACAACAAAACAACAACAAAAAACAAAGTTTAGTCTTATATTGGGCCTGACTTTGTCCTCCTGTGGCTACAACTCCTAGGTTTTAATTCTACTTTCTGGTAATTCAAAAATCACACAATTAGCCATGGGAGTGTATTATCCTTTACCCTCTTTCATGTATATTACCCTTGTCTTTCCTTTCTTTCAATGCTTTATGTTTTAGTAGGACATACTCAAATGCCCACTGGACCAATCAAATCTGTAAATACGCCTATTACCAATGTCTTTCAAGTTCATTGTGTAAAACAGGCCTGAAAACTCTCAAAGAGGGATAATGAAAGGGGAATTAGAGTCTAATTCAGGCCAGTTGTTTGACATCCTTGAGGTCCTTTGCAAATGCTGATTTCATGTGGGTCTCAGTATGATTAATATAATCTACTGGGCCAGGTTATCTCAACCCATTTTCTAAAACTTATTGTTTGCTTTGTTATCTCTGTGTACTTTGTGATACTACAATTTCCATTGTCCATGGATAGTACTTAGCAAATTATATAAAGGTACTGTCTTTGATCCAGGTCTGCAAATATACTTTATTAACAATTTAGTTTTGTGTACCTTGTTTTGTTTGTTTGTTTTTTTAAGATGGAGTTTCACTTGGTTGCCCAGGCTGGAGTGTAGTGGCACGATCTCAGCTCACTGCAACTTCTACCTCCTGGGGTTCAAGTGATCCTCCCACCTCAGCCTCCCAGGTAGCTGGGATTACAAGGGTGCACCACAATGCCCGGCTAATTTTTGTATTTTTAGTAGAAATGGGGTTTCACCATGTTGGCCAGGCTGGTCTCAAACTGCTGACCTCAAGTGATTTGCCTGTGTTGGCCTCTTAAAGTGCTGGGATTATAGGCGTGAGCCACTGTGCCTGGCCATGTACCTTGTATTAAGCAAATTTGATATCTAAAAGTCAGATTTAGACCAAAAAATTCAGAAAATGGGCCAGGCAGGGTGGCTCACGCCTGTCATTTCAGCACTTTGGTAGGCCAAAGTGCGTGGATTGACTGAGCCCAGAAGTTCGAGACCAGCCTGGGCAACACATCTCTACAAAGAAATACAAAAAATTAGCCAGGCTTGGTGGCATATGCCTGTAGTCACAGCTATTCAGGAGGCTGAGGTGGGAGAATCATCTGAGCCCCGAAAGTTATGGCCACAGTGAACTGTGGCATGCAGACCTGCCCCACTACACTCCGGCCTGGGTGACAGAAGTAAAACTCGGTTTAAAAAAAAAAAAAAAATCAGAAAATGATTTCTTTTAAATAACAAGTTCCCTAAATGTCCCTAAAGTATAATTAGATAGAAAAAGTTCTGTTCCAACCTAAGATGTCTGGAATACTTCAATTACATAAAGCAAGATACAGACATTTGAAATCTCCATAGGGAAAAATAGAATTACAGAAATAAACTTGTAGATGAACAAATAGAAGTGAGGAGATGAAATGCAACACAGAAAGGTGATCTGAATATTCTCACATTTTTTAGGGCTACAGATATGTTTCAAGCTTTACTGTTTGAAAGCTAGTGGAACTTGTTGTGGCTTAACCTAAGACGTTTAAGTATCATTTTAACCAATCAAACGTTCACAGACTTGTAGAAAAGACAAGTTGAGTGTACATCAGATTTTACTAGGATTATATCCAAACCATCTAGTCAAAACAGAAACTGGGCTGGGCGTGGTGACTCACACCTGTGAACCCAGCACTTTGGGAGGCCAAGGTCAGAGAACTACATGAGTCCAGGATCTTGAGACCCGCCTAGGCAACATATAAAAGGTCTCTTTTATAGAGAGAACCTATCTCTATACAAAATTAACAAAAAAAATTAACCAGCCGTGGTGGCAGGTGCCTGTAGTCACGGCAACGCAGGAGACTAAGGCGGGAGGATCACTTGAGCCCAGGAGGTCGAGGCTGCATGAGCCCTATATTGTGCCACTGAATTTCAGTCTGGGTGACAGAGTGAGACCTTGGCTCACAAACCAACCAACAACCAGGAACAGAATTTGAAATTTTCAGAAAATTCTACTATTTTTGTTTTTAATCCATTCCAATGTCAAGAAGCTTTTTCTTATGATCGAATCTAAGCCTCTAGTTTGAGTCTCATGAAAGAAAAGTTGCAGCTGGTCACCACCTCTTTGTAAGACCCTATATGCACAGATTCCATTTCTCTCTGGATCGTGAATATCTGAACTAGTTATAATGATTTTATGAGGGCCTAATAAGTGGAAAGATTCCCTTACTCATCTTATTCCCTATGTCCAAGTGAATAAGAGCCAATTAAGGCATGGAGGTTATGCTCACAGTACTTATTTGTCTGGTTCAGGCTTCTGCCTCTGCACTGACAAGGGCCTAATTTGGTATTTTATAGTAATGTTTTGACGTCTGAGGCTAAGTACTACTATTATAAGAAGAATAAGTAATGTCATTTTATAAGATCTGTAAATAAAGGGTATAATTCATTAAAAATTTCTGAAATCTCTTACACTCAGTGGCAAAGTTAAGTGTATTAGGTTGAAAATTCTTTCTAGAAAATATTATGCGCCGGCCAGGCGCGGTGGCTCATGCCTTTGGGAGGCCAAGGCAGGCGAATCACCTGAGGTTGGTAGGTCGAGACCAGCCTGACCAACATGGAGAAGCCCCGTCTCTACTAAAAGTACAAAAAATTAGCCGGGCATGGTGGTGCACGCCTGTAATCCCAGCTACTCGGGAGGCTGAGGCAGGAGAATCACTTGAACCAGGGAGGCAGAGGTTGCAGTGAGCCAAGTTGGTGCCATTGCACTTCAGCTTTGGCAACAAGAGGAAAACTGTCTCAAAACAAACAAACAAACAAACAAACAAAAAAACAAAAAAAACAAAAAAAGAAAAAAAAGAAAAGAAAGGAAAATATTATGGGCCAACGTCATAGGAACAAAGCACAAAACTGACTTTGGATCAGGTCTAGGCCATTTAGTCATTCCTCAGTATCTGTGGGGAATTGGTTCCAGGACCACTTGTGGATACCAAAATCTGCTCATATTCCAGTTCTGCCATCGGTCCTGCAGAACTCACGGATATGCAAAGTTGGCCCTCTTTACACGTGCAGTTTGCTTCCCTCCAATACTGTATTTTCAGTCTGTGTTTGGTTGTGGATTTGGAACCGGCTGGTATGGAGGGCTGACTGTATTTATTGCAAAAAATTCTTGTGTTACGTAGACCCACTCAGTTCAAACTCACATTGTTTGAGGACCAACTGTATTTTGTTTTTTGCTGGAGACATTGAAAATATTTTCAAAATTCACTTAAAATTAGTGTATTTTAGGCTATTTAATTACTGATATGCCTTTGTATAGGTTTTTTCATGTTTCATGGTTGTGTTGTTTTAATCTAAATTTAAAAATTTGGGGTCATTGTTTCTTCAAACTGCTTTTCTCTTCCCTTCCACTCTCTCTTCTCCTTTTGGGACTTCAATTACTCATATATTAGGCTGCTTAAAATTGTCACACAGCTCAATGGTGTTCTGTACATTTTTTTTTTTTTTGTCTGCAGTGTTAAACTATTTTTAATTCTCCATGTTTTTTTTTTTTTTCTGTACCTAAGACAGTGTATTTTTCATCTTCAGAAGTTTGACTCAGGTTATTTTTATATCTACCATGTCTCTTTTTACCATGCTTATGCTTTCCTGTCTTTTTTATAATATGAAATATATTTATAATCATTGTTTTAATGTTCCTTTTTCCTAATTTCTAATCTTGGTAATTTCTTGGTTTGCTTCCATTGATTGATTTTTTTTCTTATGATTTTAAGTCATATTTTCTGGCTACTTTCATGATTTTGTGAATTTGGGGCTAGACATTGTGAAATTTACATTGTTTGATGGTGGATTCTTTTGTATTCCTAAATAGTTTTGAGCTTTGTTTTAGAGTATTCAAATAATTTAAAAATAGATTCATCCTTTTGATGTTTGTCTTAGGTTTTTTTAGGTAGGACCAGAGCAACTTTTGGTTTAGGGCTAATTTGTCCCAACTACTGAGACAATATCTGCCTGTTGCCTTATATATTATGAGGTGTTTAGTTTTAACTCTGGCTGTTGAGAATGTAAAGTATTCCCATGCCTCTGTAAGCTCTGAAAATTATTTGACCTGCTCCTGGAAAAGTCGTTCTTTTTCCAACTTTGAGTGGTTGCTTCACATGCATGTGCTGATCAACACTAAGCTTAAGACTTGAGGAGGACCCTTCATAGATCTTTGGGTTCTTTTCCTTTGGTGCTTTGATACTGTCTCCTGTTTGGTGAATTCCAGCCACCTTGGCTTGCCTAAATCCTCCACTTTGTCTCTTCACTCAGGAAAACCACCTCATTTTTTCCGTTTCCTCTCAGAGATCATTGTCCTGCATTGCCTGTTATCTGATCTCTGAAAAATATTATTTCATATATTTATCTGATTTTTTTAGTTACTCCATCTTAGCCAGAAATGGCATCCTGAAGGTTAGTATATTTTAGGGCCCGTAAGTAAGAGGAATGGTTTCCAACTTTCTATTAGTATATCCTAAAAATGTTTAATACACAATATTTAAAGGTATTTATGTAAACAATTGAAATCTTTCTTTGGGGAAATTAAAACAACAAAACTTGATTGCATATTGTGATTTCATATTTTGCAAATGTTAATATTTAATCATATGCAGAGCCATTTAGCTTAAGTGCATTAATGTAACTCATTTAAAAGAGGCCAGTAATTGTCCTATTAACTCCCAGTCTGGATATTATCTGCTCTGCCCTGCTAGTAAGGCCAGAGGGGGGCTCTTCTATTGGCACCCACAGAGATTGCTCTGATCTGTTGAAAATCCTGTTAAAATCTAATTACTTAGGAGAATCAGCCAGGGAATATCTAATGAGCTCCAGGAAACCCACTAGAAGAAATTCTGTGTTACTAACGAATGAAATGTCTTCTGTCTTTCAATTATACTGATACCACGTGAACATAATTGCTGCCTTATAAAATGTGACTCTTGTTTGTTGTTTTTTAATTGTGTGTCATGAATTTTTTTCAGTTATGTGAAAATAACTTAATTTCCCATGGAGGAGGAGTGATGGTGCAAAGCTTAAATAAGTATAGTTCATTTCCTCACAAATATTTGATTCTTGTTATCAAATGCTTATTAAAAAGTATTTACATTATTTAGTGAAACCACTACACAGGTGTAAGTAAACAAGATGATTAAAAAACCTTGAATTTTTAATCTAGAATGAAAAATGTGTTAATCAAGAAACTGAAAAGAATCATTCTCTGCAATCATCTTCAAATATTGCCAAAAGAAAATGATTTATTAAAAATGAAAATTCATTTATCTTATTTTGTAAATATACCTTTGGGAATCTTACCATAGTTTATATTTCCTTCTCTCTTTAACAATTAATATCTTTGGCAGGGCGCGGTGGCTCAAGCCTGTAATCCCAGCACTTTGGGAGGCCGAGACGGGCGGATCACGAGGTCAGGAGATCGAGACCATCCTGGCTAACACGGTGAAACCCCGTCTCTACTAAAAATACAAAAACTAGCTGGGCGAGGTGGCGGGCGCCTGTAGTCTCAGCTATTCGGGAGGCTGAGGCAGGAGAATGGCGTAAACCCGGGAGGCGGAGCTTGCAGTGAGCTGAGATCTGGCCACTGCACTCCAGTCCGGGCGACAGAGCAAGACTCCGCCTCAAAAAAAAAAAAAAAAAATTAACATCTTTTTCTTTTTTTTCCATATCTTACCTAATTTTATATTTCTACTTTGTTGACTTTCCATTTCCCTATATTTAGGACTTTGTTTTCTTTTTCCTATCTTTTTTCTTTTTGAGACAGAGTCTTACACTGTCGCCCAAGCTGGCATGTAGCGGCATGATCTCGGCTCACTGCAACCTCTGCCTCCCGGGTTCAAGTGATCCTCTTGCCTTAGCCTCCCTACTAGCTGGGACTACAGGTGTGCACCAGCATGCCTGGCTAATTGTTTTGTGTTTTTAGTATAGACGGGGCGTCCCCATGTTGTCCAGGCTGGTTTCGAACTCCTGACCTCAAGTAATTCTCCCACCTAGGCCTTCCAAAGTGCTGGGATTACAGGCATAAGCCACTGCACCGGACCGGGACTTTGTTTTCTTAAAATTGAACGGGTAATACGTCATATTGGTTAAGAGCACAGGTTTTGGAATCAGATAGACCTGATGTATTCAAATTACAGCTCTTCTATTATTTATCTAATATTTACAACAAATTTCTTAACCTTCTAAGTCTCAGTTTCCATTTCTGTACAATGGGGACACTAATTATTATGTATAGCATTGCATAAGGTTGTTTGGAAGACTCTGTGAAGTATGTAAAGTTCTTAGCACAGTATCTTGCATGTTGTAAGAGTTCAAGAAATGGTAGTTATTATTTTTGAAGACTAATTAAATTTTGGAATATGAAAGAATTGTGATATCTAAGATTCATTAGAAACTAATGTAGGGTGAATTTCTATTATCCTAATGTACTTCAATCACCATGTTCCTATTAAATTTGTTGAAAAAATTAAAATGGGTCTATTTTTAGTAGCATGTCAGTGAACTTCATTTCAAAGTTTATCAAGTTTTTAGCCAATGTGTCATTTTATAACATGGATTGATTTCAGCAGATGACACTAGAAACAAAATGTAGTTTGGTGATACATTACTTAGAAAAATACCTGTCTTAGTGACAAATTATTATTAGAATATTACATAAGATTTTAATGATTGAGGAGAAAAAAGACTATTACATATTATTTCAACAATTAACAATGTAACTATTATTTAAAATTATTATCTGGCCTATAGAACTCTGGCAGTTGAAATACTTGTATTGACAGTGCTTTTATTTTCAATCATTTAATAACACTAAAATTAGATTTTCTCTTTTGCTTAATATATAGTTTAATAACACTAAAATTAGATTTTCTCTTTTGCTTAATATATAGTCTAAAACATTTTCTTAATCAGACTATTTTGAAGCTTACAAGTTGCCTTGTAAAATGGTTCTTTGCATTATAATTAGATAAGGAGGTAGGATTGTTATAATAATGTTTTCACTTAGAATAGGCTCTTTTATACTTAAAATTTCTTTCTTACATAATTCATTAATTCTTATAGCAGCTTTATGAACTAGCCATACAGTACTATATTATAGGCAAAAAAGAAAACAGAGTTTTTGTATACATGCAGTTCTGATTAAATTTCTAGTATAAAAGATGTACATATAAATTACATAAGAAGTAGAATGTTTCAACAAAATATTTAAATGCTTAAAATATTTTGTTAGTTAACACTTTATATAGATTTTGTTTGGCTCGTGGTAGTACTTTGGGAGGCCAAGGTGGAGGCCAGGAGTTCTTGACTAGCCTGGGCAACATGGTGAAACCCCATCTTTAAAAAAAGAAAAAAAAGCTGGGCATGGTTGCTTATGCCTGTAATCCCAGCACTTTTGGTGACTGAGGCAGGTAGATCACTTGAGGTTAGGAGTTCGAGACCAGTGTGGACAACATGGTGAGACCCCATCTCTACTAAAAGTACAAAAATTAGCCAGATGTGGTGGCGCATGCCTGTAATCCCAGCTACTTGGGAGGCTGAGGCAGGAGAATCGCCTGAAGCTGGGAGGCAGAGGTTGCAGTGAGCCGAGATCATGCTACTGACTCCAGCTTGGGTAATACAGCAAGACTCTGTCTCAAAATAAATAAATAAACAAATAAATAAAATAACAACAAAAAAAAACAAAATTAAATTAAAGACTCCAATTGAGAGATAATGGTACTATTTGGAAGGGGAAGATGTCAGAATTGATGAATTTATGGTGATTTTTACTGTTTGTTGAAAAGTTTGTAAGTAGTAACAAACATTGTGAACTTATTTTTTTGGCAGAAATTATTATACTGTACTTGAGGACCGAGCACCAGCTAATTTGTCCATACAACAAATATTTATTGAGGGCTTATTATTTGCCAGAATGGCGATGGCTAAGGTTTGAATATATGCGTCCCTCCAAAATTCATATGTTGGAACTTAAGCCCCAAGGTGATGGTATTAAGAGGTGAGTCCTTTGGGAAGTGATTAAGTCACGAGGGCTCCTCCCTCGTGATTGGGATTCATGTCCTTATGAAAAAGGCATCAGGCTGCTAGGCACTTCCATCTCATCAGCCGTGCAATGACACAGTGTTCATTTCTTGTGCCCTCTGCTTTCTGCTCTGCGAGGACACAGTGACAGGGCTCTGTTATGAAGCAAAGAACAAGCCTTCACCAGACATCATACCTGCCAGGGCCTTGATCTTGGATTTTGATTTCCTAGCCTCCAGAACTGTGAGGAATAAATTTCTGTTGTTTATTAATTACCCAATCTAAGATATTTTGTTATAGCAGCATGAATGGACTAAGACTGGATTGTAGTGTTGAACAAGACAGGCAAGGAAGAAGAATTATCAGATTTGTTATTAAAGTGAATACTTTGCTACAATGTCAATTCATTAAACTTCACTCAGTCTAAGTCCCTGACAGAAAGTGCTTAGGTTGTTGATATTAGCATATGAAACTACTGCCTAAGCCTGGCTTTGCTGGGTAATTCACATATCACTTATTAAGTCAACACATCTTTATTAAACCAGTTTCTGTTTAATAGAAAACAAATACTTCACTTTGACAATAGCTCTGAAAGCAAAAAAAAAAAAAAAAAAAGAAAAGAAAAAAGGTAGCCTTATTTCTTTTCCTTGTGCTTTTCCAATGTTAAACTCTGCTCGGCAAACTTTAAATGTCCAATTCTCTGTAAAGTATGTGACACTGCTCCCTCACTCCAATTTTGCCTGGCCCATGGTAGGCACTTGATGAATTAATGTAACTAATAATCCTGTTATTCTAATGGTCCATACTTCTAGTTCTGTTGTTGATTCTCCCATGATAATCCGGCATAAAGCAGTCACAGGATCTACCCATTTTCCTGTATAAAAATGAATACAATGTTTTCATTTACCCAGTTAAAATGTATTGAGGATTATATGATATTCGTTTAAACTATTTGTTCCTTAACAATTTATTTTCATTTTTTATGTTTTGATTTTTCTATTCTTCAACTAAGACAGCAGAAGAGGTGATTTACTGTATGCTTGTTACACTTGGCCATAAGTGAACACAGAAATGAGCCCAGAATATTACAGGTCCAGGGTAAATGACTAACAGGGACTGTTTTGGCATGAGCAAGGTGGGTCTCTCAAAGGTGGTCTTGGTGATCAGATGGTGATGGAACTTCTAGGTCCTTTGAGAGACAAGTTCTAGAAAGTAGCATGCAGTCCAACAACTTATACTGAGTGCATCCCCAGCCTCTGGCACTCCATGTGTCTGCTCCTGGGGCCTCCATGGGTGCACAAGCTAGCGGTTTACTTGGACACCTGTGCCTCATCTTCTTTTGAGCTTCAGCCTGCACATTTGCTTCTTCCTCCACTTGGCTCTCATGGAGTGGAGGTTTCCAAGAGGATGGTGCTAAGGCCGAAAGAAAACTTATTTTTTATTTATTATTATTATTATTTACAGACAGGGTCTTGCTCTGTCACCCAGGCTGGAGTGGCCCCTTCATAGCTTACTGCAGCTTCAAATGCCTGTGATCAAGTGATCCTCCCACTTCAGCTTCCTGAGTAGCTAGGACTAAAGATGTGAGCCACTGTGGCCAGCAGTTTAAACTATTTGAAATAGCTGGCATTTAATCATTTTTTTGATCTACAGAAAAATAAAAATTTTAGACAATTCAACCTATTAATTTTTGCTAAGGTGTTTTAACTTGACCAAAAATGTAATAAAGTTACCAAAATAATCACAACTGCAAATATGTTAATTATATTACTGTTTATAGTTTTCTTTCTACCTTTCTATTTCACCTTGATTGCTGATATTCGCCTTGCTTTCTTCACTGAATGGTATTTCATTACCAAAACATTAATTGAGTAATATACCTGTCACTCTAAATACTAAATTATATATTTTTTAATGTTAATGAGCCTAGAGTCCAATAGGCTAGGTCTAGCAAGCAGTATTATTTGACTTCTTTAAGGACTTTTAAGCATCAGGGTATAGTGGGTAGTATTTAATTTCCAAATTTAGTTACCGTTTAAAAAAATCAATTTATTTCACTATTAGAAAGTATACCTAAAACTAATTTTCATTGTTTCTGACAATTTGGAAGACTTCATTAGTTCATAATTTGGAAATTATTACTGTGTTTACCCTGAAAACTAGAATTTCAAGCCCCGTTACACTCATTTCTGATTTATTCTGATAATACTGTGGAATAATCTTATAATTTTTGCAAAATACAGTTACGACAAAATGATGTTCTCTACAGAAATTTATTATTCTATCTCTGAGGAAAATATAACATCCCCAAAGTTTTTTTTTTTTCCCCCAGAAAGGCCAAAGAGTATAATTCTTTTATTTTCTATATATAAAGCAACCCCACTGAATGAGCTAAAGCTCCCCTAAGGTAGAGCTCGAGCTGTTCTCTAGTTCATATCTTTTAAGGCAAGGCAACATAATTTAATTTGCCTAGCACTTGTCAAGAAATATGGCTGAAAAAGAGAGATGTAACCTGGTTCTTTATGCAAATATCAGGAAACCCTGATAGCTAGCTACTTATCAGTCAGTCAATCTAGGAGCCCTCAACAAGTAACTCAAATTAGTGGTCCCCAAGTTTAAGACCTGTGACTAGGCTTTCTTTTTTTTTTGTTTTTGAGACGGAGTCTCGCTCTGTTGTCCAGGCTGGAGCGCAGTGGTGCGATCTCAGCTCACTGCAAGCTCTGCCTCCTGTGTTCACACCATTCTACTGCCTCAGCCTCCTGAGTAGTTGGGACTACAGGCACCCGCCACCATGCCTGGTTAATTTTTGTATTTTTAGTAGAGACGGGGTTTCACCGTGTTAGCCAGGATGGTCTTGATCTCCTGACCCTGTGATCTGCCCGCCTCAGCCTCCCAAAGTGCTGGGATTACGGGTGTGAGCCACCGCACCTGGACTGTGGCTAGGCTTTCACAGGTTGACAGCAGAATGAAAAAACTAAGGACGATATAAATTTTCCATAAACCAAAATTTATTAAACTTAAATGAATGTTTGTATTTTTTCTCCTTTTTACTTTTTGTTTTTAATACAGCCTATCTTTTATGAAATTATACTAATTTTTTTACTCTTTCTCTTTGCTAAGATCAACAGCAATCCCATGTCACGTCCCCAAATCTCTTTTGAAATATCCTTGAATTCCTAAACTCTTGGAAGCACCTTTTACTTTTATATATCTGTTTTCTCACCTGTTAAATGGAGGGTGTTGATTCTGATTTCACTGGATCAGCGTGAAGGGTATATGAGATCTGTAGGTGGAAGTGGCTGGGATAGTACCTGGCACTCCCAACATTAGTTCAGTCTGAAAGCCTGGTGTAGGCCTCAAGATTTCATCCAGTTTTCTTTTGTGGAGAATGAAGATCAGAAGTTCAGATTGGGACACTACGTGGCACATAGTAGATGTCAAATAAATATTTTTTGTCTATGGAATACTAAAGTAGAAGAGTCTTATAGGCAGATTGATAGGAGGGTTAGGAGTACTAGAATGAGTTCTGGACAGGAAATCAGCAGTGCATAGATGGTAAGTAAGTCAGAAAAATATGAAGACAAGATGCCCTGTGGCAGCCAGTAAAGATTTTAAAACCCACAAAGCTGCACTGCCTCCTCAACAAACATGAAAAGGAAGGACAAACATTTGTGACATCCTACAACATCCTCATAGCAGTGGTTTGAACCATGTTCCTCTTAATTTTTTGGACTTTTTAATCTTCAATAAATGTCTGAAAGTCTTTGGACTCCCCTTGTTGAATCCTTAATTCCAGAGATAGAACATCTTTTCCTGTGAGGCTTCAGCCACTCTGGGTGCCGTTGACATTAGAGATAATTCTTTAGGGTGAACAAACATGTCAGAACTAAGAGATTGTTTAGGGGGTTCTTGAGTCAAGTGGGGTTATTCCCTGCTAAGAACTATATTCTTCTTGACAGCATGCAGCTGAAGAAAAGATGTACATGGGAAGGTAAGGAGGAAGGAGATCCCAGCCTAGCCAGCCAGAACTAATGAAGCCAGCCTGGCAATCAATGGGGTGACAGATGTTGTAGCCAGATCACTCTCACACCCGGAAGAGATGTGTGATTTTCCTACTTCTGTATAAAAGGGCAGCCAGAAAGACCTTTTTACAGCCCAGCCTTTGTTACCAGCTGTCTGGCTGTTGGTAGGACTTGTCTTTGTTTATGGCACCCTCCCCATTGCATCCCAAGGGTCCATTTACTTGACAAACTTCATTCTCATGTGCTGGGTCAGTCTGTCAGTTTGAATAGTTTTAAAGTTTTCTTGCCCTGGCCTTCCTTCCTAGATTTCTTCTCATTGAGAGTGGGCCTCAGCTAAACTGTGAAGTTGACCAAGTTCATTGTCCACAACTCTGGGATTCTTTCTGCGACCCTCACTCCCTGGCCCCCTGATGCCTTCTCCCTTTTGACCACACACCATATTTATAAAGTCCTTGCCTTTGTGGAGATCAGAAAGACCGTTTCATAAATCAATACACTACAATATTTATGGCAAATGCACATGCAACTTTCTCAGACCCCTAATAAGCTAATCTGTGTTCACATCCACCCTTTACTTCTAGTTTCAATGTGTATTAGTCAGGGTTCTCTAGAGGGTTAGAACTAATAGGATATATGCATATATGAAAGATAGTTTATTTTTTCTTTTTATTTATTTATTTATTTTTCGAGACAGAGTTTAGCTCTTGTCGCCCAGGCTGGAGTGCAATGGCACGATCTCAGCTCACTGCAACCTCCGCCTCCCGGGTTCAAGCAATTTTCCTGCATCAGCCTCCTGAGTAGCTGGGATTACAGGCTTGTGCCACCATGCCTGACTAATTTTTGTATTTTTAGTAGAGACAGGATTTCACCATGTTGGCCAGGCTAGTCTCGAACTCCTGACCTCAGGTGATCCACTCACCTTGGCCTCCCAAAGTGCTGAGATTACAGGTGTGAGCCACCGCACCCGGCCAAAAGAGTTTATTAAGGAGAACTGACTCACACGATTACACAGTAAAGCCCCACAGTAGGCCGTTTGCAAGCTGAGGAGCAAGGAAGCCAGTAATGGATGAGTCTGAGTCCCAAAACCTCAAAAGTAGGGAAGCTCGGTGCAGCTTTCAATCTGTGGCCAAAGGCTCAAAGGCTTCTGGCAAACCACTGGTGTAAGTCCAAGGGTCCAAAAGCTGAAGAACTTAAGAGTCTGATGTTTGAGGGCAGGAAGCCTGCAGCACGGGAGAAAGATAAAGGCCTGAAGACTCAGCAAGTCTGCTCCTCCATTTTATCCTGCCTGCTTTATTCTAGCCACACTGGCGGCTAATTAGATGGTGCCCACCCAGATTGAGGGTGGGTGTGCCTCTTCTGTTCCACTGACTCAATTTTTTTTCTTTTTTTTTTTGAGACAGAGTCTCGCTCTGTGCCCAGGCTGGAGTGCAGTGGCACGATCTTGGCTCACTGCAACCTCTGCCTCCCAGGTTAAAGCGATTCTCCTGCCTTAGCCTCCCGAGTAGCTGGGCCTACAGGCGTGCACCACCATGCCCGACTAAATTTTGTATTTTTAGTAGAGATGGGGTTTTGCCATGTTGTCCAGGTTGGTCTGGACAACAAAACTTTAAAAAAGTATAACTGATAAACGAATTCAGCAAAGTTGCAGGATACAAAATCAACACATAAAAATCAGTCGCATTTCTATGCACTAACCTGACCTCATGTGATCCCCCGCCTCAGCCTCTCGAAGTGCTAGGATTAGAGACTTGAGTCACTGCACTCGGCCAGACAATGCTTATTTTAATTAAAAAATGTTTTTCAGTAATCATGTCTTGATAATTTATAAAACCTCAATTTCATTCTTCTTCCTGCTGACTTCCCCCACCTTGTCATTTACACTGATATGTGAATTTATTGATCTCTCCAAACAAATAAGTCCAGATGGGGACAATATATTTGAGTAGATGTGTGCCAACATCATTCTGAAAAATGTTCCCAGAGGTACTGTCACCAAGACAAGTCTGTTTAGAATTTTGTCTATGTAAAGAGAAGAAAGCGATGATTATCCCATAGAAATTAATCTTTTGTGATAGGATTTAAGACCCCTGATTGGGGAAGATGCTTTGGGGTGAGTTGCTGCTCTGAAGCTTTCAAATAAAATCATATAGGTGATTGTGTAGATGAAAAGGCAGTGAATGAGGTTTCAGTAACTGTGCACCAGCTGCACTGCTGGACCCCTTGCCTGTATGGAGGAAAGTTGACTTGGGGAGAATTATAGGACCTAGGAGAAGGATGTTGGTTTCTTTCTTTCTTTTTTTTCCTTCTTTTTTTGTTTGAGACAGAGTCTTGCTCTGTCGCCCAGGCTGGAGTGCAGTGGCGCAATCTCGGCTCACTGCAGCCTCTGCCCCCCGGGTTCCAGCA
>NW_012111142.1:2347522-2366550 GCF_000951035.1 Colobus angolensis palliatus
GCCTCCCAAAGTACTGGGATTACGGGCATGAGCCACCATGCTTGGCCTAAACTTCTTTTCTTTGTAAATTACCCACTCTCAGATATGTCTTTATTAGCAGAATGAGAATGGACTAATACCCCTCCTTTCTTTGTAAATTACCCACTCTCAGGTATGTCTTTATTAGCAGCATGAGAACGGACTAATACATGGGGTTTCACCATGTTGGCCAGGCTAGTCTTGAACTCCTGACTTCAGGTGATCCACTCGCATTGGCCTCCCAAAGTGCTGGGATTACAGGTGCATGCCACCACGCCCAGCTAATTTTTGTATTTTTAGTAGACATGGGGTTTTGCCATGTTGGCCAGGCTAGTCTTGAACTTCTGACTTCAGGTGATCCACTCGCATTGGCCTCCCAAAGTGCTGGTATTACAGGTATGAGCCACCATGTCCTGCTGGATGTTGGTTTCTTAATGCCCACACAGAGAAAAGAGATTTGGCTAATAAGCCTAGGCAAGGTACAGAACCTGGAATTGTTGCCCCTGTATACAGCCTAGAAGTTAGAGGTTCTTACACTGACAGTTTAGAAAAACTCTTCCTCTTCCTCTGTCCCAGATATGTGGTAAAGAAGTTTGCCATCTGTCTGGGGGCATTGCCATCTGTCCAGGAAATTGAAATCTCAGGCTTATGCTATATGTATGTGTGGGGCTTAAATTTATTCTACCTCCGTGATGTGGGATTCATAATTCAAGAAATAATCCAGGACTGTTGATACCATTGGAAGAAACATGTCTGCAGAAACAACTGAAAATATTGTGTCATTGTCCATACCTTTACAACCCAGAGGCACCTATCTCTGCCATAGAGTATATAAACTCCTCTAAAAATGAAATAGAAAAAAATTACAAACCTTATAAAGAAAAAACCCTCCATGAGGAATAGTTAGCAGATATAACTAATAGTATTTGCACCCTAAGAACCAGAAATAATAGAATAATTTGAAAGAGCTTCAGTGGCTCAAGCCTGTAATCCCAGCACTTTGGGAGGCCGAGACGGGTGGATCACGAGGTCAGGAGATCGAGACCATCCTGGCTAACACGGTGAAACCCTGTCTCTACTAAAAATACAAAAAACTAGCTGGGCGAGGTGGCGGGCGCCTGTAGTCCCAGCTACTCCGGAGGCTGAGGCAGGAGAATGGCGTGAACCCGGGAGGCGGAGCTTGCAGTGAGCTGAGATCAGGCCACTGCACTCCAGCCCGGGCGACAGAGCAAGACTCCGTCTCAAAAAAAAAAAAAAAAAAAAAAAAGGAAAGAGCTTGTATGATAAATGTTTATAATGATATACATATTAAAGGAAGAATAGAAGCCATACTGAAGTAAGTGCAATTGTATAAAAAATGAGCAAGTAACAAACTATGGTACAAAATCTATATGAGGAAAATCATGAAACTTTTAAAAAAGCATAACTGATACATGAATTCAGCAAAGTTGCAGGATACAAAATCAACACATAAAAATCAGTTGCATTTCTATACACTAACATGAACAATTCAAAAAGGAAATTCAGTAAACAATTCTATTTATAATAGCATTGAAAAAAATAAAACACTCTAAGAATAACCTAACCAAAGAGATTAAAGACATGTACACTGAAAACTAGAAAACATTGCTGAAAGAAGTTTAAAAAGACAAACAAATGGAAAGACATCCCATATTCATGGATCAGAAGTCTTAATATTGTTAAGATGTTCATACTACCCAAATCAATCTACAATTCACCATAATCCTTTCAAAATCCTGATGACATTTATTGCAGAAATAGAAAAATTTATCCGAAAATTTATATGGAATCTCACAGGACCCCAAAAGCTAAACATTTTTTAAAAAGGACAAAGTTGGAAGACTCACACTTCCTGATTTCAAAGTATATTGCAAAGCCATGGTAATCAAAACAATGTGTATTGACATAAAGACAGACAAATAAAACAATAGAATAGGATAAACAGCCTAGAAATAAACCCTCCACATAAGGTCAAATGATCTTTGATGAGAATGTTAAGACCACTCCATGGGGGAAAGGACAGTGTCTTCAACAAATGGTGTTGGTAAAAGGAGATATCCAAATGCTAAAGAGTGAAATTGTACCCTTATCTTACACCATATTCAAAAATTAACTCAAAATAGATTAAAGACCTAAACATGAGACTCAGTACTATAAAATCCCTTGAAGAAGGCCGGACGTGGTGGCTCATGCCTGTAATCCCAGCACTTTGGGAGGCTGAGGTGGGCAGTTCACCTGAGGTTGGGAGTTTGAGACCAACCAGACCAACATGGAGAAACCTTATCTCTACTAAAAACACAAGATCAGCCGGGCATGGTGGCACATGTCTGTAATCCCAGCTACTCGGGAAGCTGAGGCAGAAGAATCATTTGAACCTGGGAGGTGGAGGTTGCGATGAGCCTAGATCGTGCCGTTGCACTTCAGCCTGGGCAACAAGAGTGAAACTCTGTCTTAAAAAAAAAAAATCATTTGAAGAAAACAGGGGAAAAGTTTTATGACGTTGGACTTTGCAATGATGTCTTGGCTATGACAGTGAATGTGCAAGTAACAAAAGCAAAAATAGGCAAACGAGACTACATCAAACTTAAATACTTTTGTGCATCAAAAGACACAATCAACAGAGTCAAAGGCACTCTACAGAATGGGGAGAAAATATTTGCAAATCATAAATCCAATAAGGTTTAAATTCACAATATTTAAAGAATTCCTACGACTCAACAACAAAAAAGCAAATACCCTGTTTAAAAAATGGAGAAAGACTTAAATAGATGTTTCTCCAAAGAAGATGTACAAATTGCTAGCAAGCATATGAAAAGATGCTCAACATTACCAATCATTAGGGAAGAGCAAATCAAAACAATGAGATATACTTGATACCCATTAGAAAGACTACTTTAAAAAACAATAATAAGTGTTGGTGAGAATGTAGAGGAACTGGAACACTTATAGGATTGTAAAATGGTGCAACTGCTATGGAAAACAGTATGGAGTTTCATTTAAAAATTAAAAATAGAACTACCATTTAATCTAGCACCCTCACTTCTGGATATGTATCTGATATAGTTTGGCTTTCTGTCCCCACCCAAATCTCATCTTGAATTGTTATTCCCATAATCACCCTGTGTTGAGCGAGAGATCTGGTGGGAGGGGATTGGATCATGGGGTGGTATACCCCATGCTGTTCTTGTGATAGTGAGCGAGTTCTCATGAGAGCTGATGGTTTTATAAGCCTCTGATAGCTCCTTCTTCACACACTCACTCTCTCTCACCTGCCACCATGTAAGATGCGCCTCTTCTCCTTCCTCCATGACTATAAGTTTCCTGAGGCCTTCCCAGCCATGTGGGACTGTGAGTCAATTAAACTTCTTCTTCTTCTTCTTTTTTTTTTGAGACAGACTCTGTCACCCCAGCTGGAGTGCAATGGCGCAGTCTCGGCTCATTGCAACCTCCGCCTCCTGGGTTCAAGCGATTCTCCTGCCTCACCCTCCTGAGTAGTTGGGATTACAGGCATGTGCCACCACACCCAGCTAATTTATGTATTCTTGTAGAGACAAGATTTCACCATGTTGGCCAGGCTGGTCACAAACTCCTGATCTGCCTGCCTCAGCCTCCCAAAGTACTGGGATTACGGGCATGAGCCACCATGCTTGGCCTAAACTTCTTTTCTTTGTAAATTACCCACTCTCAGATATGTCTTTATTGGAGGGTAAAAATGGACTATGACAATATCCAGAAGAACAGAAAATAGAGTTTCAGACAGACATTTGTATACTCATGTTCATAGCAGCATCCATTTATGTCTAGTGTTCCATTAGTGGAACACTAAGCATGTGGGAGTTATTTATATCCTACTGCTCAAGGTCATTGCCAAGGTCTGATTTTTCACACATGTCATAAAATTCGAAAAATTGCAACCTCAGGCATAAATGGGTTAAGCAGCATTAGTCACAATAGTTAACAGTAGGAAACAACCCAAATGTCCATCAATGGCCAAATGAATAAACAAAATGTAGTATAGGCATGCAGTGGAATATTATTCGACCTCAAAAAGGAAGGGAATCTTGCCACATGCTAACATGAATAAACCTAGAGGAAATTATGTTAAATGAAATAAATTGTCCACAAAAAGACAAATACTGCGTGATTCTACTTATATGAGGTATATAACATTATTAAATTAATAGAAACAGTGACTGTAAAAGTAAAATGGTGATTACACACATTTACCTATGTAACAAACCTGCACATCTTGTAAATGTACCCCTGAACTTAAAATAAAAAATTAAGATAAAAGAATGGTGATTACAAGTGACAAGTGGGAGAGAGGAAAGGGCATTTGTTTAATGTGTATAGTTTCAGACATGCAGGATAAAAAAGTTCTGGAGAACTGTTTCACAACAATATGAATGTATTTAACACTACTGAACTGTAAAATTAAAAATGGTTAAAATGGTAAAAAAAAGAAAAGGGGGAGGAATATATGAATCAATTAAAAATTATATAAACATGCCTCAATGACAATATTAAGTATACATGAATGTTTGTTACATTATTCTGTGTACTTTTACATACATTAGAAATATTTTAAAATAAAAGTGTAATTTATTGCTCTTAAAAAGTCTGATGAAAGAAATAAAAGTACAACTAAATACTGGAAGAGGTACTCCATGTTCATAGACAGGAGTCTCAATATTGTCAAGATGTCAGTTCCTCTCAGCTTGATTTATAGATTCAATGCAATCTAAAATGCCTGCAAGTTATTTTGTAGATATTGACCAACTGATTTTAAAGTTAATATATAGAGGCAAAAGACCCAGAATATATAACACAATAATGAATTAGAAGAACAAAGTCAGAGGACTGACACTTCCTGCCTTTAAGACTTACTATAAAGCTACAGTAACCAGGACAGTGTGGTATTGGTGAAAGAACAGACAAATAGATCAATGACATGGAATAGAGGGCCTAGAAATAGACCCACATAACTACAGTCAACTGATCTTTGACAAAGGGGCACAGGTACTACAATGGAGAAAAGACCATCTTTTCAACAAATGGTATTGGAACAACAGGACAGCCACACGCAAAAAAAATGAATCTAGACACAGATTTTACCCCATCACAAAAATTAACTCAAAGTGGATTATAGATCAAAATGTAGAGCACAAAACTATAAAACTCCTAGAAAATAACATAGCAGAAAACCTAGATTACTTTGGGCATGGCGATAATTTTTTAAATAAAACACCAAAGACATAGTCCATGAAAGAATTAATTGATCAACTAGAGTTATTAAAATCAAAATTTCTGCTCTGCGCAAAAGACACTGTCAAGAGAATGAGAAGAGAGGCCACAGACAGGAGGAAAATATTTGCAAAAGGCATATCTGATACAGGACTGTTATCCAAAAGATACAGATAACTCTTACAAATCAACAATAAGAAAACAAACAATTCAATTAAAAAATAGGCCAAAGATCTGAACAGATACCTCACCAAAGAAGGTATACAGATGGCAAAAAGCATACAAAATGCTTAATATCATGTGTCATTAGGTAATTGCAAATTGAAACAATGAGATACCAATACACACCAATTACAATGGCCAAAATCCAAAGCAGTGATGAGACTAGATGCTGGCAAGGATTTGGAGCAACAGGAACTCTATTTCACTGTTGGTGAGAACACAAAATGGTATAGCAACTTTGGAAGACAGTCTGGAAATTGCTTATAAAGCTAAACATACTTTTATCATATGATCCAAAATTGCAGTCCTTGGTATTTACCCAAATGAACTGAAAGCTATGTCCTCACAAAAACCTGAACACAGATGTTTATAGCAGACTTATTTAATTGCCAAGACTTGGAAGCAACCAAAATGTCTTTCAGTAGATGAATGGATAAATAAACTGTAGTACACCCAGACAATGGATATTCAGTGTTGAAAAGAAATGAGTTACCATGCCATAGAAAGACATGGAATAACCCAACATGCATATTACTAAATGAAAGAAACCAATCTGAAAAGGTCACATAGTGTATGATTCCAACTACATGACGTTCTGGAAAAGGCAAAATTATGGAGACAGTAAAAAGATCAGTGGTTGCCAGAAGTTAGGAAGTTGGGAGGGATGAATAGGCAAATCACAGGAGATTTTTAAGGCAGTGAAACTTCTACATGATACTATAATGGTGGATATATGTCATTACACGTTTGTCAAAACCCATAGAATGTAGAACAACAAGATTGAACCCTAATGTGAGCTACAGACTTAGAGTGACAATGATGTGTCCAATGCAGGTTCATCAGTTGTGACAAATGGACCACCGTGGTGCAGGGCGCCCAGACTGAGGAGGCTGTATTAATGCGACACAGGAGACAGACGAGAATTCTTTATTCTTTCTGTTGTGAACCTAAAACTGATCTTAAAATCAAGTCTATTACGAAAAAGAGCAGGGGTAGGGCACAGTGGCTCACACCTGTAATCCCAATAATTTGGGAGGCCGAGGTGGGAGAATCACTTGTGCCCAGGACTTTGAGCTTGTGGTGAGCTACGACCGTGCCACTACACTCCAACTTGGGGAACAGAATGAGACCCTGTCTCAAAAAGAAGAAAAGAAAAGAAAGAGAAAAAGAGCAGGTATTCTGAAACAAGCAAAACAACACACACATACACACACACATGAAGCAAAATCCAAATCTCATAGAACTAATAGAAATGAAAATCTCAGTGGATGGTGTGGTAGCTATTTCTATTATTCACCAACATTGTTTTCTGGGCACATGGAAAACTATACTTCTTAGCTCCCTTGAAGTTGGCCATTTCTGCTCTGCACAAGACACTGTCAAGAGAATGAGAAGAGAGGTCACAGACAGGAGGAAAATATTTGCAAAAGGAATATCTGATACAGGACCGTTATCCAAAATATACAGATAACTCTTATAAATCAACAATAAGAAAACAACCCAATTTAAAAATAGGCCAAAGATGTGAACAAATACCTCACCAAAGAAGGTCTACAAATGTCAAAAAGCATGCAAAATGCTTTTGGATTTTGGATCGTATGATAGAAGTATGTTTAGCTTTATAAGCAACTTCCAGACTGTCTTCCAAAGTGGCTATACCATTTTGTGTTCTCACCAGCAATGAAATAGAGTTCCTGTTGCTCCATATCCTTGCCAGCATCTAATGTCATCATTGCTTGGGATTTTGGTAGAATTAGCTAGTTCTGGCCAATCAGCTCTAAGAAGAGGTCATTTTGGGGTCAAAGTATTTAATTGTAGATATGAGGAAGGTCGTGCTTATTTCCTATTTTGTTGACACAGGAAGCCACTCATTTAAAATAGTGGAGTTTCCTCCACCAGAGGGGATGCATCATGGCTATCTTCTTCCACCTTTCCATGTAATACTTGCTTTCTAGATGCCTTGCAGCTTGAGATGGCCATGGGTCTCATTTTGACCAATGAGATGTAAGGGAATGCCTGATATAGGGATTTTGGGAATGTTTTTCTTCTCAGATAAAATAGAAGAGCTTCCTGAGTAGAAAGATTTTTATGCCCTTCTTCTCTGCTTGGTACAGTGGTGTAAAGACATTATGTTGGGTACTGTGGCATCTCCATTTATTCATGAAACAACAAGCATAGGACCAAGGAGAGTGAGGAGCAGAAGAACAGAAAGAACCTGAGTCCTCGATGACATAATTGAGCTACTGCTCTAAGCTTTCAACTCTGGAGCACCCAACCTCCAGACTTCCAGTTATGCAAGATGAAGGTCATTATTGCTTAAGTCACTATTAATAGAGTATTCTGATACATTTCACATTGTTTCCAGTCATCCATGTAATATTTTTAAAAATTGACTCATACTGGGCCAGAAGGAAGTTTAACATATTCTTAAGAACCAAACCTAGATAGAGCACGCATTCCAGTTATAAGATAATAAAAAGTGAATATCAAAAGAGAGTTTAAAAGCCCTTACATTTTAGAATCTAAAAAACATACTTGTACTTTCAAATTCATAGATCTAAGAAGAAGGTGCAATGGGAACTATGGAATATTTAGAACTGAATACCAGTGAAAACACTACATATCAAAACACAGAGCAGCAGAAGCATACTTACAGGAAAATGCAGTGTAGCTTAAATTCATGTATTAGTAAATAAGAAATATTAAAAATTAATGAACTAGAGACAGAAAGTAGAATGGTGGTTGCTAGGGGCTGGAGGTAGGGGGGAATGAAGAGTTATTGTTTAGCGGGTACAGAGTTTCAGTTTAGGAAGATGCAAAAATTCTGGTGATGGTTATACAATGTAAATGTACTTAATGCCACTGAACTGTATCCTTAAAATAGTTAAAATGGGAAATTTTACCACAATAGAAAAATTTTTGTAAAAAATTTAAAATGAAATAAAGATTAGCTCAAGAAATTAGAATCAAAATAAACCCCCAAAAGGAAAATGAAGAAATGATAAAAATAATTTAATTAAATAGAAAAGAAAAATAGAGACAAATCCCAGAAACTAAAAGATAGCTGGGAAAACTTCTCTATAGATTTATTCAGAGAAAAAAAAGAATAGAAATGACGAAGAAGGGAGTGGCTTATTGAGTTCATTGCCTCAGTGACGTCTAGTAAGATAAGGACCATGACATGTCCATTTGAATTGGCAACAAGTATGGAGTGGCAAGGGCAGTCTCAGCAAAATGCTAAGGTCAGACGCTTCAGTTGCTGTTTTTGTTTAATGAATAGGTCAGGAAGAATTGAAAACATTTAGCATAGCTAATTTTTATTTATTTATTTAGTCATTTTGAGACAGAGTCTCGCTATGTCACCCAGGCTGGAATATAGTGGCATGATTTTGGCTCACTGCAGCTTCTGCCTCCCGGGTTTAAGCAATTCTCCTGCCTCAGCCTCCCGAGTAGCTGGGATTACAAGTCCATGCCACCACACCCAGCTAATTTTTGTATTTTTAGTAGAGACGGGGTTTCACCATTTTGGTCAGGCTGGTCTTGAACTCCTGACCTCAAGTGATTCACCCGCCTCGAACTCCCAAAGTGCTCAGGTACAGGCATGAACCACCATGCCCAGCCAAGTGTAGATAATTTTTTAATGAAACTATTGTGAAGTAAAGGAGAGAGTATGAGAGAGTAAGAGAACAAAGGAGAAAGCACACTAACCAGAGGGGGAAGTCATAGCGCTCCAACTCACGGTTGAGGGATTTTCCAATTGTTTCCAACAACCTATGTAAAAGAAGGAAAGAAATTGGTGTAGCATAATGGTTGGGGGGACCTGCCCTTAGTGGCCATATTTTCATCACATCCTACTTTTCCTGGCCACAGTTGATTAGTGGGGATGAGGTGACCACTCAGATTCTGTCTCAAGAATTTGTCCTAGGAGACAGAGATCATATTCCATCAGTGTGCTGGACTTTTGTGATAAAGACCTGGGGCTGGTAGTCATGCAGGATTCGTGCACCCAGAAGAAGCTTGTTGAGAGAAAACTAGTAAGAACAGTGGATGGGGGAGGGAGGGAAAGAAAAGAGGGGAAAAAAGGAGGGTAGGGAAGGACAAGAGAGGGGTAGAGGGGAGCCAAGAGGACAAACAGAGACAGGAAAATAGAAAGAAGCAGCAGAGGTGAGAAAAACCATGGGGGCTCTAAGAGAGAGAAAAAAGTTTCGATTATTTTTAAAGCTTCATTTGTAAATCTTGTTTCCATGAATGCTGGCTCTATCAATATGTAGATCAGGAAAATTGCCCTTTTCAAATCTTATAATAAATATCTATTATTTGCAACAAAACAGCTTGACAATTATGGTTGTAATATCTTAGGCATTGAGAATGACGTGAATAAGGCCATAGGCATGGGAATTTAAATCCAATTGAACCATGGAGAAATCATGATGAGAGCGGTACCTAACATCAATGGAAGTCAAAATTGCAGGAATAGGCCACCTCAAGTTAATGGTAGAAGGAAAGTGAAATATGAATTAACCAACCGACCAACTAACTAATTCACCTATCAATCTCAGCGGTAAGTTTAGCCAAGATGGATCTAACTAAATCTTGCCATGTCACCTGTCTTCTTACCAAATCGGTCTTTGCCTTTTACTTAAAAATAGTTAAATAAAATTCTTTAAAGAAAGTGCTTTACACAAGACTGCAAGTAAATGTCAGCCCCAATTACCAACAAGTTTAGAAGAGGGGGATACAGTAAGTTAAAGCTTTTGGCAGCAGGAAACACTCGGTATCTTTCTCCTTGCTGTGGCATATTATAGTTTCCAAAGGTGGTGGCAGCAACACATGCCCTATCCCACAGGTTCTTCATCTATATTCCCCTTACTTGAACCTGTGCAGATTTTTTGTTTTTAGACAGAGTCTCGCTCCATTGCCAGGCTGGAGTGCAGTGGCACGATCTTGGTTCACTGCAACCTCCACCTCGCGGATTCAAGCAATTCTCCTGCCTCAGCCTCCCAAGTAGCTGGGACTACAGGTGTGCGCCACCATGCCCGGCTAATTTTTGTATTTTTAGTAGAGACAGGGTTTCACCATGTTGGTCAGGATGGTCTTGATTTCTTGACCTCATGATCCACCCCCCTCGGCCTCCCAGAGTGCTGGGATTACAGGCGTGAGCCCCCACGCCCGGCCAAACCTGTGCAGAATTTTTTAACTGCCTTGATCAATAAAAGCTGCATTTAAGAGATGTTGCATTACTTTAGAGGATGGTCATAAAAGACAGCTTTTATAAGGCTCTCTCTCTTGGAATACTTGCAGTTGGAGCCCAACTACCATGTAATGAGGAAGCCCAGACCACAAAGAAATGGCAAGTACGGGTGCTTTGACTGACAGCCTCAGCTGGACCCCCAGCCAACAGCTAGCACCAAATGAGAGTAAGTGAACTTTCCGACAATTCCAAATTTCAAATCTTTTAGCTAAGGCTGCAGGAATCACACAGCACATGCTGTCTCCACTGTGCCCTGTCTATATTTCTGACCTGTAGAAACTATGAGAGATGGCTGGGCACGGTGGCTCAAGCCTGTAATCCCAACACTTTGGGAGGTCGAGGTGGGTGGATAACCTGAGGTCAGGAGTTCAAGACCAGCCCGACCAACATGGAGAAACCCCATCTCTACTAAAAATACAAAATTAACCAGGTGTGGTGGTGCATGCCTGTAATCCCAGCTACTTGGGCCTGTAATCTCAGCTACTCGGGAGTCTGAGGCAGGAGAATCGCTTGAACCCAGGAGGCAGAGGTTTCGGTGAGCCGAGATCACGCCATTCCACTCCAGCCTGGGCAACAAGAGTGAAACTCTGTCTCAAAAAAAAAAAAAGAAAAGAAAAGAAACTATGAGAGATAAGAGATAATACATGATTATTATTGTTTTAACTCACCAAGTTTTGGGATAATTTGTTATGCAGCAATAGATAATGAATACATTACTCACAAATAAACCCAAATCACAAAGCTGGCGCTGAACAAGACAATGCCAGGCTTTCTTGAAAAAACATTTTTATATTATTATGGAACAAAAACTTAAGTTTTAGTGACATTTCTGTCTAACTTTGCCTTTGGGGAGTGAAAAGATTGTTATTTTGAGCTAGAAAATTAGTTTCTATTACAGCCTTTCATGACACAATCCAGAATCTAGGCAACAGTCACTAATGCCAAATTGACATCTTCATGAATTCTTGGACTTTTAGATTTCTCTATTCCCCAAATCTCACCTTGTACTTTGTACATAGTAGGTACATAATAAATTCTGAATGGAAATGTGTTTTCCATATAAAGCGTATTATTTTATAGGGCACTGGCAGTGAAAATGCCAGGATTTCTGTGAGAATGGTAACAGTTTTAAAATAAGCCATTTGACAATAACATTTTGAGCAATTTCAGTGGCAATACCGAAAGAGTTGCCTGTAGTGACATTAAAGCCCTTCCTTTATAACTTCTACTAGACAACCCCTGGTCCCCACCCCCCAAAAACGTATTCTAATTAAAAACAATGTGCTTGCTCTGGAAATGCAACTTCAAGACTAGAAGTCTGAGAATGAGTGCCAGCATAGTCAAATTCTGGTGAGAGCCCTCTTCCAGGTTGCAGACCATCAGCTTCTTGTGACATCACATGGCAGACGGGGTGAGGGAGCTCTCTGAGGTTTCTTTTAAAAGGGCGCTAATCCTATTCACCAGGGCTCTGCCCTCATGATCTAATCACCTACCAGAGGCCCCCACTTCCTAATACTATCACACTGGGGGTTAGGATTTCAACATATACATTTTGGGGGTACACAAACATTCAGTTCGTGAACAAGGTTAATTTCTCTTCCACTGTTGCCTATACCCCTTTCAAATTCTACCTTAGCCTGTATGAGCTCAGATTAATGTTAAAGAGAAAGCAAATAACGCAATGACAGCCTGTATTGTAGATGGCCCAGCTTTATTTTGGCTATGGTAGGACATGGAGGATATGAGAAGATAATAAAAATAATTAAAATTTGGCTGGGCATAGTGGCTCACGCCTGTAATTCCGTCACTTTGGGAGGCCGAGGCAGGTGGATGATGAGGTTAGGAAATCGAGACCATCCTGGGTACCATGGTGAAATCCCATCTCTACTAAAAATACAAAAATGTAGCTGGGCGTGATGGCATGCACCTGTAGTCCCAGCTACTCGGGAGGCTAAGGCAGGAGAATGGCTTGAACCTGGGAGGCGGAGCTTGTGGTGAGCGGAGGTTGCGCCACTGCACTCCAGCCTAGGCAACAGAGCAAGACTGTGTCTCGAAAAAAGTAAAATAAAATAAAATAAAATACATTTTGTTATTACAGAAAAATATATGTAGCATAAAATTTGCAATTTTGCCCATTTTTTTTTTTTTCTTTTCTAGTCTAATTGCTCTGGCTAGAGCTTCCAGTTCAGTGTTGAAGAGCTGTGGTGAAATCTGGCGTTCTTGTCTTGTTCCTAATATTGGGGAAAAAGTTTCAGTGTTTTGGCATTGAGTTTGTTAGCTGTTGGGTTTTTTATAAATCACTATCCTGTTGAAGAAGTTCTCTTTCATTCCTGGTTTTCTTAGTGTCTTTATCAGGAAGGAGTGTCGAATTCTGTCAAATGCCTTTTCTGCATCAATCAATATGATCTTTGTGTTTTCTCCCCTTCATTCTATAGATGTGATATATTGCATCACTTGATTTTTCCAGTATTTTGCTGAGGATTTTGGGATCTATATTCATAAGTGATATTCGTTTAAGATTTTCTTTTCTTGTGATGTCTATTTATTCGTTTATTTATTTATTTATTTATATTTTTTTGAGACAGAGTCTTGCTCTGTCACCCAGGCTGGAGTGCAATGGCGCAATCTTGGCTCACTGTAACCTCTGCCTCCGGAGTTCAAGCAATTCTCCTGCCTCAGCCTCTCGAACAGATGGGATGACAGGTGTGTGCCACCACATCTGGCTAATTTTTGTATTTTTAGTAGAGATGGGGTTTTGCCCTGTTGGCCAGGCTGGTCTCGAACTCCTGACCTCAGGTGATCCACCCACCTTGGCCTCCCGAATTGCTGGGATTACAGGCGTGAGCCACTGCTCCTGGCCTCTTGTGATGTCTTTATCTGGCTTTGATATCTGGGTAATTCTGTTTTCATAGAATGATCTGGGAAATGCTCCTTCCTCTTCTATTTATTGGAGGAGCTTGAGAATGATTGATTGGTGTTAATTCTTTAAATGTTTGGAAGAATTCACCAGTGAAACCATCTGGTCCTGGAGTGTATTTTTGTTGGGAGTTTTTTGTTTTTTGTTTTTTTCTTTAATTATTCTTTATTTTTATTTTTATTTTTATTGAGACCAAGTCTCACTCTGTCACCCAGGGAGGAGTGCCGTGGTGCAATCTCAGCTCACCGCAACCTCTGCCTCCTGGGTTCAAGTGATTCTCCTGGCTCAGCATCCCGAGTAGCTGGGATTACAGGTGCGCCCACCACCACGCCTGGCTAGTTTTTGTGTTTTTAGTAGAGAAAAGGTTTCACCATATTGGCCAGGCTGGTCTCAAACTCCTGACCTCAGTTGATCCACTCACCTCAGCCTTCCAAAGTGCTAGGATTATAGGTGTGAGCCACCGCCCCCAGCCCTCCTTAATTATTCTTTCTTTCTCTTTTCTTTCATTTCTTTTTTTCCTTTCTTTCTCTTTTCTTTTCCTTCTTTCTCTTTTTGTAGTGACAGGGTCTCACTATGTTGCCCAGGCTGGTCTCGAATCCTGAGCTCAAGTGATCCTCCCACCTTGGCCTCCCAAAGTGCTGGGATTACAGGCATGAGCTATGGCATCCAGCCAAGGTTTTTTGATTACTGATTCAATCTCTTTGTTATAAGTGTGTTGAGATTTTCTATTTCTTTTTAAGTCAGTTTAGGTCATTTGTGTGTTTCTAGGAATTTGCCCATTTCATCTTGGTTATCTAATTTGTTGGTGTATAGTTACTTGTTCATAGTATTCTTTTATAATTCTTTTTATTTCTGTAAGGTCAATAGTGGCTCCACTTTAACTTCTGATTTTAGTTTTTTATTTGTGTTTTCTCTCTTTTTTAGTTTGGATGACCTTGCTTTTAATTTATGAAATCACTTGTCTAATAGCTACCATTCGTTGAGCTCATAGTATTTGTTTTTAGAGGTTTAATGGCATATTAATTAATTCTCACAACTACCCTAAGGGAGTATCACTATCCTCATAGAATAGATGAGGAAACCAAGACTCAGGGAGATTCAGTGTATTTCTCATGGTCATATAGCCAGTAAACGATTGATAGAACCAGATTTCTAATGACTGCTACACCTATTCCTTATATTTAAGGTTTCTTGAAGGGCAAAGATAAATTATAGTTTTGGTGTGATGGAGTTTCCCAGTTGAATTCTGTATAGAGACAAGCAGGTGTAATGAATAGACAATTCTCTTACAGTGAGAATTTTCTCAATATAAATAGGATATATGGAGATAGAGTAATTAGAGAACATGATTTGTATTACATGCAGCTGTTGGTTATACATCCGTTACAGGAGAAAGGTTATTATTCATGCAGCATTGGGAACACATGCATGTTTGTTTTGAGTGGCTGGCTGTTCATCTGGCAATGTATTCTTCTGATTCTTCCTTGCAAATATGAACTGTGCTACTGTTTATTTGGATTCTGTGCTTTTTAAAATACCAAGTTATTAACTTTTTTTGTTTTGTTTCTCATTTGATAACAATGAATCTAAAGTCTCATTGATTTTGATGTAATCTTATATGCTGTTTAGAATTTGCTTAAAGGAGATTTGACTAATATATTTTTGACTTTCAAGACTGAAATATATTTATGCATTATAACTCTCCTTATTCTTCCTTGTTGCTAGAAACCTGAAACTCTGTAGCTGATGAAACCCTCTTTTATTTCTCATTTACACCATTGTTTTTACATTGTTTTCATACTACTGCTTTACGTTGGTTTTATAGGAATGCAAGAAATCACATTATAGAAAGCAAGCTGTACTTCAGAAAAACACATATCAATAGAGGAAATAGAGGAAAAGAAAGGCCCCATTTCTTGTGAAAATCATGGAAGGTTCTTTTCAGAAATCTTTACAAAAAATCAGTATATTCAGAGATCTGATAGAGACTATTTTAGTTCTAGTTTTTTTGGGGAAAAGTCTGCCATGGTTTTGGAGGCTCCTTAAAGTATTAAATCTTGAGCTCTTCTTATCAAAGTCAAGGGAACCTACTGAGTAAAACTATTTTTAAAAGGGAGAAATTTTTATGCTTTCCTTTTAAGAGGTTAATCAATAAGTCTAAGTAAATAAGAACCTCTCAAGAGGAGCGAATAATTAAATGTGTGTGAATAACACATACTCTCTTTGATAGTGAATAACATTATGAAATCCAGAATTATGAAAATGAGAGCATACCTAGTCCCCTAGGCCTGTCTTACGTCATCATATAAGGGCATCCCAGCAAACAGACTACCTCTACGTGGAAAACATTGAATACATAGTTCCTTGCATCAACAGGCTATCTGGAGGACTTTGCTTTGGACCCCAAAGAGGAGTGCAGTTATGAATAGAGAGGGAAAAGGGATGATGGATACTTGCATGTGGATTGTGATGAGAGGGTAAGAACAGGATTTCTATATTTCTAGCCAAACATGAAATATTATGATTGCTTTCAGCATGCTGGACATACCCCTATTATGATCCCAAAATGTTTTGTAGCTGTAGTACTACCATCCACTATCTTCCCCATGTTCTTTTCTGCCAACCAATTCATATCTCCTAGGTAATTTTATTCAGGAAAGAATACTGTTTATCAAACTTACAATACTTATTTTTGACCCCAGACATCCAGTGGCACCCCTCCTCAACCATTTTTGCCCTCAGTCATTCAGCCTGGGAATAGTCTTAGATACCCCATCGCACACCTTTCCTCTATGTTTAGACTTTTGCCAAATCTCTTGTTCAGAGTCTAAGTTCTCCTTTGTCCTGCTGTGGCCACTTCTTTCTTGCTGTGCAGTTCCCAGTATTTCTGTATTTCAAAGTACAAGAGAGCATACGAATAATCTTAATTAATGATCATAAATAGAGAAGTGGGAAAAGGATGAAAAGGAAAAAGCATAAACTTCTAGGGATTTCTGTGGTGACTGTTACAGAGGGACTCACTAGCCTATCTCTTTTTAAGCACAATATTTAGCCTAGTGCCCAGCATACAGTAGGTGTTCAAAAATACCAGCTTGAGTCTTGAGTCTACTCAACTATAGGGTCCTTTATAGCTTACATGATCTCTTTTGATTTTTTTAAACTGACACCCGATGATTGTACATATTTATGGGGCATATAGTGATGTTTTGATCCATAAAATGTAGAGTGATCAGATAAGGATAATTAGCATATCCATATTCTCAAATGTTTATCATTTCTTTGTGTTGGGAACATTCAATATCCTCTCTTTTAGCTATTTGAAAATATATATTATTGTCAGCCATAGTCATCCTACAGTGGTACAGAACCCTATAACTTTTTCCTCCCATGTAGGTATAATTTTGTATCTTTTAACAAGTCTCTCCCAATCATCTCCTTTGCCCTACCCTTCCTAGCCTCTTGTAACATCTATGGTACGTTTTACTTCTATGAAAGCAACTTTCTTCAGCTTCCTCATATGAGAGAGAACATGAAGTGTTTAAACCTGTTTCTGGTGTATTTCACTTAACATAATGTCCTCCACTTCCATCCATATTGCTGAGAATGGCAGGCTTTCATTCTTATTTATTTATTTAGAGACAGAATCTCTCTGTCGCCCAGGCTGGAGTGCAATCTTGGCTCGTGCAACCTCTGCCTCCCAGATCAAGCGATTCTCATGCCTCAGCCTCCCGAGTAGCTGGGATTACAGGCATGCACCCCCATGCCTGGCTATGTTTAGTAGAGGTGGGGTTTTGCTATGTTGGCCAGGCTGGTCTTGAACTTTTGGCCTCAAGTGATCTCCCCGCCTCAGCCTCCCAAGTACTGGGATTACAGGTGTGAGCCACAATGCCCGGCCTCATTCTTTTTTATAGCTGAATAATATTCCATTGTGTATATATACTATATTTTCTTTATTCATCTGTTGTTAGAAACCTAGGTTGATTCCACATCTTGGCTATTGTGAATAGTGCTGCAATAAACATGGGAGTGCAGGTATCTCTTCAATATACTGATTTTTTTTTTTTTTTAAGAGATCTCCACACTGGCTATACTAATTTACATTCCCACCAACAGTGTATAAGAGTTTCCTTTTCTCTACATTCGTGCCAGCACTTGTTTTGTTGTTGTTGTTGTTTATTTATTTATTTATTTTTGTTTTTTTGATAGTAGCTATCTAGCTGGGTGAGATGATATCTCATCGTGGTTGAAATTGGAATGAGGCTCTAAATATCTCATTGTGGTTTTGATTTACATTTCCCTGATGATTAGTGATATGGACTATTTTTTCATATATTTGTTGGACATTTGTACATCTTCTTTTGATAAATGTCTGTCAGATCGTTTGCCCATTTTGTGATTGGATTGTTTGTTTTTTCTTGCTGTTGAGATGTTTGGTTGTCATACTAATCCAATGAGGAAACCAAGACAGATGTTATTATCTTCACTTTTGGAATGAGGAAACAGAATACCAGAATCTCAGAATTTTCAGATTTATGGAATCTCAGAGATTATGTAACTTCCCAATATCACCCAGCAAGGAAGTGGTTGTGTTTAGGACTTTAGAGGACTCTCCTAATCAAGGTGATTGAGAGGGCTGGGCTCCGTGCCTCACGCCTGTAATCCCAACACTTTGGGAGGCCAAGATGGGTGGATCACTTGAGCCCAGGAGTTTGAGACCAGCCTGGGCAACATGGCAAAACCATGTCTCTACCAAAAATACACAAATTAGCTGGGTGTGGTGGCACATGCCTGTAGTCCCAGCTACTAGAGAGGCTGAGGTAGGAGGATTGCTTGAGCCCAGAAGGTTGAGGCTGCTGTGAGTTGTGAGTATGCCACTGCACTCTAGCCTGGGTGACAGACTGTCTCCAAAAAAAAGGGTGAGGGGAGTCGAGCGAGGGAAGGATAGAGAAGATAGGATTATGAAAAAGACTTGGGGATTCAGTTGTTTTTCAGTAAAAGAGGCCATTTTCAAAGATTTTTTGGGGGGGGATAACTATGTATATATCTATATATAGAGTTATATACTATATATTATATATTATATATAGTGTATATATACTATATATATTACATACTGTAATCATATATGCATTTAGCATATATATACATCTAAAAAAAATTACTGAGCACAGAAGCTGATGTTGGTATTTTCAAATGCTTTCACGTAAATTTCTTTTTTCTTTTTTTTTTTGAGACCGAGTCCTGCCCTGTTGCCCAGGCTGGAGTGCAGTCCACGATCTCGGCTCACTGCAAGCTCCACCTCCCGAGTTCAAGCCATTTTCCTGCCTCAGCCTCCCGAGTAGCTGGGACTACAGG
>NW_012111142.1:2367080-2375472 GCF_000951035.1 Colobus angolensis palliatus
TCGAACTCCTGACCTCGTGATCCGCCCGTCTCGGCCTCCCAAAGTGCTGGGATTACAGGCTTGAGCCACCGCGCCCGGCTAGATTATCACCTCTTATTTTCCAGTAGAGAAAATTGTGGCTCAGAGAGATTTTGTGTCCAGTGAAACTTGAATCTTTACCTTTGAATTTCAAATTCAATATGATTTTCACTAGGCTACATTCAATATAGTATCTTTCTGCTTTTGGTGGGATTAAACTTGGAAGTAAATTTATGACAAGAATAACTTGTTGAAATTGGAATGAGTCTGTAAAGACCTAGTGATTATGATCGTATATTATGCCAAGTCATGTATTCATATTCCCTTTAGAGGAGATTCAGATTTTCAGAAATACTAGTTGACTTTCTCAAGCATAACATTTCTATGGAATGTTGTGGGTAATAAATCAGCTTTCCAAATAGCCTCTTACGGAGCAGATTATGTGGCTTTCATTCAAAGCTTTTAGATTCATGAACCCTCTTCTAAGTAGATATAACTGTCAAGTAAAAGGACCAAGGTGGTAGAGCAGGAGACAAAGGGATCTTTGGCAAGTTTTCTACTTCCCCAGACAGTTTTCTCCTTTCTACCCTACTGCCTTTTTCTTCTCCCAACAGGGTTCCATAGCTGACCTTTCTCCCGGACAAGCCAGTCTGCAGTTCACTGGCATCTGTTGCCTTCCAGGACTGTTAGAGGCTGGAAGGCTATAGACATATTGTGATGAATTAGGCCTGTAAGTGTGTTAGCAACTCAATCTGCTGCCACTGAGAGATCCACACGTTTTGATTATGGGCTTAGTTTCTTAGGCTTTGGAATTATAGCATCTGCATGTATCCCTGGCTTGCACGTTTAGGGATGTGTTCTCATCTCAGTTTGTGAAAATTTATGTGCACAATTCCCATTAGCATTAATGGGAGTTGAATATATAAATCGTTGAACGTCAAAATGAGAATATACCCTTTAGTCTCAAGGATGAATGAGCCACATCTCTCTTTCTAGCTCTTCTTACTAGGTGATCTTCAGAATTTCTTTGGCAAATTTTTAACCATCTGATAGTTAGATTGTGGGGAAGCCCTAAACATAGCACAAAATCATTTTATTTGACCAGTTTTATAAACATGGTTTTTGGTATATGCAAAGACTGTGTGCTTATTTTAAGAGATTCTCCAAATACCCTATTAAAACTGATGGCTGTATTATTAAAAATGTTTTTAAAACATCATAAAATATATTAAAACTATTAATTACCATCACTGAATGTGCTTTCATTTATTCATCTAGCATTATGGAATTGCTGCTCTGTGGCAGGTACTGTACTAAGCTCCGGGGCTACTAAGAGACACAATTTTTTTTGATGAGGACAGATATAAAAACAAAGTTTACACTGCAAAATGGTAAAAAAGAAAGTGCAAGAGTCATGAGAACAATGAGGAGAGAAAGAATGGCTGGAAGAAATTAAAAAGGCTTCACATAGAATGTACTATTTGAACAGAATCTTGAAAGTTAAGTAATAATTCTCTAGGCTGAGAAGTTGGGGCAGGTCATGGAAGGATAAGGGCGTTCTAAGCAGAAGAAATCGAATGTCTAAAGACTAAGTGAGAAATGTGTTGTAGCAGGAGTACGAAAGAACCTGAAGTGGACCAGAAACAGATGAGCTTAGAAGGTAGGATGGGACTATATTAAGAAAAGTGTCCTCTAAAGGACTATATTCAGTGGGGAACAATGGAAGTTTTTAAGAGGAGGAGTTATGGGAATGCCAAATGTTTTAAAAAGTTAACCCTAGGGACAGAGTGAAGACTGAATTGGCATGGGAAGAGGTGATTTAGCTGAAGTAATTGGGAGGCCATTAACTCAATATCAGAATTATTTGTTCTTTGGAATAGATAGAAGTATTTACAGTTTTCAGAATGATTTGTTCTTTGGAATAGATAGAAGTATTTACAGTCTTCTTTAGGTAAAATTGATATAAAATAAGTGGCATATATTTAAGGTGTACAATTTGGGTCTGTTTGTTTGCTTGTTTGAGACAGTCTCACTCTGTCGCCCAGGTTGGAGTGCAGTGGTGCAATCTCAGCTCACTGCAATCTCTGCCTCCTGGGTTCAGGCGATTCTTGTGCCTCAGCCTCCTGAGTAGCTGGGATTACAGGTGTGCAACACCATGCCTGGCCAATTTTTGTATTTTTAGTAGAGATGGGGTTTCGCCATTTTGGCCAGGCTGGTCTTGAACTCCTGACCTCAAGTGATCTGCCAACCTCAGCCTCTTAAAATGTTAGGATTACAGGTGTGAGCCACCGTACTCAGCCTATTTAAGGTATATTAATACAATCTGATAAATTTTGACATACATATATACTTGTGAAACCATCACTACCAGTATTATGAATATTTTCATCATCCCCAAAAGTTTCCTTGTGTCCCTTTGTAAATACATAAACCAATAACATAGTCGTTTATTATTGTTATCCAGTAGTAGGTACTGTACTTAATTTTGTGTGCTATACTTTTATACAACTGGGAGAGCAGATTCGTTTACACAAGCATGGCCACAGATACACGAGTAATGTGATGCACTATGATATTATACTGACTATGACATCAACAGGAATTTCTCAGCTCCATTATAATTTCATGGGACCAATGTCATATGTGGTCAGTCATTGACTGAAATGTCATAATGTGGCACATGACTTTAACATACTCTAAAATACATCCTTTTAAAGTGTACAAGTCGGTGATTTTTAAAATCAGTGTATTTTATAGTATATTTTATAGTGATTTTAAAAATTACCAGAGTGGCTGGGCACGGTGGCTCAAGCCTGTAATCCCAGCACTTTGGGAGGCTGGGGTGGGCGGATCACGAAGTCAAGAGATCGAGACCATCCTGGCCAACTTGATGAAACCCTGTCTCTACTAAAAATACAAAAATTAGCTGGGCATGGCGGTGCACACCTGTAGTCCCAGCTGCTTGGGAGGCTGAGCCAGGAGAAATGCTTGAACCCGGGCGGTGGAGGTTACAGTGAGCCAAGATACTGCCACTACACTCCAGTCTAGTGACATAGCAAGACTCGGTCTCAAAAAAAAAAAAAAAAAAAAATTACCAGAGTTGTGCAACCTTCACCACTGTCTAATTCCAGAACATTTTAATACTTATATATATTTTTGTTTTTAGAGATGGGGGTCTCACTATGTTACCCAGGCTGGTCTCAAACTCCTGGGCTCAAGCAATTCTCCTGTCTCAGCCTCCCAATGTGCTGGGATTACAGGTGTGAACCACTGCACCCAGCCCAAATTCCAGAACATTTTAACACCTCATAATGAAACCCCATACCTATTAACAGTCATTCCCCATTAACTCCTCCCTTCAGCCTCTGGCAACCATTCATCTACTTTCTGTCTCTAAGGATTTGCCTATTCTGGACATTTCATATAAATGGAATAATACATTGTCTTTTGTGTCTGCCTTCTTTCACTTAGCAATAATGTTTTTGAGGTTCATCCATGTTGCAGCATGTATCAGAATTTCATTCCTTTATCTCCAAATACAATTGCATTATATGTATGTATACCACATTTTTATATATCTTCATTGGTTGATGAACATTTAAGTTGTTTCTATTTTTTGGCTATTATGAACAATGTTGCTATAAACATTTTTGTTCAAATTTTTGTGTGTAACATATGTTTGTGTTTCTCTTGAATATATACTTTGTGGTAGAATTAATGGTTTATATAATAACTCTGTTTAATCTTCTGAGAAACTCCCAGGCTATTTTCTTTCTTTTTTTTTTAAGTTATAATTTAAGTTCTGGGTTACATGTGCAGAACATACAGTTTTGATACATAGGTATGCCCTGGTGCTTTGCTGCACCCATCAACCCATCACCTACATTAGGTATTTCTCCTAATGTTATCTCTCCCCTACCCCCCGCCCAACCCACTGACAGGCCCCAGTGTGTGATGTTCCCCTCCCTGTGTCCATGTGTTCTCATTGTTCAACCCCCACTTATGAGTGAGAACATTCAGTGTTCTGATAGTTTGCTGAGAATGATGGTTTCCAGCTTCATCCGTGTCCCTGCAAAGAACATGAACTCATCTGTTTATATGGCTGCATAGTATTCCATGGTGTATATGTGCCACATTTTCTTAATCCAGTCTATCATTGATGGACATTTGGGTTAGTTCCAAGTCTTTGCTACTGTGAATAGTGCCACAATAAACATATGAGTGCATGTGTCTTTATCGTAGTATGATTTATAATCCTTTGAGTATATGCTCAGTAATGGGATTGTTGGGTCAAATAGTATTTCTAGTTCTAGATCCTTGAGGAATCACCACACTGTCTTCCACAATCATTGAATGAATTTACACTCCCACCAATAGTGTAAAAGTGTTCCTATTTCTCCACATCCTCTCCAGCATCTGTTTTTTCCTTACTTTTTAATGATCATCATTCTAACTAGCATGGGATAGATAGTATCTCATTGTGGTTTTGATTTGCATTTCTCTAATGACCAGTGATGATGAACATGTTTTTCATGTCTGTTGGCTGCATAAATGTCTTCTTTTGAGAAGTGTCTGTTCATATCCTGTGCCCATTTTTTGATTAGGTTGTTTTTTTTTTTTTTTTTTGTAAATTTGTTTTTTTGTAGATTCTGGATATTAGCCCTTTGTCAGATGTATATATTGCAAAAATTGTCTCCCATTTCGTAGACCGTAGCCTATTTTCTAAAGTGGCTGCACCATTTTACATTTCCACCAACAATATATGAGTGTTCCAATTTCTCCATATCCTCACCAATACTTGTTATTATCTGTCTTTGTAATTATAGCCATCCTAGTGGTAGTGAAGTGGTGTTTCATTGTGATTTTGATTTACATTTCCCTAATGACTAAGAATATTGAGCATCTTTTTATGTGCTCATTGGCCATTTGTTTGTTTTCTTTTTTAAAAAAAATCTATTCAAATTATTTGCTCGTTTTAAAATTGGGTTATTGAAGTTTTATGGTTGAATCACACAAATCCCTTATATATATTGGTTACAAATCTTTTATCATATGTAATTTATAAATATTTTTTCCCATTCTGTGGGTTGTCTTTTCTTTATTTTATTTTATGTTACCCAGGATAATCTCTGTAGGTTGTCTTTTCTTAATGGCATCCACTAAAGAACAAAAGTTTTTCATTTTGAAAATGTCCAAAATTATCTATTTTTTCTTTTGTCACTAGTGTTTTTGGCATTATAGCTAGGAACCTGCTACCTAAACTGAGGTCATAAAATTCATGCTTATGTTTTTGTCTAAGAGTTTTATATTACTAGTTTTTATAATTATTTCTATAATCCATTTTGAGTTAATTTTTGTATATGGTGCGAGGTAGGAGTCCAACTTCATTCTTTTGCATGCAAATAACCTGTTGAAAAGAATTTAATGGGAAAGATAATTCAACAGGAAAGAATATGTTTTCCAAGCATTGATGTTTTCCAAGCATCGTTTACTGAATAAGTAAATACTATTGAATAAGCATTTGGTATATGAATGTAGGAATTCAGGATAGAAGTCCAAGTAGTGTATATAGATGGTATTTAAAGTCCAGAGACTGTATGCAATTATCTATGAAAGAAGTCTAGACAGAGATGAGGTCTCAGGTCTGAACTTTGGGAGACCTCACTGTTAGAGCTTAGGTATATGAGATAGTCTAGCAAAAGAGAATAGAAGGAGCTGTCATTGTAGTAGGAGGAAAATCAAGAGAACATGCTGTCTTAGAGTCAAGTAAAGCAAGTGTTTCAAAAGGCAGGACCAATCAAGTGTGTCAAACACTGATGATAGGTTGAGTAAGATAAGGTCTGAGAATTGATCATTGGATTTGATTGTATGAAGGTCATCAGTGACTTTGCCAACACCTGTTTTTGTGAAGAGGTGAGGAGTTAGGCTATTTCAAGTAGATTTAAAAAAGAATGGGAAGAGAGGAAGTAAAAGAGCATAGACAAGTCTTTCAAAAAAAATTTCCAAAGGAAGCAGAGAAATGGAGCATTAATTGCCTTGACAGGGGTATGCTGTCAACGGGAGCGTTAGAAAAAATCTTTTTACTTTGGAAAATTTCAAACCTACAGAAAATTGGAAAGAAAAATGTAACGTACACCCATATATCCTTCATCTGGATTTAACAATGTTTAATGTTTTGCCATATTTGCTTGCTCTCTTTCTCTTCAAGTTGTTTGTTGAGTTTTAAAAGTAAGTTACAGATATTGTGACACTTTACTCATAAATACTTCAATCTGCATATCACAAGAATAAGGACATTCTTCTATATATCCACAATACCACTATCACGTCTGAGAAAATTAATGATAATTCCATATCACCTAATATCCAGTCATATTCACATTCTCCCAATTAGCTAAAAAAAAATTTTTTTTGAGACCGGGTCTCACTCTGTCAGCCAGGCTGGAGTGTAGTGGCATGATCATGGCTCACTGCAGCCTCAACCTCCTGGGCTCAAGTGATCCTTCCATCTCAGTCTCCCGAATAGCTGGAACCACAGTTGTGCACCATCATGCCCAGATAATTTTTACAATTTTTTGTAGAGATGGGGTCTTCCTATGTTGCCCAGACTGGTCTTGAACTGCTGGGCCCAAGAGATTCTCATGCCTTGTTCTCCCAAAGTGCTGGGATTACAGGTGTGAGCCACCACACGTGGCCCAAAAATCTTTTATATATTTTAAAACCCAGAAACCAAAGTTTACACATTGTATATTACTATGTCTCATTAATATTTATTAATATAAAATAGTCCTCTTGCTTTTTTTCTTAGTGACTTTTTTCTTAATTATGTTTATTTTGTAAAGCATTTACGCTAGTTTTCCTATGGACATCTGTTTCTAATTATTTGTTTCTAATTATTTGTCCTTTTTCTAATGATTTGTTCATTGTATTAACTTTTTTCATCTAAACAGCCTATAAACTGCAACTTAACTCTAGGGGTTTAACTAAATTCAGGTTAAACATTTTCGACAAGAATATTCCTTTAAGTTATGTTGTGTACTTTATATTACATCCCATCAGGAGGCACGTAACATTCAGTTGTCCACTGTTATTGATGCTAAATATGATCTCTTAGTTAAAATAGTGATTGCCAGATTTCTCCGTTATAAAGTACCTTGTCCATTTTGTAATTAAGTAAAAAAGAAATCTATGGGGCAATATTCTAGTGCTATGTAAATATCTTATTCATCAAGGAAGGGCTTTTTTTTTTTTTTTAAGATGGAAGTAAGTATAGCATGTTTATTTGCTGATGGGAACAATCTAGAAAAGAAGGAAAAACTGATGGTATAGGAGAGAGAAGAGACAATTGCTGAAGCATACCTCTTGAGTAGATGAGAGAGGATAGGATCCAGTGCACAACTGGAGAACTAGAATTTAGATATAATCATAGACATTCTCCATAGTAATTGGATGGAAGTAGATTATATGGATATGAATGCAGGTAGGGTGGTGTATATAGTGGGGAGAGCTTTTGAAATTCTTTTCTAGTTCTTTCTATTTGCCAACATAATTACTGATTATTTCAAGTAAACTCAGCCCAACTTAGGATTCCAGTCTTCCCTCTCTTTCTCCCTACAGTGGCATTTAAGTTCCTTGGGATTTAATTTGCCATGGTCTCAGGAGAAGGAAAAATCTGGTCTATAATCTCCGCTAATCATTAGTTACTCTCATATCTGCTTCCGTGTCTGTTTTCCTACAATGACTTCCAGTTCGTATAGTCCAAGCCTTAGGCCAAGATGTCTCCTTGTCTTTCAGGATACTTCTGGTACAGGGGTTTTCTTTATGAATCTTGCTGTATTTCTGGGCTTTAGCCAGGAAGCAAAGCACAGATGTCTTCTTGGAATCTCCCAAATCTATCTGAGGTTTCTTTTTTACTGTTTTTGAGACAGCCTTGCTCTGTTGCCCAGGCTGGAGTGCAGCAGCGTGATCTCGGCTCACTGCAACCTTTGCCTCCTGAGTTCCAGCGATTCTGGTGCTTCAGCCTCCCCAGTAGCTGGGACGACAGGTGCCTGCTACCACACCCAGCTAATTTTTGTATTTTTAGTAGAGATGGCATTTCGCCATGTTGGCCAGGCTGGTCTTGAACTCGTGGCCACAAGCGATCCAGTAGCCTTGGCCTCCCAAAGTGCTGGGATTACAGGCATGAGCCACCGTGCCTGACTGCCCCTTTCTGAGGTTTCTATTGTGATTCCACCCAGGCTTGGGCCTGGAGAAACCAGAGCACAGGCTCCCTTCTTTTTATTTATTTATTTATTTATTTTATTTATTATACTTTAAGTTCTAGGGTACATGTGCATAGCGTGCAGGTTTGTTACATATGTATACTTGTGCCATG
>NW_012111142.1:2376457-2425033 GCF_000951035.1 Colobus angolensis palliatus
CCCTAGAAGAAAACCTAGGTAGTACCATTCAGGACATAGGCATGGGCAAGGACTTCATGTCTAAAACACCAAAAGCAACGGCAGCAAAAGCCAAAATCGACAAATGGGATCTAATTAAACTAAAGAGCTTCTGCACAGCAAAAGGCTCCCTTCTTTGAGACTCACATCAGTGGCAAATTTTATTCCTCTCCTTTCCATTCTCACATCTTTCTTCAGCCTAACTTTCAAATACAGATTTTCTATCTTCGTGCCTTATTTCCAATTTTGTTTTTTAGCTACAGACTTTATGTTCTGAGAAGTTTACCCTCCTCTCTTTTAAAAGAAAACCTTTTCTCTCTCTCAAAAAACAAGCAACCAGCCATACCAACAAAACAAAACAGAGCACTTGTAGGTTTTTAAGATGACTTTTGTCAGGAATTTAAGAACTTTGTTTTTGTTTTTCAAACAAAGAGAAAATCTCTTCTCTGGATTTTACCTTCCCTTGAGTACATTAGCACCAAGCTTTCATTTTAATGGTAGAAGAATAAAGGACTCTTTGAGAACAAAAATTATTGAGTAATATTTAAAATGTTCTTCTGCAGATGTATTTTTAAAATATGTATTTCCCTATGATTATTCTCTGTCATTGGTGTATTAATCACAATATTGAGTATTTATTTTTAAAAGACCAAAAGAAGCATTTCAGAGTGTTCCAGGGAATGAATGAGAATGGAAAAAGAAAGATTCCAAAAAGAATGCAGACTGAAATTTCAGGTGGAAAGGAACGTGCTCCGTCTTTGTGCACATTACTGATATTCAATCACTATTGGTCCATGGAGTGGAAAATATGAAAGGAATGACTTGAAATGGCATGAACTCATCAAGCAATGTACTGGGTTCCTTTGAAACCACATCTTATTTTTGTTCTCCTAAAGCAGACAGAGAAAGCAGTGTCATCACCTTTCTGATATTTCAAAGGAAGCTTGGTAATTGCCACTTGGTTCTGCTGGTCCTTTTAATAGGTACCCAAGTGGCACAACTCAACATCACATTAATTTAAAAAATATGTGCCATTCTATTTATACATTTTTTTGTAGGCAAGAAGAAATAACTTCTGGGCTTAAATTCAATTTAGTGACATTCCGTTAAAAAAGAAATAATGTCAGAGATTTGGAAGCTTGTTTTAGAGAATGTACTGAAAAGTGACAATTCACTTTTGAATTTAGGGTAAAATTTCTGTATCATTTCTCTTTATACATAAATATTAGCTTTATCAACATATTTATAAATGCATATGATGTTACTGGTTATATTATACTTGTACAGTAGTGTGTATTTGTCATAAGACATATTTATGTAGATACCTTAAAGTTATGGAATCTTGAAGGACACTGCAAGTGTAAATCAATTCAGTGCTTCCAGATATGCTGCTGAATAGTGGAGAAGGTAGTCTCTCCTAGAGAGTTCACTTGAATATTCTGTCCTAGAGGCAGCTTTTGTTTCTTAGGTACCTGATTGATTTTAAGGCTGATTCTTTCACTGCAGAATCGCTTGGAATACTACCTGCTTGAAAATGGACAAAGCAACTTTCCCGAGGTTTATAAAACTGCTTAGGCAAGGATCCTTTATAATGTATGTAAACTGAAAGACACATTTGAGAGTGCCTACTATTTGTTCTAAGTGCCTTCATTTAAAATGAATGTCTCCCAAATCATGTGCATATGCTGACTGTAAATACAGCCTTTTACTAGGTGATACACAGTTGTGGGTCACAGCCTGTCCCTGAAATGCCACCCCCCTTTTCTATATCCATATCAATCCTTCCCATTCATTAAGGCCCAGCTGCTGCTTCTCCATGAAACCTTGCTTGATTTCATTAGCCCATAGTGATTTCTCTCTCTCTCATCCCTGGGAACATTTACTGTCTGCCTCATCCATTTGGTTTTTCTCACTTTGGCTTGGAACCAGTACAGTTTGCAAGGTTATTTAAATTTTTCTGTTTTTCTGTCATATCTGTTCACCTGGATTGCAGACTCTTGGAGATCATGGACCAGGTGCAGCAAGTCTTCACATCGCCTTACTTTGCTCAGCATAGGGTGAATGCTTAGTACCTTATTTGTTAAGTGAATGAATGAAACAAGTGTCAGTTTCATGAACCACCGCAAAAGACCATTTGCAAATGTGGTCTGTGAACTAGAATTAGCATAAGATATACGTCTTCAAAGGATAATAGAGTCTCAGGAGGAGAAGACACTTTATGGGCTACCTAGTTTATCCAGCACCCTGATGTGTACATTTCCTCTGCAGGGCAGAGTTGACCCCCTCAGACTGAATATCTCCCATGATTCAGAATGAACACCTAAGTAACATGGAATTTTCAGGTACTATAGTAAAATGGATAAGCATGATAAATTTTCAACCAGATTATCTGGGTTTAAATCTACTCTTCCCTAATATCTCTCTAATCTTGGACAAGCTCTTAAGTTTCTTCACTGTTAAACTGAAATGATCAAACAAACTCACAGTTTATTGTTTGCAATTCTAAAATCCAAAATCTCTGAAAAACAAAAGTTTTTGTAACTTATTTGTCAGGAAAAACCTGCCCTGGTCTGAACTTCTAAATCTAACTTAAATAGATATGAGGTTATTTATAGTCTTTATGTTCCCACTGGTGGGTACGTCTCTCTAAAAATATTAATGTATTTGACTATGGGGCATTGCCCCAGATTCTGCTAGAGGTGTTACGTATAGTATATGTGCTCTATTAATTTTCTGAAGAGTTTGAATACCAAAACATATCTGGCTTCCGAGTGGTTCAGATAAGAGATCATGGACTTCTATTACCTATTCATAGCATTGTTATGAAGATTAAATGAGATAATAGATGGGAACCATTTAGCACAGGGCCTGGAATATAATAAGTCCTTAATAACTACAATCAGATATCATCTCACTGCAGTTAAAATGGTTTATATCCAAAAGACAGGCAATAACAAATACTGACGATAAAGTGGAGAAAAGGAAACCCTTTGTTGGTGGGAATGTAAATTACTACAAGCGCTATGAAGAACAGTTTGGAGGTACCTCAAGAAACTGAAAATAGGGCTACCATATAATCCAGCAATCCCATTTTTGTGTATATATCCCTGTCTCCCAAAAAGGAAATCAGTGTATCAAAGAGATATCTGCAATCCCACATTTATTGCAGCACTGTCCACAATAGCCAAACTTTGGAACAACCTAAGTGTCCATCGACAGATGAATGGATAAAGAAAATGTGGTATTTATACACAATGGAGTACTATTTGGCCATGAAAAAGAAGATCTTGTCATTTGCAACAACATGGATGGAACTGGAAGTCATTATGCTAAGTGAAATAAGCCAAGCACAGAAAGACAGACATCACATATTTTTACTTATTTGTGGGATCTAGAAATCAAAACAGTCGAGCTCTTGGAGATATAGAGCAGAAGGAGGATTACTAGAGGATGGAAAGGGTAGTGGGGGGTGGGAGGGAGGTGGGGATGGTAAATGGGTACAAAAAAATATTTAGAAAGAATGAATAAGACCTAGTATGTGATAGTAAAACAGGGGGACCATAGTCAACAATAATTTAATTGTACATTTCAAAATAACTAAAAGAGTATAACTGGATTGTTTGTAACACAAAGGATTAATGCTTGAGGAGACGGATACCTATTTTACATGGTGTAATGATTATGTATTGCATGCCTGTATCAAAATGTCTTACGTACCCTGTAAATACATATGCCTACTATGTAGCCACAAAAATTAAAATAAAAACTAAAAAAAAAATCTTAATAAATATCAGCTAATGTTATTGGTACTTATATTTTAAATTAATCACATTAGGCTTTTTGTGAACATTAAGTTTCTTTCTTGGAACACTTTATGTTTAGTATATATAGGAATACTGCTATTTTTCTTATGCCCTAACGAACAAATGACTATCCCAGGAAGCTAAAGTGTCCTTAAAAATAAAATTATACTTATGATTGAACTTTTTTTTTTTTTTTTTGAGACAGTCTCGCTCTGTCGCCCAGGCTGGAGTGCAGTGGCCAGATTTCAGCTCACTGCAAGCTCCGCCTCCCAGGTTTAGGCCATTCTCCTGCCTCAGCCTCCCGAATAGCTGGGACTACAGGCGCCCGCCACCTCGCCTGGCTAGTTTTTTTGTATTTTTTAGTAGAGATGGGGTTTCACCGTGTTAGCCAGGATGGTCTCGATCTCCTGACCTAGTGATCCGCCCGTCTCGGCCTCCCAAAGTGCTGGGATTAAAGGCTTGAGCCACCGCGCCCGGCCATGATTGAACTTTTATTATTGACTTTTATTTTAGAAGAGCCTGCTGAAATGTACTCATTCTTATTCATTTCTTTATCACTTCATTCATTTTACAAAGGTGTATTGGGCAATTTGCTAGTTTCTGTTGGCCTAACAATAAATAAACAGACATTGTCCCTACCTTCCTACAGCTTATAGTCTGGTGGACACAAATTTTTTTTTTCCTGTTGATTCATTCTTTCATTTATTCCACAAATAATTATTGAGCACTTATTATATACTAGACACTATTCTAGTATATAATGGCAATAGGGATACAGCAGTTATTGAGGCAGACAAGGTTTCTCTATAAAATTCATTTTTTAGTGGCAAGAGACAGATAGTAAACAAAGAAGCAAATAAGCACAATATTTTCAAGTGAGAATAAATTCAGTGGAGGAAATAAAATAGTCTTATGTGCTAGAGCAGTGATCCCCAACCTTTTTTGGCATCAGAGACCAGTTCTGTGGAAGACAGAATTTCCACAGACTGGAGTTGGAGAGATGGTTTTGGGATGATTCAAGTGCATTACATTTGTTATGCACTTTATTTCTATTAGTATGTTGTAATATGTAAAAAAATTATTACACAACTTGCCATAATGTAGAATCACTGGGAGCCCTGAGCTTGTTTTTCCACAACTAGATGGTCCCATCTGGGGGTGAGAGGAGACAGTGACAGATCATCAGGCATTAGATTCTCATAAGGAGCATGCAACCTAGATCCCTCGCAGGTGCAGTTCACGATAGAGTTCGCACTCTTATGAGAATCTAACGCTGCCACTGATCTGATGGGAGGCAGAGCTCAGGTGATAATGAAGTAATGTGGAGCGGCTATAAATATGGATGAAGCTTTGCTCACTCTCCCACTGCTCACCTTCACCTCCTGCTGTGCAGACTAGTTCTTTTTTGTTGTTGTTGTTTGTTTTTGTTTTTGTTTTGAGATGGAGTCTCGCTCTGTCGCCCAGGCTGGAGTGCAGTGGTGGGATCTCAGCTCACTGCAAGCTCCGCCTCCCGGGTTCACGCCATTCTCCTGCCTCAGCCTCCCGGGTAGCTGGGACTACAGGTGCCTGCCACCACGCCTGGCTAATTCTTTTTGTATTTTAGTAGAGACAGGGTTTCACCGTGTTAGCCAGGATGGTCTCGATCTCCTGACCTCATGATCCGCCTGTCTCAGCCTCCCAAAGTTCTGGGATTACAGGCGTGAGCCACCACATCCAGCCGCAGACTGGTTCTTAACAGGCCACAGACTGGTACTGGTTTGTGGCCCATGGGTTGGGGACTCCTGCGCTAGAGAGTGACATAGTACATGTGAGGATGGAGCTACTTTAGATAGGGTAATCAGGGAAGGCTTGGTGAAGAAATGATACTTGAACTGAGGCCATGGATTGGATACAGATTGACTGAATGTGACAGACTTAAAAATAATAGAGGCAGCCGGGTGCAGTGGCTCACGCCTGTAATCCCAGCACTTTGGAAGGCCCAGGCGGGCGGATCACAAGGTCAGGAGATCGAGACCACGGTGAAACCCCGTCTCTACTAAAAAAAATACAAAAAATTAGCTGGGCACAGTGGCGGGCGCCTGTAGTCCCAGCTACTCGGGAGGCTGAGGCAGGAGAATGGCGTGAACCTGCGAGGCGGAGCTTGCAGTGAGCCGAGATCGCGCCACTGCACTCCAGCCTGGGCGACAGAGCGAGACTCCTCCTCCTCAAAGAAAAATAATAATAATAATAATAATAGAGGCTTAAAACCAGACAGATATTAATTTTTTTTCTCACAAAGTTTTTCACCAAGTTCTGCTTCACCAAGTTATCTGGGGCCTATAGTCCTTCCATCTGTTGCTCTATCCTTCTTTGAGTGTCACACACATGGTTCAATACGGTTAACCACCAGGGTTACACTCCAGCCAATGGGAAATCCAAAGGGGGAGAAAGAAGGTATCCCTTTATAAAAATGTACTCCCTTTCAGGGAATAACCCTCAAACTAGACACATTTCTTCCCATCCCATTGGCCAGGACATAATAATAGGGCTATATCTAGTTGCCTGCTAGGAAATGTAGTTTTTACCTGAGTAATCATGTACTCAGCTAAATATTCTATTAGTATGGCAGAAGGGGTGAATAGATATTGGAGGACTATAAGTCTCCGCTAAGACCTGAATAATGACATGGAGCCAGGGGAAGAACAACTTGGGCAATAGCATTCCAAGCAGAAAGAATAGAATTTCAATGACCCTGAGCAGAGGTAGGTTTTCCATGAAGATAAATGAAGCTTAAGCATCAGGGCATCTCGCTTGCATTGGCACTGTCCAACACCCCACGCTTAATTTTATGTAATTGTACCTAAACTGAATAAGCTTCAAACCCTACAAAACCTTTATCAGACCCTGGCTCTGAGGAAGGAAAGTGGTAGGCGTGAAAGGAGACCACTATGTATGGAGCAGAATGAGCAAAAGAGAGAGAAGAACTAAGTGAAATTGGGCAGCTAAGTAGGGAATGGCTCATAGAGAATTTTATATGAAAAGTTAGATTTTATTTTAATGTAATGGGAAATCTCTGGAGAACGTTAAGAAGAAAAAATGAAATTTGATTTATATTTACTCTGAAGGAGACATACAAGAAAATGTTCACTGGGAAATTTAAAACAACCCACCATACATAAACAGGATGGATTAATAAATTGATAAGTTGTGGTATATTCATAAGGGGCATATTTTGAAGTAGTGAAATGAATAAATTAGTTTTACATATATCAATATAGCTAATCAAAAATATAATGTTGATCAAAAGGAGAAAATTTTGACACTAATGTACAGTATAAATTAATTTATGTGTGATTTTATTTATATAAAGTTTAAAGTCATTCAAATCAGTATCTTAAGGGTACATACTGTAGAAAAGACTGTGAGTTGCCTACCAAATATCTAGTCTCTTATTCCATAATGGCAGAACTTTACTTTTATTGTGGTAGGAATATGTCCAAGTGGAAAACTATTTTTCAGCTTCTCTTGCAGATATAGGTTATGTCATGGTTCTGAAAAAAGAATGTAAGCAGAGGTTAGGAGGCTGGGCGTGGTGGCTCATGCCTGTAATCTCAGCACTTTAGAAGGCTCAGGCAGGCAGATCACTTGAGCCTAGGAGTTTGAGACCAGCCTGGGCACCATGGGGAAACCCCACCCCCACAAAAAATACAAAAATTAGCCAGCCATGGTGGTGTGTGCCTGTAGTCCCAGCTACTTGGGAGGCTGGGAGGGAGTGAAGTGGGAGGATCACTTGAGCTGGGGAGATAGAGGTCACAGTGAGCTGAGATTGCACCACTGCACTTCATCCTGGGCAACAGAGCGAGAGTCTGTCTCAAATAAATAAATAAATAAATAAGAAAGAAGTTGTTGTTAGGTAGGAGATACTCAGCTAATGTAATTTTTTGCTATCAGCCCTTCTTTCTTTCTCTTGCCCAGAAATGGGTCACAAATGATTGAAGATGGAGCAACCATTAGGGGAAAACCAAGAAAATCCCAAACGATTTAGCCCTAGTCTTTGAGACATGAAGCCAACCTCATTGCTTCAAGTGCCTACCCCAAGTCTCTCAATTATGTAAAAACGTTAAACTCCCATTTCTTTATAAACCCCTATTGTTTGGGTTTTCTGTTACATGCAGATTAACTCAATCCCAAATGATATTCGGATTAACTCAATCCCAAATGATATTTATGAATTTTTATTAAAAGTAAAATCCCATCTATAGAAATAAAAATTACTAAATTAACTAAATTTAGGACAATTATTATTTCTACAGTGAGAATAATGTGAATGGAACTGGGAATGATACATAGATCCTTCAGTTATATTTTATTTCTTAAAGAAAAAGACCTGAAGCAAATATGATAATATTTTTAAAAGTTAGGTGATGGACCCATGGGTATTCACACTTTTTTGTTTTTTTTATATGTGTGAATTATTTCATTTTTAAAAAGATCTGACCGCTGTGTGGAGAAAGAGTGGAGATACAGAAGTCGGAGGCTCTTGTAGCGATGCAGGTGAGAGACGGTGGCTTGCATTAGAGTAGGAAAGAATGTATTTGTAATAGAGTTGGGAGTAGAGCCTACAGGATTTCATAATAAATTGTATGGAGTTGTGAGAGAAGGAGGAAAACCAAGGATGACTCTTGCTTTTTTGGTATGAGCAACTGGGTAGATGGTGGTACCACTGAGACGTGGATGACTGAGGAAGGAGCAAGCTTAGGCAGGGTGGCAATCAAGAGTTTGATTTTGGACAGTTGAGATCAACATGTCTAAGTGGAAATGTCAAGCAGGCAACTTGATGTAGGAGATTGTGAAGCTAGGACTTGTTCAAGGACTTCCAGAATACGCAATCAGATTGGTTTTTCCTCTGTGTATCCCTATGGAGTCTTGTTTATTATCTTCCCTTTGACCTTCTTTGATAGGGATTTGGAACTTGCAAAAAGGGAAGTGACAGAGTTGGGATAATTCTCTGTGAAACCTCCCATACTTGTTTTCAAGTGGCTCCTTGGAAGTGAGCACAAGATAATAGTGCCGGGTTTAATAATCAGTGATTATTAATATGAATTTCTTGCATTTTTGGTCATTTAGTCAAGGATTTGGGCTTTTAATCTTGGAAGTGTACAGGAAAGGGTATCATCTTAATATCAATTCTGTTGTGCCTAATGTTGGCCTTAGCTAGTATCCTTCCTAAGTCCAAGGGAGTAGAGTCTAGTATTTAATAAATACTGTGGTAACAGTTATGAATAATTATTTACATATGTTAAAGTAAAAAATTCACTAAATTAATCCCAAATATGTTAGGAGAGCTTTTTTTTTTCAACACATAAAAACAAACGCAACCGTTAATAGAAAGTCTGGTATATACCATACACTTTACGTACATTAATATTCATCATTGCAAACCTTTTATGAGGTAGATACTTTTATTATTCTGTATTACTTAACCTTTTGGAGACTCACTTTTTGTTTCAAAAACAAGAATTATAATAGTATATATGTGAAAGATTTTTGCTATAAGTAAATTTTGATTAAACTGATACCTGTGGAATCTTTTAATGCCATAAGTAGAAGTCAACAAAGAAATGAATTGAATATTGTCTGAGAAAAGTGATAGATGTGAAAAACTTCAGGCTTGAGTTAAGGGCTCTAATTCTTATCGATAAAGAGCACTTTTATTGAAATATAGACATATACAGTGGCACATTCTTAAATAAATGACTTTAATGTTTAAAAATCCAGTGTAGGGAAACCAAACTGTGATTAAAATTTAAAAGGTTTGATAAATAGCTTTTAAATTAATTGTGTGTGTGCGTGTGTGTGTGTGTGTGTGTGTGTGTTATTTCTGGGTAGAAGTTTTCTGGCTTGCTATAGAATCTTTTGTCCAAATAGTCATCGATTTTCGTGGTCTTTTGAATATTTTCCAATTTCAGATTATTTCAGGTTTTAGCTATAGAAAAACAAATTACACAGAAATGTCCACATAAAAGACTGCAGCTAAATGTAAAAATTTTAGAGCTTAGGATCAAAAATAATAAGATCACTGCTATGAAATTAGAAGAGACTAATCAAAGTAAAAGTAGCTGTGACTAAGGACTATGAAAATATAAAGGGATTAACATATGTGATAATAGGCTAATTAAACCTTAGCTTTTCACTGTGATGATTTTATAGCATCTTCTTGTTGTTGCCAGTTTGGAAGCTGCCAGCAAATATTTTCTTAATTGCAAAAGGAGACAATATGTGTTCCACCATCTCATTCATAACTTTTCACGCAGACACTATTAGAACACTGTATGGAGGCTGAAAAGGACCATGTTATTTGGAGAGCCTGGGGGATGATAAAGAAGGGGGAAAGAGGGTGTGTTTTAAAACAAAAACCGACACAAATCCTCAGAAGAAATATTTAACTAGAATTTGTACAGAAAAAGTCTACTTGTCTTGATAGACTAGCCTGCCCCTGTAATAAAACCTCCCAAAGTCAACAGTTCATAAAGTCTTTTGTTCTAGTAAAAGGGTCTTTAATTTTTAACACAAACTCATACTTTGGTATGCATGGGCTTAAGTAAAATTAGAAGACATGTATATAATAGGATTTAATGGATTATCATCTGCATTTTCCAAAGATGTCAGCTTCTCTCAGCTCTGATGGAGTAGCACTTAATGTAAATTTAATTTGAAGTGATGTATGGAAGGCTTGAGGTGGTACTCCGTGATTCCCTAACTGCCTGGAGAGCCTCTGTGGGTAGCATCTGGATTTGGCGGCTCCACATGCCCGGCAGCATCTACTAACTAGGATTAATGAGGTAGCCTGTTCACCAGTGATCCAAAGGAGGTATGCTACATTTACTCCCAACAATATGAATAGGAGGGCTAGTTTCCTTTGGGGACACACTGTATGATGAAACTTAATGATGGACTTGATATTAGGCATAATAAATATACTGTATTGGAAGCACTTTTGCTTTGTCAAATTTAAATATTATTTAATCATAAATTTGTGTTTGGTGGCTAGGGTTGAAATGAAGATTTTCATGTGTGTGTCAGCGTAAGTATATGTGTGTTGACACTTTTACAGCTAATACATGTTTTTTTAATGAGACTAAAATAGTAAATCTTCCCTTCATTACATTAAAACACTTCAGGATTTTCAAAAATAAAACTTATTTTTAGAAGTTATTGAACATTTTAAATAGTTTCCTGTGTATATATGTGTGTGAGAGAGATTGTGGATGTTGTGTGTGTATTAAGTATGAGTAAATCAGAGACTGCTGAGTTAGGCAAAACTTCTTAATTCATTCTCAACTCATTTAGGCATCAAAATTTTATTTTGTCTTTGTGTCTAACTGAGCATTGAATAAAATCGCAGCTAATTTCAAATTCCCTTTGTCATCATGGTTTCCAGCCAAAAGTCTATAATAAATGGTCAGAAGATGAGCTGAGACTGAATGAATAGTGAGTGGTATTCATCAGCCAAACATAGAGTCCAGATCCAATTATATGTATTCATTAAGTGATAATGATATCATGGTCTTTAACTAGGAAGAAAAGAGTGTAATTGAATAATAACAGTTGTACAATCCCAACGGAACACACTTTCCATCCCAGCCCAGCGACCCTCGGGGATGATGCAGGATTGATGGAATTCTATTACTCTTTGATAGATTTATTATGAAAGGCTGAGTGGACTTGCAGCACCACTTTGTCACTCACACTAATCAGTATCGTAAGGGCCCCGAGCGGGCAGGCTTTTGTATCCCTTTGACAAAGACAAGGTTAGGGGAGGATGACAGACACCCAGACCTTTACAAACCCATACTGCAAGATAAAATGGGCCAGCTGAGCTCTGAGCTGGGACAGAATTTTAATTTGTTTATCAATGGCTCTCACATGTGCAAGACCATAAGGATATTTGTCAGAGGAGTAACACTGAGGCTAAACTCTTTTGTTTGGCAAGTGGAGCTTGGAAAAATATGTATTGAACTGTAAAAAAACAGGCTAAATGGGGGGAAAAAGGTAAACGTCTTAAGAGAAGGGAAATAACTCACATTACTATACATGTGATCTGAGCCTAACAGTTTATTGTGGTTTTGACTTTTAAAAAATGCCTTTAGTTATTGCTTTTTTAAAAAGGTGTTTTAGGAGCAACAGAACAGATATGGGATTTTTTTTTTTTTTTTCATTTCAAATTCTCTGATTTCTAAAGGAAATCTAAAAACTATGAAGGGATCGGTGGGGTCATTTGTTAATGGGAAGATGGGTGTTAATTTGTTGCTTTTTGTTGTCTGTTACAACGTTGTGTAACTTAGCAGCGAAAACAGCGGAATTTGCCAAACATGCTTTTTATATGTAAAAAGTACTTTTTGTAACTGCCAGTAGGGCTCTATCAGTAACAGTTTTTCATATTTAAATGCAGCTTGCTCTCCTGTGTCTGCAGTCAGAGCCCACTGGATTTAGGAAACTAGATAATTTGTTGTGCTACCGATCAGAGCAGGAACTGAGAAGGCAAGACCGGCATTCGCCAGGGCCGCTTAGCACAGTGGCTGCCAGGGTTTATTTTTTGGTTATTGTTGTTGAATGATCCTTATTTGTAGTCTCTTTTTCTGCTTGAGATCCCCTTTTATTTTTCAGAATTGTGGCTTGCATTGCAAGAGGAGCCTGTGAATTCAGAGGCAAGGCCGCTGAGGACCGAATGTTCCTGTCCATAAAAACAGAAGTCTGGCCTGGGCTCCTCTCTTGGGTGAATTTGTGATGCCAGATCCTCTCTATCAGTTTGGTTTTGTTTCTTGTATCTCTGGGAAGGCAGGCAGACAGCACGGTCACCTGTGAATGCAGCCACAATTGGCTTAGCTGCCTCTCTGATAAATGTGCCCCCAGTAAGCTACAAAGGGATTACCAGCGTTCTCAGCAGCTAAAGGTGATTTTCAAGAACAGGAAGGATTGCTTCAAACTGTTCTCCTAGCATTTCATTTTAATATTTTGCGTGACAGAGCACGGAGCCGACGGATATGAACACATTTAACTCCAATGACCAATGTGGTGCAGTCTCTGAAAACATGGAGCCTGATTCTGTGTCTTTTTCTGGATTCCATTTTCTCAATGTTGGACATTCTCCAAAAGGTTAGCCAGGAAAAGTCTCTGGATGCCAGACACCAGGCAGGCCAGGCAGGCCAGCAGACTACTGGTGTTCATTCATTCCTCCTAGAGATGCGCACAAAGTAAAGGTTAATTCAGACCACTTGGCAAGTGCTTGCTTGTCCACTGAAGTTTACAAACCAATTCATGCAGGTTGACTGCAAAACTGTAGGTACCTTATTTGGTCTTTCACAATGTAATCCATCCAAACAAAATCAGACCTTGATTGAAGAATAACTACGGTTTATAGGAAATTACACTGAAAACAACAGAGGGTTGGAATTTACATTATTAACACACTTTTAGGGCATTGTCTAATACACATCATGAAGACATTTAATTTTTTTTTAATTGCGAGGAACTAGAAAGCTCAGGTACTAGAAGGTACTGTGAAACCTATCTTCAGTAGCTTCTTTTAAATTCATTTTTGGCTCTTCCTGTGTTAAAATGTAAGCTGATCTAAAGTATGATCTTAGATGGTCTCATCTGAGAGAGATGTTATAGAAAGGAGGTGGTATTTATAATAATAATAGCTACTGTTTATTGATTGCTCTGTGCCAAGTAGTTTCTTTACTAGCATTATCTTATTTAATCCTCACAAAACCTGTGAGGCAGGCACTATTATTAGTCACATTTTATAGGTAAGGGAAATGAAATTTAGAGAAATGATATAACTTGGTCAAAGTCACATAGTGAGTAAAGGGCAGAATTAATATTTGGACTCTGATCAGCTTCCAAAGCCTTTTGTGCTTACGGGGGTAAGTAGAAACTTCCCCCAGACACAACACTGCCTCCTCAAATTATCTAGCTCTGTTCTGTCAAGTGTAGGGTAGGTATATAAAATCTTCTGTAAAAAGTCACTCAACTGCTCTGAGCTCAGTTTCCTCATCTTTAAAACAGAGATAATAATATCTCCTAGATAGGTTTATATGTGAAACTTTTATAAAAATAAAACCCTATATACAACCAGTTATTATTATCATGTTGAAAAAAGATGGCTTCAATTGAAGCAAATAACAACACAGTTGCCAAATAAATCTTTTAAAAACATCATTTTCTTAGTGACTTGATCCTTCTTAACACTCTATGGTGGCTGTCTGTTGTCTATTAGGACAGGTCCAGATGCCTATGCCTGGAAAGAAGCCTGGCCCACGTTCTATCCATTTACCCTGTGGCCTCATAGACACAGAACCTTTGCAGAGCCTGCTCTGTGCTTTTATTGTTCCCTTTTATGGTTGGCTGAATAATGGCCTTCCAAAGATGTCTACATCTTAATTCCCAGAGCCTAGGGAACCTGTGAATGCATTACCTAATAGGAAAAGGAACGTTGAGGATGGGGTTAAGGATCCTGAGATGGTAAGGTTATCCTAGGTTGTCTGAGTGGGCCCAATAGTAATAGTAAAAACAAGGGTCCTTTGAAGAGGGAGGCTGGAGAGTCAGAGGCAGTCGTAGGAGATGAGACTATGGAAGCAAGGAGTTGGAGTGATGGGAGGAAGGGGCCACGAGTCTAGGGATGCAAGTGGCCTCAGAAGCTGAAAGAGGCGAGGAAACAGATTATCCACTGAAGCCTGCAGAATGAACACAGCCCTGCTGATACTTTGATTTTAGACTTCTAACCTCGAGAACGATCAGAGAATAAATGTATGTTGTTTTAAACCACTCATTTGGTGGTAGTTCATTACAGAAGCAGTGGGAAACAAATGCATTTTTCATGGCATGATCGTTCCTGTTGCTGTTCTTGTGCTCAGGCTGTTTCCATCCCCTGAAATATTTTCCTTTCCCTTGCACTTTTCTAATCTTACTTTCATGCTCAAGTCTCACCTAAAACCTACAGCAAATAAATTATTTACCATAGAACCAACAGACCACTTGACCATACCCTAACATGTGTTGCTCATTTATTCATTGATTTCTCAAATATTTGTTGATTACCTACCAGGTTCTTGGCGTTGATTACCTACCAGGTTCATAGCGTTCAAGAAGCCTATGGTCTAAGAAAGGAGGCAACAGGGAATTATTAATACAGTTGTGAGACAGGAGAATGTGGAAAGCTATGTGGAGAAAAACCTGACCCATCTGGGGTGGACAGGGAAGGCTTCATGAAGGAGATGGTGCTTGGTAGCAGTTTTGAAGCTTCAGATCTCGAATTGTTTCATGTTTCCAAAACAATTGGAGAAGAGTAGTACAGTGGTTAAGAATATGGCTCGAGAAAGAGCACATTTGAATTCAGATCCAAGCTTTGCCACTCCTTGATCTGTTTCTCCATCTGTAAAATAAGGATGATGGTAATATTAGTATCTAACTCATGTATTACAATCTGCTTATATGAATGCCATTTACATAGTAAACATTAAGTACTTGTTTATTATTTCAATTTCTCAAGGGCAGCTACTGTTGTATTAGTCTCATTTTGCGTGCTAGATAAATAAACTAGCTCTTTGAGAGTCTATCTACAGATATGTATGCTTTTTTTTTTTTTTTGAGATGGAGTCTCGCTCTATTGCCCAGGCTGGAGTGAAGTGGTGCGATCTTGGCTCACTGCAACCTCTGCCTCCTGGGTTCAAGTGACTCTCCTGTCTCAACCTCCCGAGTAGCTGAAGTGCAGGTGTACACCAGCACGCCCAGCTAATTTTTTTTTTTTTTTTGTATTTTTAGTAGAGACGGGGTTTCACCATATTAGTCAGGCTGGTCTCAATCTCCTGACCTCAGGTGATCCACCGGCCTCGGCCTGCCAAGGTGCTGGGATTACGGGCTTTTGTATTTTCTGCAGGTTAGCGTATTAGTATAATGCTCAGCACATAGCTGGTGCTTTATGCATGCTCACTGACTTAGCGTGGAGCACCAGAAAGTCCTATCTACAGTTTCACATTTGGAAAATGGTAATGCTTATTTTCTTGCTCTCTTCACTCAACCACCTTCTAGGTATTTGGGTTAGGGCAGTCTTTATTGTAACAACTGAGCTCATGCTTAGGGTATTGCATAGAGGCACAGATGGGTTTACCGTGAAGCCAAAGGCAGATTTACTGTGAATCTTATAAAATGTAAATCTTTCATGGGCCCCTTCCAAGTCCCTGTACCTAATTTTGTGTTTGTAGTGTAGTATTCTTTTCTCTCAAAGAGAGCTCCTAGAATTATATAAGCTTCATGTCCCACAAGACCTGGATATCCTCCCACATATTGGCTAAGCATGTGAGCTTTGTAGACAGACTGCCTGGGTACAAAGCCAGTTCTACTACTTATTAGCTGTGTGATCTTCTCTGTGCCTTAGTTTTCTTAGCTGGAAAATGGGGTTGACAATAATGCTACCTTCTTCACAGGGTTGTTGAGAAGATCAAACACACTAATCTTAGTAAGCATCCTGTAAGTGATAGCAGTTACTATTAATTATGGAGAACCTTAGAAAGTGTCCAAGGCTTTTCAGTTAAGAGTAGCAGTTATGAGAGAAGGCCAGAGTAGAAGTTTCATGACAGCAGGAATCATTTTGTCTTCTTCACTTCTATCCCCAAACCTTAAAAAGGTGAACGCTATTAACCACTATGCCAGAGTGCTGCACTTATTACATATTATTTCATGGTCTTATAAGACCTTTTTTCTCCAACTGGATTTTGATAATAGCAGCTCTTTTTTTTTTTTTTTTTTTTTGATGAAGTCTTGCTCTGTCCCCAGGCTGGAGTGCAATGGTGTGATCTCGGCTCACTGCAACCTCTGCCTCCCAGGTTCAAGTGATTCCCCTGCCTCAGCCTCCAGAGTAGTGGGGACCACAGGTGCACACCACCACGCCCAGCTAATTTTTTGTATTCTAGTAGAGACAGGGTTTCACCATGTTGGCCAGGGTGGTCTTGATCTCCTGACCTCGTGATCTGCCCGCCTCGGCCTCCCAAAGTACTGGGATTACAGGCATGAGCCACCACTCCTGGCCAGCAGATTACTTTTATATAATTCTAAATAGGATTATTATCAGGATTATTCTATACAAGATTATTATTTTATATAATTCTACATAAGATTATTCATTCTTCTGGTAAATATTTCTGGTACATGGTAGGTACTCAGCAAGATAGCTTTTAATTAAATCTTGACTAACCTGTCCAAATGCAAAAAAATTGAGCCCTAGTCTTTCCTAACTTTTAATTTCTTGGTGAAATCTACATAGGATAAGTCTAAGGTAAATTTTGGCATGGTGAGAAATACATTAACCACACAAATAGACAAATCAGCACATCGAAGGCAGGAGATGCTATCGTCGTCCTCATCTTTACAGTTATTGATCATCTACTTTGCATAGCACTTGCTATCTATGGTACAATGCCGTGGGCTCAAAGCAGGGAAGACACAGGCTACATGGTAGTATAGTAGAAAGACATTCATTTAGGGGTCAGAGAACCTTGGCTCTGTTCTAGCTTTGTCCTCTGGCTACCCTTATGGCTTTGGGCAAATTGTTTAACCTCTCTGAGCCTCACTTTGCTTATCTGTAAAAAAACATTAATAGCCTTGGTGCGGTGGCTCATGCCTGTAATCCCAGCACTTTGGGAGGCTGAGGCGGGCAGATTGCCTGAGGTCAGGAGTTCGAGATCAGCCTGGCTAACATGGTGAAACCCCATCTCAACTAAAAATACAAAAAATAGCCAGGCATGATGGCGCACGCCTGTAGTCCCAGCTACTCGGGAGGCTGAGGCAGAAGAATCGCTTGAACCCAGGAGGCGGAGGTTGCAGTGAACCGAGATTGTGCCACTGCACTCCAGCCTGGGTGACAGCAAGACTCTGTCTTTAAAAAAAAGCATTAATATTATCCTCATTAGCTACCTTACAAGATTGTTGTATTAAATGATGTATGTTGTGAAAAAGTGTTTTGTAATTTTTGTCTACCTAAGAACTACTGTAGCATGTGGGGTATAATAGGTACACATAAATGCTAACTAAATGAATTCATCATAATACATAGAATTTTATAAATAACTTATGATTATCACAATCTAAGGAGATCAGGCCCAAAAAACATGATAGAGAGTATAAAATAATGTGTAATAAGTAAAAAATGTGGCATGGTGGTTAAGGATACAAAAAATGTTTCTTCATACATAATATATTCTAAATCTGACCATCTCTCACCACCATCCACCAGCCTTTGCCTGGACTATTGCAATACATTTCTAATAGGTCTCTTTGATTCTACTGTTGCCTTCCTACAGTTTATTTTGTGTGTCACAGACAGCATAATATTTCACAAATGCACATCCTATCACATTATTCCCTTACTTAAAATCCTCCAGTGGCTTTCCATTTTACTGGTAATGAAATCCAAGCTTCTCTCTATGGCCTGCCCAGCCCTCTGTGACCTGACCCCTGTCTACCTCGCTCCATCTTTGCCTTTTGCCACATCTTCCTTATTCACTGTGCTCCAGCTACAATGGCCTTGCTGTTCTCTGAACAGACCAAGTTTTTTCCTGCCTCAGGGCCTTTGCACTTTCTCTTCTTTCTGCCTGTTCTGCTTTTTCCCTACGTATTTGCATGGCTGTCCCATCATTCAGATCTCAGCTCAAATGTCGCCTCCACAGATAGGGACTCCCTGGCCATCTGCCTAAGATTGCCTCCCCATACTCCAATTTTTCCACCTTCTGAAAATTATACAATTCGTTTGTTAATTTACTCATTTATTGTAATTGTTGCTTGTCTCCCTTTGATGAATAAAAGCATATGAAAGTGGGGGCACTATTTTCTCTTTATCTCAGCTTCTGTTTTTCTAGTCTTCATCATAACATTCTCCCTTTTCCTGCTCCTTTATGATTTTTACTTTACACTTCCTTCATTGCCATTTTCATTTACCACCTTATGGTTTAATTCATTGTGGAGTTTATAGGGCCCTGCTGTCTTGGTCATTCTAAAAGGGCTGTGTGTTTTTATACACAGGATTTCACATTCTAAAGGCCCCTGGCTCATTCAAAAACCCCATTGAAATAACAATTTTTTTTTGGCCAAAATTATACATGCCATACTAATTGGCTCATTCCCATCTTAGAATTCTATGAACATTGCCCATGGCAGACAGTGCTGCTTTGCCATGTAGGGGTTGTGTGTGTGCACTCATCTGGGAATGTGTGTAGGTATTGACATTATTCTTGGAAGCAGCCATGCCTACTGAGAGCACTTCACCTCTCCTCATACCCACGTTGCCACATTTCTTTTATCCCAGATAACTAGAATGAAAATGTTTATTTTTATCTTAAATGAAAGAGGCTGCATCTCCTTGGCATAGCTCTTACTATGTCCTGCCCATTTGCCTGCTTGCCACTGATTGGCATGGCTACATCTTGGGTTCTGGGTTCAGCTGTTTTCTCTCTGTCATAGTTCATTTTCCTCCTCTGCTGCCTAATAGAACACAACACACAGAAAACTCAGTTTTCTGTTTATATATATTAAGTTTTTCCAGTGACTATTTAGGTATATCAAGCATCCTCATCCCTTCTCTGTGTTCGCTATATGCCACATTGCTCTTTCCTGGTTTGTAAGTCATACACCCCTAGCATCTACCCACACTGCCCAACCCAGAATAGGCTGTCACTCGTGTTTGTCAAATGAATGTTTTGTGTTTATTTTTTATTTTCCTTTAGTTTTGATTTTCTTCTGGTTTGGGCATCTACATGTCTACAGGTATAATCAAGTATTAAGGGGCCTGTGTCACCTGGGCTTTCAGATAAAAGACCCTCCCCATAAGACAGATGTCTCTGACTATGCAGAGGAGCTTGCCCATGTAAACCTCTTGCATTGTTTGGAGTCTCTATCCCTTGCCAAGGATCTAACCACCCACAAGCAGACACATTGCTGTCCAAACAGATGGACAAGGGAGATAGGCAGGCCAAAGCCCATGGATGAACATGAAATGAATTGGTGCAGAGAAGCCAAGGGTGTTGGAAATGAATGCTAGTCCTTGCTGTGCAGCTTCCAGCATAAGGATGGACCAGCACGGTTGAGGTTTTGACACTGAGCTACTTGCTAACAAAGGAATAGGTAAAGTGACAATGAGTATGCAATTAAGTGGATGCTTTAACAGGTGGATGAAAGGCCTCAAGAACATGGGTTAGCTCTAAAATTTTCAAGTCAGTTTAGCATGTGAAGTTTGTATCTTCAGCTGGGTTTGTTCTGAGAATCCACATCTGGTCCAATCATCCATCAACATTCATTCATTCACTCAACAAATATTTATTGAGCATCTAACCATGCCAGACACTGGTAGGCACCATGTGGGATAAAAAAACTCACATGGTCTCTGCCCCATAAAAACTTACATTCCATTATTAATTTCATAGTTATTTAATTAAAGTTACAAGCACTATGAAAGAGTATACGGGAGCTAAGGCAATATGTCATGGGGGGTTCTTAGTGTGAAGGGTCTGAAAGGATGTCTCTGAGGAAGTGATATTTAGGTTGAAATCTGAAGTCAAAGCAGAAATGGGATGTTTAGCAAAGAACAAGAGAACATTCTTGGCATATGGGAATAATACCGATAATGTCTCTTTGAAGTGGCAATTAGCCTATGTTTACACATCTCCTAAGAAGGAAAATTCTCTTCCTCCAGAGGCAACACTTGGACCACTCTGTTCTTAAGAGCTTCTTTATTTCCAACCAAAATCTGTCTCTCTGAAGCTTCTGACAATTGGTCTCAAATATATACTTCTTGGGGTCTTATAGAACAATCCAAGACCCTCTTCTTGTGACAGTAGTGGGTTTCTTCATTAATTAATGCTCAATTAATGTATTTTCTTTATCCATTAGGGTCTCACAGAGATTTGCTCAGTATATAGTTGCTTACTTGTTCATTTATAATTCAACATCCATCTATGTCCAAAAAGTATTAGGTCTGTTGAGTAGTAGCTGTTAAATATTTGTGAATTAATGGAATCGACACATGAATGAAATTTACCTTCTTTTAACAATCTTTCTTATGTAGGAACTGGTGCAGATTTCCCCAGCAAAAAAGTAGCTCAGTGTTTCATAGATGAAGACTGGGGAGATTGCAAAAGACCCATCCAACTACCGATGCGGGCTTCTGGGACCAGGAACCCTACTCATGCCTCAAGCTACCTGTAATGAAAATCCATTGTCTGCCACCTGTCTCATAGATCTGTCCTGAGGATTAATGAGATAATGTCTGGAGAGCCATGAGAAGCCTTTGGAAGGAGATTGCAGGTAAAAGTCTAGTTCCAGTGAATTTGGCTACTGATAAGAGTTCTGAATAACAAAGCTGTGATCAGACTTTTAAAACATTATTTCATTGATATTTGGTTACAGCTGCTTTTAGAAACTGAACTAGCCAATGGAACAGTTCTTTCTCAGGTCCCTGAACTTTAAACAGTCACTCTAGAACAGTCTTTCTCAAAGTCTCAAGCCCAGGAGAATTGTCTGTGTCACTGGTGTGTTTGTTAAAAATATAATTTCCTGGCCTTCAACTTCAGAACTACAAATTTGCAAAACTTCAGGAAGCACCATTTATATGTAATACCATGTGAATGATGCCCCCTGGTGTTGTTCAATGTGGCAGCAGTGCTTACCTCTGACTGAATGGGGAATTCTGACTGTGAGGCCTGGGAATTTACATTTTTAGCAAGCACTTCAGGTACATTAGCATTGAGAGCCAATGTCAACATTGAAAAAAGTGTGACTGTCATTTCCTTTGTGAGTTGGAAGGATAGGAGGTTGCTGGGGGAGAAGGGAGCAGAGCTGAATGATAATGAGCTCTTCACACTTTCACCTTCTCACTGAGTAATAATAAACTAATTAGGAAAATAATAGCTAACATTTATTTTGTAAATTTATTAACATCAGGCAAGGTGCAAGGCACTTTACAAGCATTATCTCATTTCATCCTTACAATAACTTCATGAGATCAGTGTTAACATTATTATCTCCATTTTGTAGATGAGCAAAATGAAGTTTGGAGAATGTAGTTTTGGTATAGGGTAAATATTCAATAAATGTTAACTATTAAAAGCTTATCTGTGAAAGCACTTTTAAAAATACAAATCCTCTACTTTAGCATTCAATAAGAATGGCAGCATTTTTTTCTCCACTCCCACTGCTTCACTTGACTAGCCTTAAAAACAAACAAACAAACAAATAAACAAACAAACAACAAGGATGGCAACATTGATGAGAGTAATGATTGGGAAATGGAAACTCGGATAAGCTTGCGTGAGACGTTTGGCAGAGTATGGAGGGGACAGGCACCTCTGGAAAGGAGAGTAACAAAGTACAAAGGTGTTGAATTAAAATATTTGCTTTTTAAGGTCAACCTTTTTGTTTTCCCCATCAGTAGGGGAGGAAATTTCATTCTTCTCCTATACTGTGTCCACAACTCAGCAGGTTTCACAGTGTTTGTCTACATAAGATCAATTACATAGTATAAATAATTGATCCTATGTACTGAGTTGGTCTATTATTATTCTTCTATCAGAAAATATATTTTAGTAAACCCACAAGTGAACTTGCGCAACGCAATCACTTCACAAATTGTGAACTATGAGGCAGTGTTCTGTAAGAGTCTTCTCCAGTATGCACATTTAACTGGAGACTGACTACTGGCAAATATTCTAGGGAGAAGAATATTTTAGAGAATTAAGGTTTAATTTACAATTCTATTATGTCAGAGATAACCTATAGTCTATAAAATACAGTCTTCTCTTCCTGGATCCAGAGCTTGACTATATTTTCTGGCTTCTCTTGAAGTTAGACGTGGTTTTGTGATGTATTCCACATCACAAACAAATGAGGGGAGGTGCTCTGTAACACTTTCAAGTCTGACCCTTAAAACCTTCCAGTTATGATCCCCATACCCTTTCCTCTTTCTGACTGACTGGAGTAGTGATGCTCAGGGTAACCTTGGAAGCTGTGTATTGAAGATGGCAGAGCTATTACCAGCTGAGTCGTTGAATGACCATGTAGAGCAGAGCTACCCATGACCTGAATCCCTTCACTGGACTGTTAGGTGAGAAAGGATAAACTTTCTTTAAAAAGTCCCCTCATTCTAGCAAATACATCCATGGTGAACATTAATTTTTTTCCCCACGGGTATGTGGTCGGCTTACTCTTTGAATATTAATATTCAATTGGTTAAGTCTATGCTGTTGCTTGTAGATACTATTACTTAAAAGATCTCCAGTTTAACCAATGGAGACTTCTACTAAGAACACATGACTAACCTTAAAAAAAGGAATATATGAGCAAATAAGGATTGATATTCCTTTCGGCAATTTCAATACAGGCAATATTCAACTTGAAATCAGTGCCATTGCCTCAGGATCATGTTTAATGTATAAAAAAAAAAGAACCAAATTAATTGTAAATACATTTTCAATTTGTCATTGTTGTTTGTGGTTATGCCTTACTCACTTTTCTATTAACAACATAATTAACTACTAAATGCCAGGTTAGGGGCTGAAGAAATACCAGAGAATATGGAGTTTATTCAAGATAATGTATTTGTCAACAATTAGTAAAGATCTTTATACCAGATAATGGAGATTAAATATGAATAAGGAAGTCTCCTAAGAAGTAGAGGAACACATGAGTGACTTTATCAATTGCTCACTTCTAAAGAAGGGGGATTTTTGGTTTTTTTTTTTTTTTTTTTTGAGACGGAGTCTGGCTCTGCTGCCCAGGCTGGAGTGCAGTGGCTGGATCTCAGCTCACTGCAAGCTCCGCCTCCCAGGTTCACGCCATTCTCCTACCTCAGCCTCCCGAGTAGCTGGGACTACAGGCACTCGCCACCTCACCCGGCGAGTTTTTTGTATTTTTTAGTGGAGACAGGGTTTCACTGTGTTAGCCAGGATGGTCTTGATCTCCTGACCTCGTGATCCACCCGTCTTGGCCTCCCAAAGTGCTGGGATTACAGGTGTGAGCCACCGCGCCTGGCCATTTTTCTGGGTTTTTAATTAGCATTGACTATTTGGCAATCTAGTAGGTTTGTAGTAGCTATTCAGGTGCTGACAAGATTGTGAATTCAGAAGAGCAGTGATTTTGGTCTTGTTTACTCAATAATATGTGTTGAATATTAAATGATGTAAGGGACTATAACAGGTCATCTACTTTACTCACCATTTGACACTTGTACTACCTTTAGAGCATCTTTGCCCTCTGGTATTTCAGTGTGTTTGAATATTTCTAGAGAAGGAAACATGTTTGCCTCCTGAGGCAAATGCAACGTTGAACAGATCTAAAGTTAAAAAGTTCTTCTTTATAAAGAAATGGGCTAATTTTTAAAAAATTTTTATTTTTAGTAGAGACAGGGTTTCACCGTATTGGTCAGGCTGGTCTTGAACTCCTGACCTCGTGATCCACCTGCCTCGGCCTCCCAAAGTGCTGGGATTACAGGCATGAGCCACCATGCCCCGCCCTGATTTTTTACAGTTTTTTGTAGAGATGAGGGATATCACTATGTTGCTCAGGCTGGTCTTGAGCTCCTAGGCTCAAGCAATCCTCCCGCCTCAGTCTCCCAAAGTTCTGGGATTACAGGAATCAGCCACTACACCTGGCTCTTTTGCTTTTATTAAACATGTTTTTATATTACTGAAGAGTGCATACACATTATAGATCATTTAGAAAATGGAAAGTTTCAGAGAAGAAGGTATACATGATCTATAACTCCAATGTTTAGAGACAACTCCACCTAACATTTTGATATAGTTCCTTCTAGTCTTTAAAAAAAAAAAAAAAAAATTTTTTTTTAATTGGCCCCTGAAAATCCATCTTGTCTTTTTTCTTGGAAATGTTTTTTACTTTAATGAAACATGAATCATATTGTATGTGTTTTGTTGTATCTCACTTTAAAAAAAAAATCTTTAGTATGTCACTAAAGATACTGTGTTACCTATTACGTGAAAGTTTCATAATTTATTATACCTTTCTACTGTTTTTGGATGTTTGGGTTCATTCTAACAATCATTTGCTAGTATAAATAATGCTGTCATAAAGGTCTGTCCTTCCTTCCTTCCTTCCTTCCTTCCTTCCTTTCTTTCTTTCTTTTTGCAACTGAATCTCACTCTATTGCCTAGGCTGGAGTGCAGTGGTGCAATCTCAGCTCACTGCAACCCCTGCCGCCCAGGTTCAAGCAATTCTCCTGCTTCAGCCTCCCGAGTAGCTGGAATTACAGGTGCGCATCACACCGGGCTAATTTTTGTATATTTAGTAGAGACAGGGTTTCACCATGTTGGCCAGGCTGGTCTTGAACTCCTGACCTCAAGTGATCTGCCCTCCTCAGCCTACTGAAGTGCTGGGATTACAGGCATGAGCCACCGCGACAGGACCGTAAAGGTCTTTGTAAGTAAATCTTTTATCTTGATCTCATCTGATCTTGGAGGTGAGGCAGAGTTAAGCCTGGTTAATACTTGGATGGGAGACCACCTGGGAGTATCAGGTGCTACAGGCCTTAAAATATACAAAATAAAATAAAAATGAAATAAAATATTTTCTGAGACTGAATATTTTCTTAGGGTAAATTTCTAAAATTGAAATTATTGGCTGAACAATCTGAAGTTTTTGTTTGTTTCTATTTTTTGCTATGAAAATTTTTAAAATAACAGAAAAGTAGAAAGAACTCAACTGGGCCGGGCGCGGTGGCTCAAGCCTGTAATCCCAGCACTTTGGGAGGCCGAGGCGGGCGGATCACGAGGTCAGGAGATCGAGACCATCCTGGCTAACACGGTGAAACCCCGTCTCTACTAAAAATACAAAAAAACTAGCCGGGCGAGGTGGCGGGCGCCTGTAGTCCCAGCTACTCCGGAGGCTGAGGCAGGAGAATGGCGTAAACCCGGGAGGCGGAGCTTGCAGTGAGCTGAGATCCGGCCACTGCACTCCAGTCCGGGCGACAGAGCGAGACTCCGCCTCAAAAAAAAAAAAAAAAAGAAAGAACTCAACTTCCAATTTTTAATAACCTAGGTTTTATAGTTTTTAATATTTTGCCATATTTACTTCATCTATTTTTAAAACTAGTTTTAAAATTTAAAAAACTAGTTTAAGAAAACTAGTTTTGAAATCTCAAACTGGTAAGGACTTTAAAAGGGCTGTTTAAAAGTCTAATCATAATATAATGTTCCTCTCTCAAGTCATTTATTTGTTGAATAAAATGGGGGGGGAGGAAACTGATTGCATAGAATTTCCCACTCTCTAGGTTTGGTTGCATTCTCATAGAATTATTTAATACATTATCCTATCCATTGTATTTTTTGTAACTTTACAGCAGTGGCTCTCAGACCTCAGTGTGCATCAGAATCACCTGGAGGGCTTGTGAAAACACATATTGCTGGGCCACACCGCCAGAATTTCTGTATCAGTAAAGCTGGGTGAGTGTGAGAATTTGCATTTCTAACATATTTCCAGGGGATGCTTTTGCCAACAGTCCAAAGACCACACTTTGAGAATTACCACTTTAGAGAAAAAATTAGATCCCTTTAAAAGAATGGTTAGATTTATAATTTTTAAAATTACATATGTATGACGCATAAGACAGGATTCAAATCATGCTGCCCCCAAATAAGGCACCCTGGCATTTGAAGAAACATCAGAAACAGGAAGGTCACTCTGACCTTCTGCCACCCTTCTCCTCTGAAGCAGGTTGTAAAACTCTTATTGGAGAAGTACCCTCCTATACCTGGAGGAGAGGGGCATCTTTATCTCTGAAGACACAAGGACACAGAGAAGAATCTGAATAAATAGGCCTTTCTAAGTTCCCCGTAGTTTATCACCATTAGGTCATACCTGCTTTGTGCAATCATACTTCTCCACAGCTATACACTTCTTCATCATACTTGGCACAAAATCACACAGATTTCCTTGTTTCTTTGGGTCTTCATTTTTGAAGGCTCCTGCATCATGTAAAACTTATATATGTATGCTGTTCTGTTGTTAATCTGTCATTTGTTAACAGGTGCCTCAGCCATAACTAGCAATCTGTAAGATATCTTTTCTCCCGTGCAATATGATTGAAGTATTTGCTTAAGAAAATATGGGCCAGGCGTGGTGGCCCATGCCTGTCATCCCGGCACTTTGAGAGGCCAAAGCAGGCAGATGACAAGATCAAGAGATTGAGACCACCTAGCCAACATGGTGAAACTCTATCTCTACTAAAAATACAAAAATTAGCCGGGTGTGGTGGCGCGCTTGTATGTCGTCCCAGCTACTCGGGAGGCTGAGACAGGAGAATCACTTGAACTTGGAGGCGGAGGTTGCAGTGAGCCGAGATTATGCCACTGCACTTCAGCCTGGTAACAGAGCAAGACTCCATCTCAAAAAAAAGAAAAGATGTATTGGTTTTCCTATGAGGATTCTTTCTTCTTTTTATCTTTCAATTTTTTATTTTGAAAAATTTCAGTTTTACAGGAAAGTTGAAAGATGTTAGAAATTTTTAAAGGCTTTGCTTTGCAGAAAGGTACTAATGTAGCAGTGAGTGAGTTTGTTCATTTTACCATATCCTGTCCCAAAGTGAGTATTAACATTTAGACAAAACTTTATCTATCTGATGGGTGAAAAAAAAAGATTTCTTAATTCAAAATTATTTGGTTACTGGCAAGGTTTAGAGTACTTCTAGTACTTTATTAACCATTTCTTAGCCTTGATTCTATTAATTGTTCATTTTCTTTATTCATTTTTCTTTTTTTGGGGGGGATGAAGTCTCACTATGTCGCCCAGGCTGAAGTACAGTGATGTAATCTCGGCTCACTGCAACCTCTGCCTCCTGGGTTCAAGTGATTCTCCTGTCTCAGCCTCCTGAGTAGCTGGGACTACAGTTGAGCACCACCATGCCCAGCCAATTTTTGTATTTTTTACTAGAGACGGGATTTCACCATATTGGACAGGCTGGTCTCGAACTCCTGACCTCGTGATCTGCCCACCTCGGCCTCCCAAAGTGTTGGGATTACAGGTGTGAGCCACCATGTCCAGTCTATTCATTTTTCTAATAGATCTTTAGTTTTTTTCATTATCAATATCTATGGGTTCATCACATGTGAAAGATAATTATTCTTTCTCATATTTGTAACATATTTTTCCAGTGTATTCATTTATTTTTTCCAAATTCCTATTTAAGCCTTAAAAAATTAAATTACAACATGTTTGTGTCATCAAATATTTTGACCTATTATTTGGATTATTTACTATTACTTTGGAGAGTCCTGCCCAATCTGAGACAGGTAACTAATAACTTATATTTTCTTCTAGTTTTTATCTGTTTGTTTATTGTTATAGTTAACTAAATTACTCAAATGAAATTCATTTGTGTGTTCTACAAGGATTCTTACTTTGAGTAGCCAACTTGCAGAATACAATAGAATTTGGGGAGGAGCCCCTCGATGCCTGGATTTACTGTTGGAGAGACAGTACAGTATACACCAGATGACTTATCTGTGAACCATGGAAACGTTTGGAAAAGGTAAAGCAGACAATACACTGAAGAATCATTTGTCACAAGTACTTGCGGGCAGTCAAAAAGAGCTGGGAGAGTATATGAATCATGACGTAAGAACTGTGAAGGGCAGGCATTTGAGTCCAGTCAGCGGCTATTATTGAACAGGATGGTCCTCAAATGAGATACAAATTTTATGCCAACAGAGGCAAGTCTGCAGAACAAATCATTCTGGTTTGTGGCTCAGCATCTGTAAAACAGGAAATTTTTTTTTTTTGACAGGGAGTCTCGCTCTATCGCCCAGGCTGGAGTGCAGTGGCCGGATCTCAGCTCACTGCAAGCTCCGCCTCCCGGGTTTACGCCATTCTCCTGCCTCAGCCTCCCGAATAGCTGGGACTACAGGCGCCCGCCACCTCGCCCGGCTAGTTTTTTGTATTTTTTTAGTAGAGATGGGGTTTCACGGTGTTAGCCAGGATGGTCTCGATCTCCTGACCTCGTGATCCACCCGTCTCGGCCTCCCAAAGTGCTGGGATTACAGGCTTGAGCCACCGCGCCCGGCCCGTAAAACAGGAAATTTTTTCATCAGTTTTTACTCTCTCATTTAAAAAAATTAACTATAGTCCATAGTTCATTTGAGTTTAATTTTTTAAATTTGTTTTTAAATTGACAAAAATTGTATATATTTATTGCATACACATTGTTTTGAAATATGTATACTATAAGTGAAATGTCTAAGTTGAACTAATTAATGTGCATTACTTCATATTTATCCTTTTTGTAATGAGGACATTTAGAGTCTAATATTTTAGCGATTCTCAAAAAGATAATACATTGTTATTAACTATGGTCACCATGTTGCACAATAGATCTCTTTATTTCTCCCATCTAACTGAAATTTTGTATCCTTTGCCTACATTTCCCCAGTCCTTGATGCCCTGAGCCCCTCTAACCACCATTTTACTCTCTATTTTTATGAATTCAACTTTTTTATACTCCACTTATAAATGAGATCATGCAGTGTTCATCTTTCCATGCCTAGTTTATTTCACTTACCATTATGTCCTCCATGTTCATCCATGTTATTCCAAATGACAGGAGTTTCTTCTTTTTAAAGGGTGGTTAGTATTCCATTGTGTGTGTATATACTATTGTATTCCATTCCAATATGCTCTTCTCTCATTCTCTCTCTTCCTCTCCCTGTCTCTCTCTCTATATATGTGTATACAAACATGTATAGAAACTATCATTGGAGAGTTACATATATGCATACATATATGCTTATATATGTATACACATAATACTGCAATATATACACATACATATACATGTATACACATAATACTGCAATATATACACATATATAACATGTGTATATATGCGGTACATATGCACATGTGTATATGTATCATATATACACACATAATACCGCAATATATACACACATACACACGTGTATAAATACACGTGTATATATGTTTGTATATACATACTGGATGCTTAGGTTGATTCTTAGCTATTGTGAATAATACCACAATGAACATGAGAGTGCAGCTATCTCTTTGACATACTGATTTCACATTCTTTGCATGTATACCTAGTAGTGGGATTGCTGAATCATGATATTCTTTTTTTAATTTTTGGAACAGCCTCCATATTGTTTTTCACAGTGGCTGTACTAGTTTCTGTTTCCACCAACAAAGTGCAAGGATTCCTTCTTTTCCACATTCTCTCCAATACTTGTCTTTTGCCTTTTTGATAATAGCTGCTGTAACAGGTATGTGGTGATATCTCATTGTGGTTTTATTTTGCATTTCTTTTTTTTTTTTTTTTTTTTTGAGACGGAGTCTCGCTCTGTCCCCCAGGCTGGAGTGCAGTGGCCGGATCTCAGCTCACTGCAAGCTCCGCCTCCCGGGTTCACGCCATTCTCCTGCCTCAGCCTCCCAAGTAGCTGGGACTACAGGCACCCGCTACCTCGCCCGGCTAGTTTTTGTATTTTTTAGTAGAAACGGGGTTTCACCGTGTTAGCCAGGATGGTCTCGATCTCCTGACCTCGTGATCCGCCCGTCTCGGCCTCCCAAAGTGCTGGGATTACAGGCTTGAGCCACCGCGCCCGGCTTATTTTGCATTTCTCTGATGATTAGTGATGCGGAGCATTTTTTAATATACCTCTTGGTCATTGCATGTTTTTTTTACAGAAATGTCTGTTCAGATCCTTGGCCCATTTTAAAATTAGATTATTTGTTTTCTTACTGTTGAGTTGTTTGAGTTTCTTATATATTTTGGATATTAACCCCTTATCAGATGCCTGGCTCTCTAATCTTTTGCATCCTTTTCATTTTGTTTTTTCTCCTTGTCTTTTGGTCATAGTAAATCATAGTATCTATAGGTATGAAAAGTTTGGCTTGTGCAATTTACGTGTGCTACTGGGGATGTGAAACAAAGCCGAACCATGGCACCCCAAACCTGCCCTTATTGGGGTTCAGTGTGACTTGATAAACTGCATTGATGTCAAACATCCAAAGTCTTCATCTATAATTGAGAAATAAAAATTCATCTTCTGTTAATAAGAGCATTTTAACTATGTGTGGCTCCTGAGAAAAATGTTAAAAGGTCTCCTTTCTCCCAAGATCTTTGCCTTGCACTCTAGGGAAATATCAGCGACACTTTTGTTGGTACTTGGCGTTGTAAAAACCACTTAGGATCTTGCTGCACCTGACTGCATCAACACCCCCAGCCCCCCCAAAAATATCGAGTCAGCCAAAGGAGAGAAATAATACTTCATTAAACAACTACTGTGAGGCAACTCCCAAATATATTTTACTTTATTTAATTGTTAGTAATTTCCACAATGTAGCTATTATTATTCCCATTTTACTGATGAGGAAATCAATCGAGTACCTTGTTCAAAGTCACAGGGCCATTTGCATGGTTGAACTGGAATTCAATCAGATATCCGTACAAGGCCGAAAAATGCACTTTCCCCTTCACTTTACTCACGTTTAAAGCCCCTTTCTCTATAGCCAAACATCAAAATTCCACAAGAACCTGACAGAAAAGGGGAATAGGCCAGGGTGAACTGCAAAGCTCATGTCTTGCTCAAAGAGGACAGTTACTAATCAGTTTCATTGCTCCTTCTGTTGCCATTCAGAAATGTAGGTCTGTTTCTTGACCTGACTTTTCTTTTCTTTTTTTTTTTTTTCTTAGTTCACAAGTTTATTATGAAAAACACTGCAGTGCTCTTGTGCAGTCACATCGTCTTACAGGAAGGGGGAAAAACAGTTCTGTTCAAAACAACTCACCAGGTTCTGACAATAACAAAGGACAACATGGGGCTGAGATTTGAGTAGGGAATAAACTGAGTGCAGACAAATCACATAATTAAATTAAACGATATCCCTGAAAATAAAAAGAACGATTTCAAAACTCACAAGTAGAAGGGAGGCCTTGGTACTTACTTTTAAAAATGTTCATTAAGCTCCAATGATTGTTTGCTGCTATCCTTATCTACAGTCATGCTGAGTAAAGCTATAGCTAAATGGAAGTTAAATTGTATTCACGAGGTGTTAATCTTATTATCTGCAGTCTCTCAGAGAAAGCAAAAGTAACTACAAATAGCGCTATGCCAGAAACTGGTTTCTTGACCAACAATGTCGCTTCAGCATGCAATGAACTGGTTCATTCTAAAGTGATCACAGCTGTTGATGACAAGAGGCTTTGTATTTTTATATGGCACATCTTTTGGTCCATGTGAAAACAAGTTTTTTGAATGTTAACTATTTTCTGACACGTTGGAGTTACTGTTGCTCTTCCCATTTCCATTAGGTCGATATATGGTTCATGGCAATACTGTACAAGTTTAAAATTTCATTACAGGAAGTAGTCTGGGGTGCGACGAGTAACATGAGGCTCGCCTCTACGAGGTGCTGGGTCAAACTGCAAGAAAGAGTATTTTAGAGTATCGTCAAGTTCCATGATTGCAGCTTGGTTACCACAACGATAACAATAGTTTGGAGCACTGAAAATCGTTGCTACATTCCGGTCATGGCACCAGTTATATCCCTCCATCACTAGCTGGTGAGCTCTTGACACCAACTTGAGGCCATTGGCATGATTAAATGTCTCTGAAATATCTTGCCCAAAGGTGTAACCAGCTCCTCGAGGAGATATTCCCCAACCACCACGGTCATCTGGATCTGACCACAGCAAGTCACACATTGGACCCTCATGGGGAACTTCCTGTAGGCGATCAAGTGCTCTGATATGATCCAGTATATCTATAGATGGCGAGAGACCACCATGTAGACAGAAGATCTGCCCATCCACCAAGGCAGTGAGAGGAAGATAGTCAAAAAGATCTGTAAAATATTTCCGTACATTTGCATTTCCATATTTTCTTAAACACTCATCATAGAAACCATAAACTTGTGTGATCTGTCTGCTCTCATGATTCCCTCGAAGAATGGTGATGTGTTCACGGTAACGAACCTTAAGAGCTACAAGCAGTGTAACTGTTTCAACTGAATACTCTGTCAACATAATCTCCCATAAACAAGTAATTTGTATCTGGTGATTTGCCACCAATTCTAAACAGTTCCATGAGATCATGAAATTGCCCATGCACGTCTCCACAGACAGTGACTGGACATCGAACCTCTTGCACGTTGGATTCTTTTGTCAGGATTTCTTTACCCTTCTCGCAGAGGCTCTTGACCTGGGACTCGGACAGCTGCTTGCACTCGTTCAGCTGCTCGATCCACTGGTCCAGCTCCTTGGTGAACACCTTCTCGTCCATGATGCCACCCGCCCCAACCGCCTGCCGCTCCGCGCTGCTCCCCCGCCGCCGCCCGCACACGGGCCACACGCACACCCCGCCGCCGGTTCCTCCTGTACTTCTGGCGGCTTTTGAGGCTGGCGCTGGCCCGCTGGCTCTCACCGCAGAACTCGGCCGTCGGCCGCTGCGCCTCCTCCTCCGCTCGCCTTGACCTGACTGAATTTTTAAAGGAAGGTGAGAGCCTGCATTTTGATGTGAAATCTGTCAATGTTTAAATGCTGCCAGTCAATTACAAATTGTTTTAATTGTGTGGGCCAAATAAAACGTATTTGTTGGTTGTATTTAATCCTTGCCTTATACTTCACTTTAACTACAGACTTTCAGATGCGACAGGGAATTAATTAGAACATTACTGTTCAATAGAAAGATAATGCCATCCATATATATAATTTAAAATTTTCTAGTAACCATATTAAAAAGTTTTTAAAAGGGTAAAATTAATTTTAACAATGTGTTGTATTTATCCCAATATGTCCAAAATATTATTTTAACATATGATAAATACAAAGATTATTAAAGAAATAGAACATCTCATCACTTATAGAACATCTCAATTTGTCCTAGCCATATTTCTAGTGCTCCATGGTCACTTTTGGCTAGTAGCTACCATACTGAGCAGCATAGGTTTGGAAGCTATAAATATCTCCCAGGTGGGACCTGTTTATTCAGAAGTTTCATCTTCACCAGGAAACCATGCCCTACTCTAGCTGGTCTTAGAATTTGTCAAAAGCCTCATTTTTATTTTGGTAAGTGAAAGGGAATTCCCCATTCTTTTAGCTATGACAGAATTCAATTTGTTAGGATAAATTGATGAGTAGATTTACTTTAGTATCTTAGAGACTTTGCATTGAATACTTCTTTAAACTTCTTTAACAAACATGAATTTGTTCGATAAATGTGAAGTACACAAAAGAGTAAAGAATGTCAGCTTTACAAAAATGATAATTAATGCTCTGAAGTGTAGTACCTAAGTGTTTGTAAATTCAACTCAATGAGTAGTTGATTAGAATTTCCTATCTGTTGTTGTGAGGCAGTAATTTCATGTAAGGAACAGCTGGATATAAAACTTACAGGGGTTTGGAATGAGGGGCAATGTGGAGATGAAAAATAATATTCTTAGAGAACTCTGAATATAGAGTTAAATATTTCTAATGTCTTAGCTTGGGCCACCATAACAAAACATCATAGATTGGGCAGCTTAAACAACAGGAATTTATTTTCTTACAGTTGTGGAGCCTGGGAAATCCAAGATCAAGGTACCAGCAGATTTGGTGTCTGGCTAGGGGCTCGTTTCCTGGCTTGCAGTTGGCCACCTCTTCATTGTGTCCTCGCATGGTGGAGGGAGTGTAACCTCTTTGGTCTCTCTCTCTCTCCCTTTTTTTTTTCTCAGAGATGGGGTCTTGCTTTGTCTCCAGGCTGGACTGAAGTGGCATGATCATAGGTCACTGCAGCCTTGAACTGCTGGGCGCAAGGGATCCTTCCTGCCTCATGCTCCTGAGTAGTTGAGGCTATAGGTGCTCGTGTCTCTTCTCCTTCTTCTTCTTTTTTTTTTTTTTTTAAAGAAAGCGTGTACACTGTACCCAGTGTGTACCTAACTGTGTACACTTTTCCCAATGTGTAGTCTTTCATCCCTCACCCCTCCCACCTTTTCCCCCAAGTCCCTGAAGTCCATTGTATCATTCTTATGCCTTTGCATCCTCATAGCTTAGCTCCCACTTATGTATAAGAGCATACGATGTTTGGTTTTCTATTCCTGAGTCACTTCACTTAGAATGATAGTCTCCAATTCCATCCATGTTGCTGCAAATGCCATTATTTTGTTTCTTTTTATGACTAATAGTCCATGATGTGTGTGTGCGTGTGTTTGTGTGTGTGTGTGTATGTGTGTGTGTGTGTGTATATATATATATATATATATATATAATTTTCTTTATCCACTTGTTGATTAATGGGCATTTAGGCTGGATCCATATTTTTGCAACTGTGAGTCACTAATTTTATTGGATCAGAGACATATCCTTATGACCTAATTTAACTATAATAATTTCCATAAGAGCCCTATTTCCCAATATAGCCACATTGGAGGTTGGGGCTTCAACATATGGATATTGAGGAGACAAAATTCAGTCCATAGAAACAGGTTTCAGGGACAGAATAAGAGTTTTATTTTCTTTTCTCATGTTTATTTTGGACCTTTTCAAATCACATCAGAATCAAGCAGTGTGAAAGACAAAAGGGACAATAGTGGGGATCTAAAATCCACAGGTCCTCAATTATTTAATTAGTGGTTGAGGTAAGTCAAGTAGCTAGGACTCTTGAATTCCTTTGCAGTGTTCTTTCTATTATGTTGTTCATTCATTCATTGACTTACTCTATAAAAATTGAGCACCTCCCATATACTGTATTCTCAGGGAAGGAAAGACTCAGACCTAGCTTTTGAGCAAAGTATCCCAAGTCTCTTTTATCCCGGCACTAGTCTCATTAGAAAATATGTTAGGCCATATCTAGTATATATATTTTGTTTGTTTGTTTGCTTTTTTGTTTTGTTTTTTTGAGACGGAGTTTTGCTTTTGTTGCCCAGGCTGGAGTACAATGGCGTGATCTTGGCTCACCGCAACCTCTGCCTCCCAGGTTCAAGAGATTCTCCTGCCTCAGCCTCCAGAGTAGCTGGGATTACAAGCATGTGCCACCATGCCTGGCTAATTTTGTATTTTTAGTAGAGACGGGGTTTCTCCATGTTGGTGAGGCAGGTCTTGAACCCCGACCTCAGGTGATCCGCCTGCCTCGGCCTCCCAAAGCACTGGGATTACAAGCGTGAGCCCATCACGCCCTGCCCTAGTATTAATATTAATAGTAACAGTGATTAGTCTTTAAGCCCCCAAAATAAACCGAGCTGTGCCAAGCATTCTATGTACATTATCAGTTTTGATCCTTACAACAAGTTTGTGAATATTAATTATATACTTGTTTTATAGATGAGGAAAAATATCTTAATGAAGATCATATCTTAGAAAGTAGCTGTGCTGACTAATTCACACCTGACTGCAATGCCCAGGTATTTCCAGGTGTAATAGAAATCTTTCTTTCTTTCTCTCCCTCTTTCTTTCTTTCTTTCTTTCTTTCTTTCTTTCTTTCTTTCTTTCTTTCTTTCTTTCTTTCTTTCTTTCTTTCTTTTTAGTGGCAGTCTCGCTATGTCATTCAGGCTGTTTTGAACTCCTGATCTCAAATGATCCTCTCACCTTGGCCTCCTAAAGTGCTGGGATTATAGGCATGAGCCACTGCACCTTGCCAAAACATTTTCTTTGGGATTTACAAACATATTTTATGAATATTGTAAGCTTTTTGAGACTATATGTTATATAGGACACAGAGTCAATGTTTTTAAGTTCAAGTTAAATTAGTCTGGCTTTAGAGATGGGAGAAAGGGGCCTGTGTGCATAGTAACCCAGAGAAGAAAGATTGCCTGAGTAGTGGAGAAAAGATTTATTTCCTCCCCCATTGCTAGGTTCATAGTTGAGACCCCTACAGCAAAAGACAGATTAACAAGAAAAAGGCAAACATACAGACTTCTTTAATACAGGCATACTTTATTATATTGTACTTCACAGATATTGCATTTTTAAAAAGTTGGTTTGTGGCAACCCTATTTTTTTTTTCTCCAATAACATGTGTTCATTTCATGTCTCTATATCACATTTTGGTAATTCTCACAGTATTTCAAACATTTTCATCATGGTTATATCTATTATGGTGATCTGTGATCAGTAGTCTTTGATGTTACTATCGTAATTATTTTGGTCTCCATGAACACACCCATGTAAGATAGTGAAGTTATTCAAGAAATATTGTGTGTTCTGATTGCTCCACTAACCAGCTATTCTCCTATCTCTCTGTCTCCTTGGGTCTCCCTATTCCCTGAGACACAACAATATTGAAATTAGGCCAATTAATAACCCTACAATGGCCTGTAAGCATTCAAGATAAGTCAAGTTAAGTCAAAAGTTAGAAATGATTAAGCTTAGTGAGGAAGGCATGTTGAAAGCCAAGGCAGGCCAAAAACTAGGTCTCTTGAGCCAAACAGTTAGCCAAGTGGTGAATTTAAAGGAAAAGTTCTTTAAGGAAATTAAAAGTGCTATTCCAGTGAACACAAGAATGATAAGAAAGCAGACTTATTGTTGATATGCAGAAATATTGAGTGGTTTGGATAGAAGATCAAACCAGCTACAACCTTCCCTTGAGCCAAAGCCTCCTCCAAAGCAAAGCCCTAACTCTTTTCCATTCTATGAAGGCTAAGAGAGGTGAAGAAGCTATAGAAGAAAAGTTGGAAGTTAGCAGAGGTTGGTTAATGAGGCTTAAGGAAAGAAGCCATATCCATAATATAAAAATGCAAGATGAAGCAGCAAATGATGATGTAGAAGCTGCAGCAGGCTATCCAGAAGATCTAGCTAAGATAATTGATGAAGGTGGCTACACTAAACAATAGATTTTCAACGGAGATGAAACAGCCTTCTATTAGAAGATGTAATCTAGGACTTTCATAGAGAAAAATCAATACCTGGCTTTAGAGTTTCAAAGGACAGGCTGACTCTCTTGTTAGGGGCTAATGTAGCTGGTGACCTTAAGTTGAAGCCAATGCTCATTTACCATTCCAAAGATCCTAGGGCCCTTAAGAATTATGCTAAATCTACTCTGCCTGTGCTCTTAGAAATGGAACAATAAAACCTGGATAACAGCACATCAGTTTATGGCATGGTTTACTGAATATTTTAAGCCACCTGTTAAGACCTACTGCTCAGAAACAAAGATTCCTTTCAAAAGATTATTGCTCATTGACAATGCACCTGGTCACTGAAGAGATCTGATGGAGATGTACCAGGAGATAAATGTGTTCATGCCTGCTAACACAACATCCATTCTGCAGCCTATGAATCGTGTAGTGATTTCCAACCTTCAAGTCTTATGATTTCAGAAACACATTTAGTAAGATTATAGTGACCATGGATAGTGAATCATGTGATGGATCTGGGCAAAGTAAACTGAAAACCTTCAGGAAAGAATTCACCATTCTAGATGCCATGAGAACATCTGTGATTCATGAAAGGAGGTCAAAATATCAACATTAAAACTAGCTTGGAAGAAGTTGATTCTAACCTTCATGGATGACTTAGAGGGGTTCAAGACTTCTGTGGAGGAAGGAACTGAAGATGTGGTAGAAATAGCAAGAGAAGTAGAATTAGAAGTGGAGCCTGAAGGTGTGACTGAATTGCTGCAATCTCATGACAAAACTTGAGAGAACTAGGAGTTGCTTCTTATGGATGAGTAAAGAAAGTGATTTCTGAGATGGAACGGAGTCTATTTCTTGTGAAGACGCTGTGAAAATTGTTGAAAGGGCAACAAAGGATTTAGAATATTCCATAAACTTAGTTGATAGAGCAGCAACAGGTCTTGAGAGGATTAACTCCAATTTTAAAAGAAGTTCTACTGCAGGTAAAATGCTGTCAACAGTATCACATGCTACAGAGAAATCTTTCATGAAAAGAATTAAATGATGAGGCAAACTTCATTGCTGTCTTATTTTAAGAAATTGCCACAACCACCTCAGCCTTCAGCAACCACTACCCTGATCAGTCAGCAGCCATCAATATCAAGAGAAGACCCTCCACAGCAGAAAGATGATGACTTGCTGAAGGCTCATGTGATCATTAGCCTTTTTTTAGCAATAACGTGTTTTCAAATGAAGGTATGTTGTACATTTTTTAAGACATAATGTTATAGCATACTTAATAGATTACAGTATAGTATAAACATAACTTTTATATGCACCGGGAAACCAAAAAATTCTTGTGACTCTCTTTATTGTGACACTTGCTTTGTTGCAGGGATCTGGAACCAAACCCACACTATTTCCAAGGCATGCCTATATAAGTTTTATGTGACATGGCTGCCTTCAGAAATGAAGACCAAAAGAAACTGGGAGAACTGTAATTTTATGGACAGCCACGCAGTATGATTGGAGGACAAAGACTATGATATAATTGTAATAAACTGGGGGAACTTAGCAAGGCTCATTTGTTCAGAGTCTTCTCTGTGTCTCCATATCTTCAAGGATAAGAGCATTCCTTTCCTCTGGGTATAGTGAGGATCCCTTTGGAGTGAGGTCCTTGTGTCCTACTTTTTTTTTGAAACGGAGTCTCACTCTGTCTCCCAGGCTGGAGTGCAGTGGCACTATCTCGGCTCACTGCAGCCTCCACCTCCCGGGTTCAAGCTATTCTCCTGCCTCAGCCTCCTAAGTAGCTGGGGTTACAGGTGCACACCACCAAGCCCTGCTAATTTTTGTGTTTTTAGTAGAGTTGGGGTTTCACCATGTTGGCTAGGCTGGTTGAGAGAGAACTTCTGACCTCAAGTAATCTGCCCGCCTTGGCCTCCCAAAGTGCTGGGATTACACGTGTGAGCCACTGTATCCAGCCCTTGTATCTTACTTTAAAGGAAAGCCAGATAATTCTTTTATGGCCTGTTTCACAGGAGAAAGGTGGGAGAAGGGGAGAGCAACTCTCCTGCTTCTGCTGTTTTCTCAAATACCAAGGTGCCATATTTGGGGTGGTGTGTCCTGAACGCCATCACCTATTTTGAAGACTAGGAAACCTAGTGTCAGAAAGTCATGCACTTTTCATAGGTCAATCAAATAGGAGGTGGTAGAACCAGTATTTGAATCCCTATCTGCCGACTTGACTGCTCTGGCTACCCTGAAAACAGTTACTGAGGTTGAGGCAACGCTGTGTTTTTCATATTCTTTCTTCCTGAAATGTCTTTTAAAGGTTTTATAAACTTCTCCCCTCAACAAACAAGGGACTGGAGTTGAGCCAGGGGAACGATAAACAATTAGTTTAGAATCAAATAGGCCTACTGAATCCAGGGCTTCATCCAAAGAGACAGGGCAGGGGATGACAACTGAGTTGGAAGCAGAGAGCCTATATCAAGTCAACCAGCTGGAGTGAGAGATTCTGGAGGGGAAATATGAGACTTGCCTGGAGAGATTTCTGGAGACAGCCAAGCTCTTTTGTAGGCACTTTGTGGCTTTCACTGTGAGTGAGGAGGGAGCATTTAAGGTCCTTAAGTCAGACTGGCCTCCTGTTACCCTTATCACCATTTCATTTGGTTAACACCTACCCCCTTAGGGGGCCTGTGTTGAAGTCCACACTTACCACATTCTCTGTAAAGTTCTGCTTGATTCTCTGTGATGTATGCTTTTCATGGCGTTTAATCTGGTTGGGGTCTAAATCATTCATCTTTTAGATGGTTGATAATGCTGGTATGTGGCATTAATGAGGGAGTATTTTTCCATTGATCATTGTGACTCTGTTGTGGGCATTTGTGTAAATTCCAGAGCTTATATATGACGTTTTCAGAGAGCTTTCTTCATTCAGTGAGAGTTTACCAGAGGCTGGAGGAAAATGTCAGTGAGGAAAACAGATGAAGATCCCTGCCACCATAGAGCTTGCTTCAAGTTGGAAGGGGTACAGAGATAATAATAAAATATAAATAATAAGTAAGTGAATGATATAGTGTGTTAAAAAGTGATAAGTGTACAAAAGAAAAAGTAAGCAGGCTATGGGGGATGGGGAAGTTTGATTTCAATCTTAAATTGACTGATCATTACAATTAGATCTACTTATGTCAATATGACTTTCACAAAGCAGCTCCATGTCATTATTTTCATTTTATATGTTAGAAAATAGAACTTCTCAGATTTATCTTTTGTTTCTCTACTTTCTTTTCTTGTCCCTTCTCCTTTTTCCTTTTTTCTTTCTTTTCCCTTCCTTCCTTCTTTCTTTTTTCTATTTTCCATTGTCTTGAAAAAAAAATTATATGCCACAATACCTCCCCCCAGGAAATTTACAATCCAATCAAGGAATAAAAAAGGCCCAAATTAAACAGTTTGAAAGCAATATGCCATTGATAGTATGAATAAACTTTTCTAATTCTTTTTTTGTCCACACTTTCAGTGTTCTTTAAAATGAGTGGAATAAATGGATGATCAAAACAGAGGGGGATTATTTAAGGAACATTGCAGGGTGGCAGGTGCATTTTGATCTGATTGAAGGAACAAATGGGAGAAAGAAGGAATTACATAAGTAAGTACTTGGAGGAAGGCTTTTTTAGCAAGATATATTCAACGATTTGTAATGAGATTGGCTTGGATGGAGTGGACATATTTCACTGGATGAATGATATTGAAGGAATAGCGAAGTTGAGGAGTATAAATTAAGTGTAAATTAAGGATGTAGAATGCTGGTCTGAGGGGCTTAGGTTTTTTTCAATACTTTATTGAAAGAACTGAGACTAGAACTTGGAACTCTCTGAATCTTAGTTAAGCCACTGAACCATGTTGAGTAAAAATGACCTTTTCAACCTTACTAAAATTCAGAAATTACTTGCTCTTCCCAGACTCCTGATTTAGTGCATACATTAGGTTATAGGAGATATTCCGAGAGGCAGGGGAGAGTGAGAGACTACATAGACTTTTCTTCAGGACCATCCAGTTCCACTTCATCTCCCACTTATTTGTAATCTCGCTCTGTTACCTGTTGACTTCTTCTCTCTCTTTGGTAGTGTTCTTCTCAATTGGATGTTTCCTTTATATTCAACAGACTATACTATCTTTGAAGTTAAGAAGAAAGTTCAAAATAGATACACGACTTTCAAAGAACTGAAGCAGGGAAATTAGAATGAAGTGCCCTTAACCTCCACCTAAAAGTCCCTTTTAGCTAGGCGGTAGCAGAGTTCTTTATTCTTCAACTCTTACTTATTTTTTGCTTTATGTCTCTGCCCATTCATTTCCTGCAATTTCTGAGTTGACTTTCAATGGACCATCTGAACTATTTACATATATCCTTGAGCACTTTTCCTGTGCAGCTTCCCAAGAGGGAAATTCTTTCTCCCTGGCTACATGATCTAGGTTTATTTCTTTCTAGATACCTCTTAAAATATCTTATTTGTGGGCATTCTAGATTTCTTTTTCTTTTATTTTTGAGATGGAGTCTTGCTGTGTCGTCCCGGCTGGAGTGCAGTGGTGCCATCTCAGCTCAATGCAACCTCTGCCTCCTGGGCTTAAGGGATTCTCCTGCCTCAGCCTCTCGAGTAGCTAGGATTACAGGCACCTGCCACCATCCCTGGCTAGTTTTTGTATTTTTAGTGGAGATGGGGTTTCACCATCTTGGCTAGGCTGGTCTCAAACTCCTGACCTCAGATGATCCTTCTGCCTCAGCTTCCCAAAGTGCTGGGATTACAGGCGTGAGCCACCACTCCCAGCTGCATTCTAAGTTTCTATGCCTTTCTTGTTTTCAGGACTGTTTCTGCCATGCATGTTACTCATTGCCATGGTGCTTATGACAGTGAAGGAACGGTAAAAATGCTTTGGTGGATCCTTTAAATTTACTTACTGTTTCCTTCTGTATTATTTCTGATTCATAGTTTTTCTGGCTGATGATGAGATGGGACAGGAATAATGTGGATAAAAAATAATTTTTATTTTAAAACTCACTTTATTTCTGTGTACATTCAAATAATATATACCTATTAAGAAATATGTTACAGCCTGGACACGGTGGCTCATGGCTGTAATCCTAGCACTTTGGGAGGCCAAAGTGGGCAATTGCCTGAGCTCAGGAGTTCGAGACCAGCCTAGGCAACATGGTGAAACCCCGTCTCTATCAAAATACAAAAAATTAGCTGAGCGTGGCGGCATGCACCTGCAGTCCCAGCTACTCGGGAAGCTGGGGCTGAAAAATTGCTTGAACCCAGGGGGCGGAGGGTGCAGTGAACCAACATCCTACCACTGGACTCCAGACTGGGTGACAGAGCAAGATTCTGTCTCAAAAAAAAAAAAGAAAGAAAGAAAGAAAGAAAAAAAAAGAAAAGAAATATTAGAGAAAGACATATAATAATTTAGAAGGACATTATTCATTATATGATATGCGATGAAAACAGGAGGCAACAAAACAGGAGGTAAAAATAATTCACCTACACGCCTAGAAAAAAGATAATAAAATTTCAATAAATATTATCTCTCTTTTTTCTTTTTGAAACAGAGTCTTACTTTGTCGCCCAGGTTAGAGTGCAGTGGTGCAATCTTGGCTCACTGCAGCCTCCGCCTCCCAGGTTCAAGTGATTCTCCTGCCTCAGCCTCCCGAGTAGCTGGGACTACAGGCACGCCTTTGTAGAGACGGGGTTCCCCCGTGTTATCCAGCCTGATCTGGAACTCCTGGGGTCAAGTAAGTGATCCACCTGCCTCGGCCTCCCAAAGTGCTGGGATTATAGGTGTGAGAGACCACGCCCTGGCAATAAAGATTATCTCCAGATGGTGGAATGACCAGTAATTTATTTTCTTCTTCTTCTTCTTCTTTTTTTTTTGTCTGCACTTTCTACCATAATCATATGTTATCTTTCTAGTAAGAAAAATGTAAATGTTATTTCCCTGAAAAAGTAACCTTGGTTGGTTATTAAACAAATTTAATTTTCTAAACAAGAGTGGGACAGGTGAAATGTCTGCCTTAAAAGCAAACAAACATAAATAAAGAAACTAACCATCTTCCACTTCAGTCTCTGTCCTTTCACCAGAGTTGCTGATCAGCCCAGAATAGAATGATTTGAATTTGCTTAGTTGTTCATTCATTCATTTATTTAATAAGTATTTACTAAGCACTTGCTCTGTAGAAAGCACTGTGCTGGTATTGGGATACTGGCTTAGGTAAGTGTGATAGTAATGGGATTCTGAGTTAGGCCTGACTCCTGGGCCTTAATGTTTGGATACTGTGTATACATCTAACTATAAAATGAGGTAAAATGAAAAAAGAGCAAAAATGATTTGAGGGGGGATGGTCTCCATCTCCTATTATCTATTTATATGTAGATCACGTTTGGTATTATAATTCATATTTTTATTAGGAAAGCATAGTCCTCATAGCTAATTGCAGTCACATGTTGCATAACAATGGGAATATGTTCTAAGAAATACATCGTTAGGCAGTTTTGTTGTGTGAACATCATATTGTGTACTTACACAAATCTAGATGGTGTAGCTGACTACACACCTAGGCTACATGGTATAGCCTATTGCTCCTAGACTACAAACCTGTACAGCATGTTACTGTACTGAATCCTGTACGCAGCTGTAACACAGTGGTAGGTGTTTGTATATTTAAACATATCTTAACAAAGAAAACGTAAAGTATTGTGATATGACATGATGACAGATGACAGCTACGATGTCACTAGATGATAGGAATTTTTCAGCTCCATTATAATCTCATGGAACCCCTGTTTTATATGCAATCAGTCCATCATTGATTAAGCACACACTACGCTGTAGACAACCCGTTCTCAAATTGAAGTTCATGTGTCCCCTGGGTTCCCCAAGACTTTTTCGGTAAGTCCACAATGTCAAAACAATTTTCACAATAATACTAAGACGCTATTTGCATTTTTACTGTGTTAGCATTTGCTCCCATAGTGTAAAAGCAATGGTGAGCAAAACTGTTGTTGCCTTAACATGAATTGAAGCATGGCAGCAGAATCTGCCACTAATGCATTGTTGTATTTATCACTGCCGTGCACACAAGGGGGGAAAAGCCAGTTTCACTTAAGAATGCTTTGATGAAGCAGTAAAAATTATTAATTTTAATAAATATAGACCCTTGAGTCCACACCCATTCAATATTCTACATGGCACCATGGAAATACGCATAAAGCACTCTGATACACACCAAAGCATGAGGCTTGTCTTGAGGAAAAACACTTGCATGAGTGAGTGGCCACTTTTTTTCATGAAACACATTTTCACTTGAAAAGAACAACTGACAGACAAACTACGTTTATTTAGACATGGATATTTTTGGCTGATGTTTTTTCAAAAATGAATGAAGGGGGCCTGTCACTTTGAGGAAAAATGACTGACAGTATTTGTTACCAATGATAAAATTTGAACTTTCATATGAAAATTAGAATTCTGGAGGACTTTTATTCATCACTGTGAAACTGTCAGCTTCCCCAAATCTAAAGACTTTTCTGATGAGATGTGATGCTATTAGGCCGGGCGTGGTGGCTCAAGCCTGTAATCCCAGCACTTTGAGAGGCCGAGACGGGCGGATCACGAGGTCAGGAGATTGAGACCATCGTGGCTAACACGGTGAAACCCCGTCCCTACTAAAAATACAAAAAACTAGCCGGGCGAGGTGGCGGGCGCCTGTATCCCAGCTACTCGGGAGGCTGAGGCAGGAGAATGGCGTGAACACGGGAGGCGGAGCTTGCAGTGAGCTGAGATCCGGCCACTGCACTCCAGCCCGGGCGACAGAGCAAGACTCCGTCTCAAAAAAAAAAGAAAAGAGATGTGATGCTATTAAGGAAGCAATTTTTTTCCATGGTGCATAATGAAACATGTTAATGTTTTGTAGATCTGCATAACCCAGTGAACCAACACTATTCCAAATGACCAGTGCATGATGGTATAAAATTGTATGTGAATAAAAGACCCACTCTTTTATGCGAGATAGCCACTGTATTTTAATACAACAGAATATAAAAAGTTGATTGATATTGTTTCAGATTCCACATCTCAACTTACCTAACTAACCAGATACTACTTGTCAGATTGATAGACTATTCAAGAAAAATATCCACAGTTATCTGAAAAGACTATTAAAATACTCCTCTCTTTTTCATCTACATGTCTATGTGAGGCTCAATTTTCTTCTAATTCTTAAATAAAGACAACATACTGCAATAGATATTAAAGCCAGACACTAAGGAGATGTACAAATATGGAAAACAATGTCAGTCTTTTTGCTTTTTTAAAAAATATAGTTTTTTCATGAAAATATGTTGTTTATGTTAATACATAATTTTGTATAACATAATATTTATTGTTATTTTTAAAATAAATTAGTAAAGAAATATTAAAAAGTGAATGTTATAAGTATCTATAGCTACAACCCATGTAAAAGCTCTTTGAAGTTCTTACAAATTTTTAAGAGAATAAAAGCGTTCTGAAACTAAAACAGTTTGAGAATTTGCTACTCTAGACGTCCTAGTAATCATTTGATGTGTATAATCTTGTTTCATCCTCACAACCACTCTAAGTATTATATCTACTACTATTATTTTCATTTTACAATTGGGGAAAATTAGTTTGAGAAAGTTAAAAAACTTGTCCAAGATCATATAACTAGTAAAAGAGAGCTACAAACTCAGGAAGTAAATGTAATCAACAATTTCTTTAGAATGATGGAGAGGGAGAGAAATATTTCACAAAGAAGGCAAAATTGTACAAGTTGTGAAGGGGGAATCAATGGCAAAAGGAGGGTAGGGCATTTGGAGCAGAGGGAGAGCATGAATCAAAGCTTTGTGAGTGAATGGTTAGGTCAGGGGTTCCTAACCTTTTTTGTGCTAGAACCCCTTCGGCCATCTAATGAAGCCCACTGAACCCTTCTCAACATAATGTTTTTAAATGAATAAAATGAAATACATAAGACTATCAAGGGAACCAGTTGTATATTCTATATACAGCTATCAAAAGATTAAAATCTCAAAAATATGATATAGTAATATATATCCTTCATGATTAATGCATTAAATAAGAAGATCTAGTGGTGAGAAGTATTGACGAACATAAATGCTATTTCTGTAACAACTATAAAGTGAGATGAATATATCTGTGATTTCTAAGAGTGACAAAGTCATAGATACTGTTAATGTCACAGTGATTACATTAGAGGACAGTAAAACTAAAGATGTAAATTTCCCCATTCAAGTTCACATATTCAAGGGTCTTTGGATGCCAAGTTAAGAACCCTTAGGTTTAGGGTAAGCCTCATGTTCTTTTATTTATGTTGCCAATCCTCTGGTAAAGGAAGTGCTAGTGAACAAAGGTAGAATAGTAGCAGCAGCAGTAATAGTAATAGTTGTAAGAGTAGAAATAGTAAGAGCAGTAGCAGATGCCACAGTAGTAATAGTAGTAGTAGTAGTAGTAGTAGTCATATTCATAGTCACAGCAGCAGTAGTGATGGTAGTAATAGGTACTGAGTACTTACTACATGCCAAGAACTCTTCTAAGTGCTTTACAAATAAAGGGCAGAAGTGAGGCAAGCTCTCTATAAAGAGGAATGAAGAGCCGGGTGCAGTGGCTCACACCTGTAATCCCAGCACTTTGGGAGGCCGAGATGGGTGGGTCATTTGAGGTCAGGAGTTTGAGACCATCCTGGCCAACACGGTGAAACCCCATCTCTACTAAAAATACAAAAGTTAGCCAGGCGTCATGGTGTAAGCCCGTAATCCCAGCTACTCGGGAGTCTGAGGCAGGAGAATCGCTTGAACCCGGGAGGTGCAGGTTGCGGTGAGCCAAGTTCATGCCACTGCACTCCAGTCTGGGCGTCAGAGTGAGACCCTGTCTCAAAGGAAAAAAAAAAAAAAAATAGGAAAGAAGCCAAATAATCCACAGACTAGGTAGATAACCCAGAGAACTAAAAATTCATCATGTTTTTAATGTATTAGGTATTCTTAACTTTCTGGTAAAGGAAATAGAAGAGTTTGACTCTAATTGAGTTTGGAAATGATTAGAATCAGGTCTAAAATTCTAGAATTTTTTGAAAGTCATGAGTTACAGCTTTGTAGTTCATGTGAATATGCATTTTTTAATAGTATTCATAAGAATATAGGGTATAGTATAGCATAGCTTAAGTATTCTACAGCCTGCATGAAAAATGTATAAAATTATAAATTTTGGGGGAAAGTTATTAATCTGGTTAAAGTGAATTTTACAGTATTTTTGTACTTTGAAAACTCCAACTTTTTATTATATTCTTTTTTCATTTTAGCTCCAACTAATCATTTTCTCAGAATTAAAGAGATGCTTTCTCAGTACCACCAGTTTAGCATTAAAATATTCTGAGCCCTCCCATGTATCTTTTCCTTCCACAACTGTATTTAAGTTCCTTGAGGGCGAAGAGCAGATCTATCATATATTTTGCGTTTGTCACAGCACCTGGGATTGTGGGCACTTTGGTGGGTAGATGAGTTACTTATAAAATAGTTTGAAAGGCCGGGCACATTGGCTCACGCCTGTAATCCCAGCACTTTGGGAGGCTGAGCTAGGCAGATCACCTGAGATCAGGAGTTCGAGACCAGTCTGGCCAACATGGCGAAACCCCAGCTCTACTAAAAATACAAAACTTAGCCAGGTGTAGTGGTGCATGCCTGTAATCCCAGCTACTCAGGAGGCTGAGGCAGGAGAATCACTTGTACCCTGAAGGCAGAGGTTGCAGTGGGCCGAGATCACACCACTGCACTCCAGCCTGGGCAACAAGAGTGAAACTCCATCTCAAAAAAAAAAAAAA
>NW_012111142.1:2425083-2440089 GCF_000951035.1 Colobus angolensis palliatus
GCGAAACCCCAGCTCTACTAAAAATACAAAACTTAGCCAGGTGTAGTGGTGCATGCCTGTAATCCCAGCTACTCAGGAGGCTGTGGCAGGAGAATCACTTGAACCCAGGAGATGGCGGTCACAATGAGCCAAGATTGCATCACTGCACTCTAGCCTGGGCAACAAAGCAAGACTCCGTCTCAAAAATAAATAAATTAATTAATTAAATAAAATAGTTTGAAAAAGTCCATTTTCAATCAAGTCTACATGTTCAATATTATTCTAAGTATCTAGACAATTCTATGCCTTCTGCATCAATGTCATGAGGTTTGCTGCTTTTGTATCTGTTTATATGGTGATCTGGAACTATTTCTGCTGTCATATATTGAAAATTGTTTAAGACACATGCATTATTTTCCTCTAACTGAAGGCACAAGCAGAAATGATTAAAGAGTAAATATTTGTGGTGAGCCCAGGTCTGAATGGCATACAGTTTCTTTGGTATGCAGATTCTTTTGCAGTTCAGTGTTCTTCAGTCAGTAAACTTGTACTGGATGCCTCCTGTGGTCTAGGACAGGTCAATTCAGGTACAGAGAGAAGCCAAAGCAAAGTTGGTGAACCTGAGAGAAGGCATGGTGGGGGTCAGGGGCTCCACATGCTTGCTTTTGCTGAATCTTAGTGTGCACTGAGTGACAGGTGAAGAGCTGGAGAGGTGGGAGAGGGACAGAGAGGATGGGGCTGTGAGAAATGGAGAAGACACCTCCCCGGAGGCCCTTAGGCACTGAGTGGGTGTTTTTGGGGGGTAAGTGGGGATAAGGGCAGAGAGAGACTTAAGGAACTGCTATCCTTGGAAATTCTGCCTAATGGCCTGATACTCAGAGCATTTATCCAACTCACTATAGGCTCCAAAAGAGATTTTGTATAAAGAGGCAAGAAATTTATCTTCTGATTTGATAATCTATAAAATAAAAGCAGAGTGGATGTTCATATATTTCTGCTTAGTATAGAGACAGCCCCTATAGAGAAGCAACTTAATGAAAGAGAATGCTTTTTTGTAAAAGAAATCATCTTTTACTTTTATTATCCGAGTAATAACAGGCAGCATTTATTAAGCAACTACTGTGTGCTACCATTGATGTTAAAGGCTTTAAAATATTGTCACTATCATTATCTTTATGATTGTTAACAACTAATGTTGATTCAATATTTACTATGTGCCAGGCTCTGTTTTAACTCATCTAATTCTAACAATCCTATGAGGTATGCACTATTATTTTCCTTATTTTACAAATGTTGAGACTAAGGCACAGAGAGGTCAAATAACTTGCCCAAAGTCACACAACTATCAAGGTGCAGAACTGAAGTTTGATGTCACAGAGGGGTCAAGATACGGTCATGTTTATTAAGGAGGTAATGTCGGCAGGGCACGGTGGCTCATGCCAGTAATCCCAGTACTGATCACCTGAGGTCAGGAGTTCGAGACCAGCCTGGCTAACATGGTGAAACCCCATCTCTACTAAAAATACAAAAATTAGCTGGGCGTGGTGGCGGGTGCCTGTAATTCCAGCTATTTGGGAGGCTGAGGTGGGAGAATCGCTTGAACCTGGGAGGCGGAGGTCACAGTGAGCCGAGATTGCACCACTGCACTCCAGCCTGGCTGACAGAAGGAGACTCCATCTCAACAACAACAACAACAACAAAAAGGTAATGTTATATAACATGCCTACTAAGTTCCTATCACATAATAGACATCCCTAAATTTTTGAATTTTTGTCTCCTCCATCTTCCTTCTTGTCCCTTCATCAACTTACTAGAAGAACGACTTTAATTTACAGAAAGAATCCACACAGATACTCACACTGCTTTTTGTTTTTCTCATCATCATTCTCAGGCTTTTTGGTAAAGGTGCTTATATGATGTGAAACACAACGAAAGAAAAAAAATTCATTTTCTGAAAAAAAGTCAATGCTTCATTTACTTACCTTAAACAATTTAGTGGCTAACAAAAGTAACTTTTTTTTGAGACGGAGTTTTGCAATTCTTGCCAAAAACGTAGCTTTAAAACAGTATACTGGAAGTCCTAGAAGATGAGGGAAGGAGGGCAAGGAACAAACATTGATTGAAAACCTCTTAGTTCCGACGTAGAGTGCTAGAAGCTTTATGCATGATTGCTTATTTATTGTTCACAACAACCCCTGCAAGGTATTGCTTATCAGCCCTATTTTGTGGATAGGATGTCCAAGGCTAAGAGAATTCAGACAGCTTCTTTGTTAGGAAGGGAGGGAGCTCAGAACTCTCTGATGTCTCTAGTGCTGTGGCCTCCCCCTCAGACCCAGGAACCATGTCTTTAGAATATTGATCCCAGGAAGTTTCCAGTTTTGGACTTCCAACAAGAAAGAGATGATGCTAAAGAATTTACTAAGGCCAAATTTTACTGGCAAAAAATTACTCTTTTATTACAAACAAATTCCTGAACAACGCAGCTGTTTCCTCTTTTGAATCCTTGTTGGCTATGTTAAGCAGCATTTGCTGAATGCTAATCCTTAGATTAAGCATTTCTTAATCAATTTGTCCATCATTACTTTGAGCTTACGAACTGTTGTTCCATAAATAGTGACTGTCTTTAGGAGGCAGTAAGAAAAGTATTGGCATCGTTATTTGCTATTTCATACCCCTGTGACAGTACTCACTGCCTGTGATGGGTGGCAGAGGAAGAGGAGCAAAGGGGAATGGTTATGATTTCATTTCCACAGGCAGGTGACTGGTGGGCATATAGTAATATTGCTAAGGGCCTGTGCTTTGGCTTAAGGTTAGTTTCTGTTTTCATGCTTGCTTCTCCAACCTGACTCCCTGTTTGAGGCGAAGGAAAAACATTTATGTCATCTGCGTCTTCTGCATAAAATTGTGTTGGCATAAAATTGTGCATTGAAGGATTCATCAACATAACAGTTTTTTTTTCATTTTTTTTTTTAGCCTACATCATGCTTTGAACAGAAGAGTTTTATCAGTTTTAAATGTTTCTTCATTTCTATAGCTTCTTTTATCTAAGGAGCTTAAGCCATTTTGTAGAGGCATTAAGTATTGCCTCAGTCTTAAATAATACGTGAGACAAGGTAAGTAATTCTTGCAGTTCTTGCCAATAGCACGTGAACCCAGTGATGGGGAACCGTGTTTGTGTCCTTCCACACAGGAGGATGGGTAAATACCTATTGTTGAGCCTTTTCTTCCCACTTTAACTGAGGGTAGGAAATCAGATCTTGTACTGGCCATAGTCAAGGCTCATTTTCTCCAGATTCATCCCTAATCTTCTTCCCTTTCCCAGCGACTCTGGCAGTTTAAAAAGAAGCAGAGTAAAGAGAGTCAGTCCTAAACTCAGTTGCTATGGACTGCTAATTCTAACATTTGTGACATTTTGGGCTCAGCTTTCTAATTTGTAATCATGGTCTACAATTTCAAGCCCATCTGTCTGATAGACCCTGTCTTCTTCCCATTTCTCCTGCTCAACTTTGCTGTGTTACCCACCCATGCCCCAGGATGCCAGGGAATCTGAAAGCATTTTTTTCTATTGATTTTATGGGTGTGGATACCGAAATCTATACAGCTTGAGAAAGATGCAGGTTGATCCCATGCTCAAAGAGCTGCTATGGAGTATCCTCTTCGATGGTCTCAGCGCAATTCATTCACATGGCAATCATTATATGCCTCTTTGTCCAGCATTTTCTAGGTGTTAGCAGTATAGAGATTCATAAAATAATCCACATCTTCAAGGAACTCACAGTCAGGAAGAACATAGCCTGTAACACAAATAAATGCAATATAGTAGAAGTGCCAATAGGAGCTCTATGAAGGGCGTGAAATAGGAAAAGCTACAGAGAGGAGATGGCAGGTGGGGAATAAAGAGTTACTGTTCTACTGGGGCATCATTTCGGTGTATGGGTGGGCATAACTGTGGCATTATTGCCCAGCCCCAATCTGTCTCCCCACAACCTGTGGGAACTTTCAAGGCTAACTGGTGTGTTTTATTTTGATGTTTGGTAGGCTGCTTTGATGAAGTAGTTTACCACTGAAATGTGAGCAACAGTTTGTAATGGACATCTATTGCCTTTTCCTTATCCAGCCTCTCTTTATCCCAGACTCCTCCCCTGCAATCTCACTCTTAGAGACCATGTCTCTGCCCTCTCAACCCGGAGGTAGACTAAAGCTTGGCTAATCAAAGTATCCAGTGCCTCTGACCACAGTAAGAGCTGGAAGACTGGGCACATGGCCTCTTCAGAGCCGCTGAGATGGAAGAGAAATTTTGCTGAAACTTCTGGGAAAGAAATGAACTTTCCTGCTGGACTTTATTCATGAGAAGATGTAAGTCTGAGGCTGCTTCAGCCATATTCCACGGGAGATCGGAACAAGTATGGTGGACAATAATGCTGAGAGAGTTTGGTCTTTCCCGGTGTCATTAATTTGGCCCCAGATCAAGCTGTGCCAGCAGCTAGGAAAATCCTTGGCTTTTTCTATTATATAAGCTGATGAAGCCCCTTTTTGCTTAGGCCAGTTTGGATTGGGTTTTGAGTTTTTACTCACCCATGGTGAATAGATCTAGAAATGTTTATGTTGAAGGGGAAAACAGCCAGGAGGAACACTAATGCATTCCAAATATTTCAAGGATATTAGGTAGAAAAATTATTAGAATATTCTGTGTGTCCCAAGTGATAGAACCAGAATTAGTGGATAGAAGTTTCAGGTGGTCAGATTTCAGGTTAAAGTAAGAAATAGCTTTTTAACTCTTAGGGTTCTTTCCCAATGATTCAATGTGAAGAAATGAACACTTTTCTAAGTTTCTTCTAAAGTAAGGAGAGTGGAAGGAACATAGTAGCTGCCCCCATGTTAAAAGCACCTCGAAATGGTCCAAGACAATTAAAAAGTGGTCTAATTACCTTTACTAATGCATTGAGATTTCAGTACCAGAACTTTCATTTAGCTTTGCATTCCTCTGTGTTGAACAGGATGTGGTTACTTACTTATTCTTATTTCTCTAGACACTATGGATTGTGACCTGTTGGTGGGCCATGAAATCAATTTGGGGGTTTGAGAGCATCATTCTTTTAATAAAACAGAAGAGAATCATCTGCAATAAGGGTAAGAATTGTGTGGGTTTTTTTGTTTGTTTTTTTTGTTTTTTTTGAGACAGAGTCTCACTCTGTCACCCAGGCTGGAGTGCAGTGGCTGGATCTCCGCTCACTGCAAGCTCCGCCTCCCGGGTTTACGCCATTCTCCTGCCTCAGCCTCCCGAGTAGCTGGGACCACAGGCGCCCGCCACCTCACCCGGCTAGTTTTTTGTATTTTTTAGTAGAGACGGGGTTTCACCATGTTAGCCAGGATGGTCTCGATCTCCTGACCTCGTGATCCGCCCGTCTCGGCCTCCCAAAGTGCTGGGACAGGCTTGAGCCACTGCGCCCGGCCCCTAAGAATTGTTTTGTGAAACTTTTAATTCCCTTTTATGAATAAAACACACACATAGAGAGGCAGTATGGAGTCATGGTTAAAGGCATGAACTTTGGAATTGTACTACTACAGTTAAAATTCTAGGTCTTCTATTTATTAACTGTTTAGAGAATGAAATGAGAGATACAGATAAAGAATCAAGCAAGAGCCTGGTACTTAGTAAGCATTCAATAAATGTTAGCTACTCTGTTTTTACCATTATTACCAAATGGATAACTCTTAGGATTCAGAGACTGACTCCTATGGGAAAGAGGTGAAAGTCTATCTCTGCTTTCCCAGTCCCCAGATTTTGCCAAACAACCCGAAACTTTCTTTATGATTTTGTTAGTGAGAAAAAATTACCAGATGTTTCCTACATCCACTGGTGGTGCCAGAGGTGCTACATTGCCAATTACCATCAAAGCCAGTAGCAGGACCATGAAAATAACCAAAGTCATTAGCTTATAAACTTTCTCATTAGACAGAAGGCATGTTTATTCATCTTTATATCCTAGTGTTTCCCTGAGTGCCTGGAAAATAACTGCTCAATGTTATTAAACAACTCTTAAATTTGGCCTCTTATCTTTTGATGCTCTTTCTGCTACCTAAAATTTCTCTGTCCTTTGTTTCATTAAGGAGTCTTTCTTTTTTTTTTTTTTTTGTTTGTTTTTGTTTTTTAAAAAGAAAGAAAATCAACCCTGTTCCCCACCCCAGCCCCTACAAAGGCTCCAGGATACTCAAGGATCATGTGTGCACACACGCACTCCACACACATATTTGATACCATATTAATGACTTTGCAATCTTCAGGGATATTGGCTGTTTTTAAGCATCTCTTATATATCCTTGTCACTGAACTCGTGATTTCCCACTTTATCTCATTCAGAACCCATGGATGAATACCATCTGGTCCTGGTGATTTACTGCACAGAGTCCCTCAAGTTGCTCCATACCTTTCTCCTCAGAGACTGAAGAATCTCTGTCAAGGCCGTTCTCTGCTTTGCCATAAAATGTGTCCTTGGAACAAGAATTTCCCCATTGTCTTCTTCAATAAATACTGATTCAAAGTATTCATTTAGCTGCTCCTCTCCTTCATCATTCCATTTAACTTTCTCTTTTTCCTAATGAAAGTCCCTAACATAACAGACATAGTCACCTTACTAAAATGCCACGGATGCTTTATTACTATTATTATTTATCTTGATGTTTCTACATGTTTTTCATATTATCTCTTTGACCTCTAACAGTCCTCAGCTGATACAGCTTGAGCTCCCATCAGAGTGTATGGCCTACAAAGAATGTTTGCTTTTCAATAGGGTGGGTTTAAAATAGTTATTGTTGCCAGGTGCAGTGGCTCACACATGTAATCCCAGCCCTTTGGGAGGCCAAGGCAGGAGGATCGCTTGAGCCCAGCAGTTTGAGACCAGCTTGGGCAACATGGTGAAACCCTGTCTCTACAAAAAATACAAAAATTAGCCAGGCATCATGGTGAATCTGTATTCCCAGCTACTCAGGAGGCTGAGGTGGAAGGATTGCTTGAGCTTGGGAAGTCCACGCTGCAGTGAGCCATGATCACACCACTGCACTCCAGCCTGGGTGACAGAGAGACACTGTCTCAAAAAATACACACAAAATAAAATTTTCTAAAAAAGTTATTGTTAGTTTTTCTACTATAAAATGAGAGTATATTGTGCCTAGAAAATTTGGAAAATTTAGAGAAGTAGAAGAGGGTGCATGTTTATGAAAAAGCACTTGTGATCCTCTTTTGCCTAGATGGTGTGTTTCAGGGGCCTTCATTTGCATTTCTTTTTGAAACCTAACCTCTCTGATTTCACTCTCTACTTTTATTCTTGTGTGTTGTCCTGTGAGGGTATGAGAAACAGCACCTTGTCTATCCCTCAAACATAGTAGGGGGTCTCCTTACTCAGCCTTTATACAGGATATGTTATCAGGCATGTCCTGCAGAGAGCTCTGGCCCCCAAAAGCTTCAACTACTGCACATTCTCTATTTTCATGGAATCCCACTTCCCCACAACTACGAGGACCTCACTGGGTTCTCTCTTTTGCATCGAATCCCTCTTTTACTCCACTAGCCCTGTTTGTTTATGTTCTTCTTACAGACCATCATCCCTCCTATACCTCTGCAAATTTCAGACGAATCCTCATAGTAACTGACCTCTGACTTGGCCCCCAGAACTTTCTCTGATGAACGTCCCCTCTCCAGTGGGCCAACTCTGACCAAGGTTCAGGGCCGTTTGGAACAGAGCCATGGCAGTTTCAGGCTGTTTCCTCCCAGCTTCCCCCTGGGCACTGTGGTGCAGTGAAAGAACATGGCTTTGGAGTCAGACAATGTGAGTTGAATCGTGTCCTTTTACTCTTTGGGGTGGTAACTGAACCTCACTGAACTTCCTGGTCCCTCATCTGTAAAATGGAGCAATAATACAGTCCACTCCTCTAGAACATAACTTTATTTTATTATTTATCTAATGTAGAAGGCATTCTATGTGTTAGGTATTATTGTGAGTGCTTTACAGATACTAACTCACTTATATATAACTCACAATCCTAAGAAAGTGAGGTTTATTTATTCATTTATGTTAATTATGTATTCATTTATAATGAAAGTTTCATTACAAAGCAATTTTTCAGTGGAGAAAAAAGGGTTAGGAGTTAGAGAGTTTCAGACTTGTAATAACAACCATTTTAATTTTTCCTGTGGGATTTTCAATATTAAAATTTGCATTGAAAAAGATAGCTATAAGTATTGTAGTGGGTTGAAAGTACCTCCTCCTTTCCCCAACAGATATGCCCACCAGGAACCTCTGAATATGTGAATATGACCTTATTTTGAAAAAAGGGTTTTATGCAGATATCATTAAGTTAAGGATCTGGAGATGATGTCATCCTGTATTAACAGGGTGGGCCTTAAATCCAGGGATGCACATTTCTGTAAAAGACGGAAGAGGAAAGACATGCAGAGGCAGGGGAGAAGGCCATGTGGAGACAGAGACAGAGGTCAGATTGATGTAGCTACGAGCCAAGAAAGCCAAGGCTCTCAGCCAGCCTCCAGCAGCTGGAGAGGAGTACGACATGGGCTCTCCCTCAGAGCCTCCACGTGGAACCTATCCTGCCGATGCCTTAATTTTGAAGCTTGAGTCCCCAGAACTATGACAGAATAAATTTCTGTTGTTTTAAGCCACCAAATTCATGGTAATTTGTTATGGCAACCCTAGGAAACGAATAACAAGTATGTTTTGTTATTGTAGACTAAAAATCGTAAATAGAGGGATCAAAACTGAGCAGAAACAAACCTAAAAGCCCCAAATTATGAACAAAACAAAAACCAGATCAAAAGAAACAGCTTCCCGGGCCTTTAAAATAAACAGTATCAGAGTTCATAATTACAAATGGTTAACAACAAAACAGAAGTCAAGCCGGCTTCCCAAACAAAGCTGCCAGATGTTGGTCTACTGGAATACCAGCTTTTTAGAGGGTGAGGCGCCAGTTCCCTGTTACAATTGTGTAGTGACCAAGTGAAGTCTACGTGATGCAAAAATACATTCCTTGCTTAATCAATCAAGTTATATCCAGTAGTCAAGTACAAACTAGAGCAGAAGAAATCTCTGTGTATATCCTGTTTTACTATGAAGCCTACAAATGAAATAATGCAAATACAACTCCTAGGACATTTACTGGCACATAAAAAGTGTTCAATGCATGCTCCCAATTCCTTGTGGAAACTAGCTGGTCATAGCTGGTCATCAGGAGATGCAAAGTAGGTGTTTTGTAAGTATTGGGGATATATATTTCTTGCTTGAATTACTTTGCACTTTTACAATACTGAATATTCTGTTGTTTATAAACCAGGCCACTAGGCTTCCAACACACCTTATATAAGGCAAAAATTATAATGACTAGGGAGGGGACGATATTATGGTATGTTAAGCACTGATGTTTAAACTTTAGTAAGTTAAAAACAAGTGTTTGTTATTAGTGTCTTCATGGGATGAAATGAACGGAATCCAACATGATAAAACATAACATCTCAGCAAACATTCCAAGATCGTCCTCATGCAAATCTTGTCCATTCATTCATTTGTCCAATCATTCAGCCCTCTTAGCTAATCATTTGTTGTGTGTCCAGAACTACATGAGGCACTCCAGAACTTAAAAATAATCCAGGTTAAGAGTCCCGAGGAGGCCGGGCGTGGTGGCTCAAGCCTGTAATCCCAGCACTTTGGGAGGCCGAGATGGGCGGATCACGAGGTCAGGAGATCGAGACCATCCCGGCTAACACGGTGAAACCCCGTCTCTACTAAAAAATGCAAAAAACTAGCTGGGCGAGGTGGCGGGCGCCTGTAGTCCCAGCTACTCGGGAGGCTGAGGCAGGAGAATGGTGTAAACCCGGGAGGCAGAGCTTGCAGTGAGCTGAGATCCGGCCACTGCACTCCTGCCTGGGCCACAGAGCGAGACTCCGTCTCAAAAAAAAAAAAAAGAGTCCCGAGGAACACTTGAGATAAGATGTGTAGTGTCAATTAGTGAATGAGTCTGAGATAGCAGCAACAAGGCTGCCTGATGTCATGGAACAGAGTAAGCGCCTATGAGAAGGGAAGTTTTAAGTGGCATTGGAAGGGAAAGCTTTATGGATGAGGGCTTTCAAATTGGGTCTTAAAGGATTATTAGAGAACAGACTTTTAAAATGTGTTTGCAGCTCTGCTAATAACATACCATCCTTCCAGTCTCCAAGCCTAAAAGTATTTCATGGTGTCTAGCATATACTAGGTACTCAGCAAGTATTTATTGAATGAAAAAAATAAAAGAGTGAATGAGTCATCATTGCCCCTCCATGCAGCTCCAAGGCTCATCTTCCCAATACATAGCTCTGTTGCTATCGTTCACCTCCTCCAAAGCCTCAGGGATTCCCTGCTGCTACCCCAGAAAGAGTGGGAAGTGATGAACCCATAATCTTCAAGTCAAATAGTCTTCGGTTTGGGTTCCAAACACTTTTGATCTGGCCCCATTTCTATTCTATCTAATCCTATCTCTTTTTCATAGCTTTACTGTTCTTTTGCTACCTAAACCTAGCCATGTCACCCCTGCTGCACCCTCCAACTTCCATTCTACCCTCTGTTCTCAGAACCTGGCATCTGCCAACCTCTCCAGCTTTTGCTGTCTTGACTGTGTCCTTTAAGCTCCTCACTGCCTGGAAGATACCCCCATTTTTCTCTCTCCTTTGGGTCTTCGCATGTTCTTGGAATGTTCTGTTTGAAATGTTCTCTACCATATTTTATCCCCACCACCCTCCCCGCCATTATCAAGCTAACTCCTCTGCATCTTTAGTGCTTCAATTCTACTTAATTCTTGAAATCTTCCCAGTCTCCCTGGGCTACTGGTCCCACAAAACATCTTGTATTTTTTCCATGTAGCACACACCATACTTGATTGTAGTGATTTCTTTATAATGGTGCTTTTCTTACCTAGATTGGTGGTGGTGTGAAGACGATGACTATGTTTGCCTGGTTCATGGTTATCTTTGTTGCCTAGCACAGCACCTGACCTAATAAATATCTTTTTTTCCCCACTTCCTTTTCTTTTGTTTCGAGACAGGGTCTCTCTCTGTCACTCAGGCTGGAGTGCAGTGGCACAAACACAGCTCAGTGCAGCACCAGCCTCCTGGGCTCAAGTGATCCTCCTGCTTCAGCCTCCCAAGTATCTAGGACTACAGGCAAGCACCATCACACCTGGCTAATTTTTAATTTTTTTTTTGTAGACATGGTGTCTCCCTAGGTTGCTCAGACTGGTGTCAAACTCCTGGGCTCAAGCAATCCTCCCATCTTGGCTTCCCAAAGTGCTGGGATTACAGGCACAAGCCGCTGTGCCCTGCCACAAGTATTCTTTGAATCAATTAATGACATGTGAAACCTTCTCACTGCATGCTTCTGAGTGGGCAACTTTGCTTCTCTGAACCTCAGGTTTTTCATTTGTCAAATGAAAATAATAGTTGTCTCATGAATCTTGTACACTCTAAAGTATCACATAAATATTTGCTTTTAACGACCTCCTGTGAGTATTCTCTCTCTTGTATTTCTCCCTGATCTCCTGCTTCACTCAATAATGGACAACTGGCACCAAACTGGACTTCCTGCTTTTTCCTGAATGTGTCCTATATTTTTCCGTCTTTGTGCCATTGCTCATCATGTTACCTCTGCGTGGAATCACCTTCCAATTATCTCTCCATTTCCAAATTTTCTCTATCTCAGCTCCATGGAATTTCCCTTGAGTGTTTTAGTCAAAAGTTGCCTCTCCCTCTCTTTAACTTTTGTGGCATTTTATCTGTCCCTCTCCTAGAGCATCTGTCACTTTCAGCATTGTATTATGGTTACTTGTGTACAACTTCCAGTATAGCAAGTTCTAGAGCCAGTCTTTTTGGGTTCATGTCTCAAATCCACCTTTTTATCAGCTATACAATCATGGGCTAGTGAGTAAGCCTGTCTAAGCCTCAGTTTCTTTCTCCGTAAAATGGGGATAATAATAACATCTATCTTACATGTTCTTGGGATGGGGGACATTAAATCAGATTATGTAAGATCATTTAGCACAATGCCAGACACATAATCAATAATTATGTGCTTAACATAATCAATCTCATCATCATTATCATCTCTTCTCCAATTAAACTGTGATTCCTGAAGGACAATGATGATATTTTTATAATACCCCTTAATGCATCTAGCCCAATGCCTGGTCCCATAGTTGGTGCTCAATAAATGTTTGTTGAATACAGGCATAGATAATAGAGACAAATATAGACAAGTATGACAAAATAATGACCTTTTATTTTGCTATAAGATGATGCAAGTTTACTGCATTTTGGGGCTTTTTAGAACTACTGTCCCTGTAGATTTCCCTAACGAGCATGAACATTTGAAAGAGTGTCTAGTAGAATAGGCCCACTATGTTGCCATCAGTCTGGAATTTGGAAAATTACAAGCAGAATTAAAGAACAGTATTAGAATTATTTATTCTTTCTATGCCCCTTTATTGCATTCATTTTGGGGGAAATTATCTATTCTTATTTAACAAGAAGATTACATTACATATTCATGGAGAAAGAATTTTACCAATTTGTGGAAACTTTTCTCAGATCTTGCCACATGTTAGATGTCAGGCAATGTCTCATTTGGAGAGAGAAAAAACAACTAGGGCTACTGTGATTTACAGCAAGGCAAGTTCTGAATTTCCTTGGTCGAAAGAAAATGGAAACTACATTAGTAAAATATAGAGGTTCGTTCTTCTAAACAGTCTCTTATCTGGAAAATATATGTAGTCATTTGTCTGACTTAATAGGGGGATAAAGCAAGTTTCACTTATCTTAATTTTGCCCGTAATGAATATTCCAGATGCAATTTTGCTATGATATGTGACTGCTCTTTCATTAACAGATTAGATAATTGCCCTCTTGGAACAGACCAACTTTATTATTTTGCACCTTACTTAATCCTGCAATAATCTAGAACTTCTTTGGTTTGCAGAGGTCTGGTTAAAGAAAAGACACTGTGTATACTGGGCACTGAGGAGAATTCTTGGGTTTTCATATGTGGGGAAGGCTTTCTGGGAGGTAGCCCATTGCCTGCATGGCACAGCTGCAGAAGCAGTTGAAAGATTTGACCCCATTTAACTGCGCGTTCCATTCATTCCACCTGATCATGGGAGGGTTTATGAGAGTCGGAAGCTTGGAAGGCAACCTGGTATGGAGCTGGGGTTGACAAACTATGACCCGAGGGCAAATCTAGTCAACTGTGTTTGTACAGCTCATGAGGTAAGAATGGTTTTTACACTTTTAAATAGTTGGGAAAAAATCAAAAGGAGTAATATTTCATGATGTGAACATCATATGAAATTCAGATATTCATACATAAGGTTTTATGGGAACACAGCCACAGTCATTAGTTTACATATTGTCTGTGGCTGCTTTGTGCTAAGGTGGCAGAGTTGAGCAGTTGTAACAGAGTCCATATGGCACCCAAAGCCTGCATGTTTACTATCTAGCTCTTTACAGAAAGTGTATTGACCTCTGGTGCAGAGGAAAGAACATTAAAAGCCATGGAATCCATTTTGGGATGGAAGCCCATCTCTTCTAGTTACTAGCTCTATTACCTCAGGCAAGGTGACATTCTTTTATTCAATGAACACTGATTGAGATTTTCTTGTTTCCAAGAGATTGTGCTTGACATTTGAGATGCAGTGATTTCTGCAGTTGAGGATCAGCAATGCCCACTTTGCTGACTTATTGAGAGGATTAAATAGTTAGTATTCAGAGCGCCTCACACATAGTAGTTGCTCAATAAATGATTTTTGAAAGTCTACCAATAACCATTCTACCCTACTATTTTGGAAGGAAATAGAAGTGGGATGAAGAGAGGCAGAAGGATGAGCCGATGGTTAACTGGGAGTTAGACTGGTGGCTCAGGTGGTGGTAGTGTTTAGCAATCCAGGGGGGCAAGAGGGGCATTGAAAAGGCGGGGGAAGGGAAGCAGAGACAAATGACTTCACAGTTTTGCTCCAGGCCTGTTTTATCCAGTTTTAAATTTCAGTGGGAGCCAATCTTGGGTAACACATTTTTCCTTAGCAATAGCCACTAGTCAAAATAGCTAACACTGATTGAGCATATGGTAAGTGCTGGGCACTGTTTAAAGTGTTTTATGCAGCAGTCATAGGAGATATTGTATATTTATCATTCAAAATCACATGGCTCATAAGTGATGGAGCCAGAATTTTGAGTCATAGATATTCTGATTCTGATGCCTTTAGCCATTATATCAGTACCTTTCAAATGAGGGTCTAGGGTTCCATGGATGTATTAACAGGGGTACTAGAGTTTTCTAGATGAGCTTTTAGATTTAGGGCTTCCATTTTAGTGATAATCCTAGAAAGGAAGAGAAAAACGGCAGTAGAAGCATATTCTGAACACTGAAATGATCACCTTATAACCTAATATTGCTCTGTGGTGCCTCTCTGTAAGGGCATTTGTGTTTAAATTAGATGACTTTAGTGGGCTAATGAGGAAGGAATGGAAGAAGCAGACCTAATAGGAAAATGATGTGTTGACACTCTAGGAAGGTCAAATTATATTACTCCACATCTAAGCACAAAGGTTTCATAGCAATTCTAAGAGAAAATCAGGTGGGAGAACCGAATCATCTCATAGCATACAGGGCTACTGGTATGCCATACAAAACTTGGGCATGTTTCAAATGGCAAGCTAGTTTTAGCAAAACTACAGTCACTATATAACTTGAATTTCATTAGCTATGTGGTTTGCTTATATTTAATTTATAAATTTGCTCTGGGTTTACAAATTGTACAAAAGCTGTGTACATAAAAGGATTTTTAAACCTAGTTGTTTAAAATCAAATTTTATTGCATTTAAGTGACATTATGATAAAAATAATTTCAGTCAGAGAAATGCAAATCAAAACCACAATGAGATACCATCTCACACCAGTTAGAATGGCAATCATTAAAAAATCAGGAAACAACAGGTGTTGGAGA
>NW_012111142.1:2440674-2446168 GCF_000951035.1 Colobus angolensis palliatus
CACAAGTATACATATGTAACAAACCTGCACGTTATGCACATGTACCCTAGAACTTAAAGTATAATAAAAAATAAAATAAATAAAATAAAATAATAATTTCAGTGATATTCCAAATAACTCTTTACTCTTATGTGCTCCTGCCTTATTTAATAATGTAAAGCTTCATTGAATGGGGGCACTCTTTAAATTCTTCCCTAAGTGTTAAAAATAATAGCCCTGGGAGCCGCGGTGGCTCAGGCCGGTTGCCCTGGCACTCGGGGAGGCGAGGCCACACGTTCGAGGCCAACCTGGTCAACATTGATTGAAAAAATAATAGCCCAAAGCTGCAGAGAAGGGAGGAGAAATTTTTCCCTTTAGTGTGTGGATATCCTGAGGTTATCTTTTCATGCACAGAAATATGTCCAAAAGAGAAGAATACTGATACTTCAATATGGTTATTTAAATGATTATCCTTTTTCTTTCTGATGTTATTTCAGATCATTCAATTTCCATTTGTCTGACTTTTGCTTACCAATGAGATTCCTTCTCATCAGGGACTGATGCTTGTGCTTCTGTCTTCAGAATGGTTCTTGGCTCTTATTTATTCAGAGAAGCAGAGGGGAAAGGAACTTTCAGTCCTATCCGTTCCTCCATACTGAATTGTTATATTTATTTATAGTCTATCTCCCCCACTAGAATGTAAAGTCCATAAAGGTAGGAATTTTCTCTCATTTATTTCATTCAGGGGTTCTAAACCAAGGGCAGTTTTTCTCCAGGCAACAACTGGTGAGATCTGGAGACATTTTTGGTTGCTAAGACTGGGGTGGGACTTGCTACTGGCCTTTAGTAGGTAGAGACCGAGGATGCTGCTAAACATCTGGCAGTCCACAGGACAAGATCCCTCCCCATCCCCAGCAATAAAGAATTGAGTTCAAAATGTCAACAGTTCTGGTGTTGAGAAACCCTCTGTTCAAAAATAGTGTCTGGCAAATGATAGGGACTTGTAAGTATTTTTTTAATAACTGAAAATATAATTGGCATATGCCACATGTCAAGGAGTATGCGAGAGGCTTTATAGATGTAGCAAGACAGTTCACTGAGATATTAGTTTAAATTTCCACTGTGTTTTTTCTGGTCCTGCTTCCAAGTAGGTGGCTATTGGGCTTTTGCTGTCCTCAAGCCTTAAGACAGGGCTGAAAAGTGACAGAAGAAAAGTTCTCTGTTTGTCCTCGTGAAGGGTAAGTTACTGTGATTGTGTGGTTCGTCCTTGTGAATGGCAAGTTACTGCGATTCTCTGCCCTTATGGAGATGGGTGTGTGAAGTAGAGTCCCTATAATGACAAAGTTGAATTTCTTTCCAGCCTGAAGCTGGATTTATTTGAATAAAATGTTATGTCATTTATTGTATACCTAAATTTGTAGAATAACATTTGTATATGGTATACATTATTTGGTTTAAACATTCTTAGGACAACCATACAAGATAAGTGTTATTATTTCTATTTTATAAACGAGAAAACTGAGATTCAGAAAGTTGAATTAATTTATTTCAGATCATATATATTATAAATGAAAAAAAAATCAGGATTTGGACCTTGTTCAGTCTGACTTCAAAACCACAAACCAAGGCTCTCTTTCTGTACATGAAGGAGGTTTATGAGTGAAGGAACAAACCTGAGCTTCCATACAGTACAAAACTTTCCTCCTAGACTATCCTGCTTCTCACCAGGGTAGTTTTTGCTTCTAGAGATTTTTTTGCCCCTAGGCATACTGTTGGTTAATACTAGCAACTACTCCACCCAAGGCATTGCGCTCCCAGAAATGGCTTACAGGTTTTATTTCCTGTGTCATCTCTGATCCTTTAGTAGTGGCTACATGTATTGAGAAGAACTCTCAGGCTGAGTCTGGGCTCAGCTGGCAACAGAGCCATCATCAGTTAGCTGTGTCTGCTGTTGAGGTTAGTGATGGCACACATTCCTCACATTTACATTCCCTGTGCTGGGCACTAGGGGGCAATCAAAGACGAATAAGGCCCCCAGTGGAAATATCCATCCTTCAAGATTCAGTTCCATTTCCAACACCTCCAGAAGCATTTCTGATATCTCAGCTTCTCTCTCTTTCCTATTCCTGGAGCCACCATATAGTAGGTGAGACAGAGAAATGGGATAGTACACATGAAACTTAGCACTGCTGCAGCTTAGTATTCTTCATGTATGTATCACTTCCTCAGCTGCACAATAAAACCTTAGAGCTCAGTGGGACGTGCTCATGGAGTTCCACATCTCTGCCCGGCCTCACAACAGACATTCGGTTAACATTTGATTAGCCCATAGTTAAATGAATTAATGAATGAGGTGTGATGCTACATACAAGGACTTTGTATTCCTATTGCATTGAGGGACATACTTATAAATACATGATACTCACACTAAGCAATGAATGCCTAGCATAGCGGGGGACCTCTGGGGCCTGTTTTAGTACCATGGTCAGCATCTGTTCTGCCTGGTTGGGGTTCTTTGCCATCTGTAGTTAAGTATTTTGAATATCTAGACTGAACATTTCAGTTGAAAACTGAAACTACCCCCAGAAATCATCACCCCTCTTTTCTGCTTCATTAATCTCCTAGCACTTGTCCCTATTTAACATGCTCCATATTTTACTTATTTATTTTACTGTCTTTCTCCCCCTCACAAGGGGGAGAAATAATGCAATGAGGACGGGACTTTTGTCTTTTCCAATAACTGCTTATTTCAGTTATTTATTGAGTTGCCACATAACCCTAAATTTTGTGGCATAAAATAACTATTTCATTATGCACACATATTTTGTGGATTAGGAATTCAGACAGGGCCCAATAGGTATATCACTTTTCTATTGCTATGTATTAAATTGCCACACATTTAGCTATGTAAAATATCATATATCTAATATCTCAGTTGGTCAAGGGTCTGGACACAGTTTAACTGACTTCTCTGCTCAGGGTCTCACAATGTTGCAATTAAGGTGTTAGCCGAGCTGCATTTCTTGCTGGAGCTGAGGACCTTTTTCAAGCTCACATGGTTGTTGGTAGAATTCAGGCCCTTTAGGTTGTAGGACTGAGGTCCGTACTTTCTTGCCAGCTGTAAGCAAGGGGCCCCTCTCAGCTCCCAGGGATTGCCAGCAGTTCATTGCCATTTGCACAACATGGCAGCCTCCATGGCTGGCAAAAGAATCTCTTTCCTCAGGAAGGGCCAGTACCTCTTTTAAGGACTTTCACCTGATCAAGCCAGGCCCACCCAAAATAATCTCCCTATTTGTTAACTCAAAACCATCTGATTTGAGCCTTAATGATATTTGCAAAAATCCCTTCCCCTTGCCATACAGCATAACCTAACCATGGGAGGGATATCTTATCATAGTCACAGTCCTCTCGCCCCCCACTCAAAAGAGAGGGAATTACACAGGATACGAATGGGGGGTGAATGCTGGGGACCATCTTAGAATTTTGCTACACTAGCAGGAATGTCTTATCCCTGCTTCGGATGATGTATTGAGGGATCCAGATGGAAAAAATGAAATAGTTTGTGAGCATGTTCACTCAATTTTCTGGCCCCTGGTCAGAAGACTCAGCGGGTAGGCTCACTGGGACTGAAGACCAGAGGCCCCTATGTGTGGCCTCTCCATTTGACAGGCTTCTCACAGCATGGAAGTTGGTTCTGAGAAAAAGTGTCCCTAAATGGATCATCCCAAAGTGAATATGTCAAGAAATTAGGTGGAAGCAGCAGGACCTTTTAAGATCTCACCATGGAAGTCACATAGTATCATGTCCATGCCTCAAGCCTGCACAGATTTCGGAGACATGGACCCTGCCTCTCAAAGGGAGGAACGACAATGAATCTATAGCCGTTAGTTTTAAACAACTGCCACATTGTTATTTCAGTAAAGCAATAATATTTGTTGAGTGAAAGATTTGTCTAATTCAGACTAGGATAGGATTGTATCAAGAGAAACTATCTAGTGGAGACACATCTCAAATGATGAATGAGCTGAATAGGCAAAAGTATAGGAAAAACATTTAGGCAGAGGGAACAGCATATGCAAAGTCAGAGAAACATGAAAGTACTGAGTACATTAGGGCAATGACTTCAGTATAGCTAGAGCGTAGGGTGTGTGTGGAGGAGTGGAAGGTGAGGAAGCTGGAGAGATGGGCAGGGGTCAGGTCATGGAGGAATTTATGGGTCATGCTGTGGAGTTTTCCTGGGAGAGCTGGGCAGCCACTGAAGAGTGCCATGAGTTCAGGTAGGCATTTTAGAAAGGTTCTTATGTCTGCAATACAAAGGATCAATTATAGGTATAGAGCACAGTGATAAGGCTGCTATAGTAATTCAGGTAAGAGATGATAAGAATGAATTGTGGCCTTTGCATCGGAGATGGAGAAGAGAGGACAGCTTCCCACGTGAGAGTCTCATTCAATAATTTTAGCATTTCTTTACTTTTTTTTGTCTTCATTGCAATCTGAATTCTTGTTCTTACTATTCATCACAGAGTATGATGCTCATCTGGAATGCATGAGCCTTGAAACTCATTGGTATAAGTCAAGCATGGTGTACAGTGCGTCTGAGTAATACTCCCTATACAATCTTTACAGCTCAGCTTAGGGCTGGCTCCCTTGGTGATCAGTGCTGGTGATGAGATATAAATACATTGAGATGAAGCTACAACAGTCACCTTGGCTTGGGATACAGCAAGGAGATAGAATCTGATTCCTGCTTTGCTTGTGTTCAAAGCAGCATGACATATTTGTACAGCAGTGTTCTCTCTGGAGTGTCAAGTACTTAATAAATATCACCTCTGTACATTTTTGCAAATCGAGCCAGTTGAATCCCCAGGTTTCCAGTCCTTTTTGCAGAATTTCTGAGGTGAATAAGCTGCTTCTATTTCTTTTTCCCATTAAAAAATTATAAAAGGGCTGGTCTCCTTCAGGGCTCGGACAAATTCTTAACTCCTTGCTGTATCCCAAGCCAAGGAGGGACAAGGACCATGACCCTTTTTATATAAATAATTGAGAAACCAGCGTAAGGGTGGGATGAAGTCTTACTAGCTGACCAGTAGGGAAGCCCAGAAGAAAATTTGGATTACACAACATCCCATCTCATACAACAAATGAACTTGTCATCTTTGGTATCTAAAACAAATGTATTTTATTTAATATGTGTTAAGGAAAATCTAGACACAATAAAAATAAAGCATAAAGCTGAGTAAAGGAGTTTGGGAGGTCTACAGAGCATGGTTTGCAGTCTTAAATAGGGAGATGATGGTATGCTTCTTAAAAGATCTCATTTTTGCTGGGTGTGGTGGCTCACACCTGTAATCCCAGCACTTTGGGAGGCTGAGGTGGTCAGGTCATGATGTCAGGAGTTTGAGACCAGCCTGACCAACATGGTGAAACCCCATCTTTACTAAAAATACAAAAATTAGCCAGGCGTGGTGGCAGACGCCTGTAATCCCAGCTACTCGGGAGGCTGAGGCAGGAGAAT